>NC_139974.1:25360028-25737528 GCF_963993115.1 Abramis brama
GTTCACTTCCTGTTTGTGTTCATTTCAGGATGGGAGGTGTAGGCTAACACTTTGCATTTGGCAATCACAGACACCTGCACTCTCTTAATAAGGAGTATTTCATTGTGTAGTCAGTATGAATGTATGTTTCTCTATTGAAGAGGCTGAGGGAACACACACAAACAATTATGTTGTTTTTTCTAGAACCTGACCCTCACAAACCTCAAAACTAAGTTCCTTGACCTTATTTTTATGTTGATTTCTTGAGAATAAAGTAAATGAAAGATATCTGCTGTAAAAGGGAGGTTAAATGCATATTAGTGCCAGATTAGTTTATTAAACACTCACACACACACACAGCCATTCTGCATGAATGGGACTGTCTTCTTTAGTCCACTGTGTTTGCTCTCTGTCCTCAAGAGACCGCTTGTGCTTAAACTTGAACCCTCATAATGAGGCTTTGTAATTATTTTGCTAATGAACGGGAAAGAATGATGACTGAACGGCAGACCTGTGTGTGAATGTGTGTGGACAAAAGGATTCAATAGGAAGCTATTTGAGTCTGTGTTTATTTACTTGTCTGTGTGCTGTGCTCTATTAATTGTTATCACTATTAATGTCAGCACAACTAAAATAAAAACAGCCTTTTTTATAATGTGGGGGAACCCAAATTTCAGACCTTAATATAAAAAAATACCCACATTTCAATGCAATACTACACCAGAGGGAGATTTTTTATTTATTTATTTTTTTTACAGGAGGGGGATAGAGAACAAAGGAGAGAGATGCATGGTCCGGGCAGAGAATGGAATGGATTATGTTGAGTTGGGAATTGGTGAGAGGAATAACATCCTCGAGTTGTGTTTAAGGTTTCTTGTGCTGAGCACTCGGGCAGTTTAGTCTGAATCTTAATGGGACAGCAGTACAGTGAAAGTGCTTGTTTGGTGAGATCATGTTTTTTTTTAGACTCAGCAATTCTCCTTTGATGTAACTCAGGTGCAGCTGGTTTCCTGCAGCCATTTGACCAGCTTGTTGTGGTTGTCCAGGTCTAAGCTGTACATGTACAGAGATCACAGCAGCACTATATTTAATCTTAGATCTTTGAATAATATTACCGTGTTACATGGTGTTCAGCTACACACCGATTACATGAAGCTCAAGTATAATTCGGCCGTCCGTTTTCCGTGATGATCCACGCACTGTCCGCGTGAAGTTATTTTCATCATCAGGAGGGTCTGTGAACGTCTGCGCACACTGTCCGCATGCAGTCCCTTATATTATTGGGAGATACGAGGGTCCGTGGCTCTACCAATGGAAAAAGCGCAACACTAACTTGGATCACGTGTGTCTGATAACCAATCACATTACAGCCTTGACAAATTTATGTAATTGAATTTCATTCAGAGTTGTGCGGCTGTCAGTCACTGTTTGCGGATACCATAGGAATGAATGAAGCCCAAAGTATACTTTGGCTGCCCGCGTGGCATAATTTTCATCATCAGGAGGATCCGCGGACATCTGCACACCCCGTTCGTGCAGCCCAATTTTTGGGACCGCGCGTACAACAGTGCATGTGCGAGCGAGTGACTTTAGCGCTTTGAAAACAAAATCCACTAGATAGTGTGCAAGCGCCGAACGCGTCTTTCCACGCTCACGGCCAAAGGAGTATACTTGGAAAGGCTTCCGCGCTCAACTGTGCACGAGACGGAGTGGAACGTGGAAAATGAAGTATACCCAGGGCCTTGAAAAGTGCCATAAACTTAATCATACCTGTCACGCAATTGTCAGTGACTTCTCTTATAAAACAGCATTTTTTTTTTGTAAAATGTTTAAGAGCAAACATGTTGAAGATTAGCCTAGTCGTCGGGATGTCGATTAATTAAATGATTAGCTTTTTCCTCATAAAAACTTTCAAACCAAGTAGCTTTCTCTTGGTCAGTGCTCTGAATTTTGCTGTGAAAGTCTTTTGTCCTCACGTAAAATTCCCAATCTCATGGATTCTATTGAAATGACTGAATGATGACACCGCATCATTAGTTAAAGTGGTGTTGAAGAACATTTCACCAGAGAACTGGGAAACATGTTGTGTGACATGAAATTTGACATGCGTGAACGTGAGTGGCGCAATGCACCAAACGCAACTAAACCCATTATAATCAGTGATACTGTCTACACTGAACATGGTGCAGGATGGGGAGTGGACAATAAACTGACGCCCCTTCTATTTCTGACATATTCCATGTACTTGAGCAGCTTCTGACAACAGCGCAACTTCTGAATGTTTTGACATGTTCAGACAGCCTCAAACTGTTGTGTTCTGGTGCGGCACGGATGATCAAATTCAAAGGGTGTAAGCTTTGAGCTCCCAGTTAATAAATAAAGAGGATAGTTCACCCAAAAATGAAAATCCTGTCACCATTTACTTACCTGTAAGTTGTTTCCAAACCTGTATGAATTTCTTTCTTCTGCTGAACACAAATAAGATGTTTTGAAGAATGTCGGTAACCAAACAGTTCATGGGCCCCATTGACTTCCATAGTATTTTTTTTTTTTTTTTATAATATTGATGTCACCTTAGTGAATCCACTGTTGTCTGTGCAACCCAGGTCAAGCTGCATCAGGTTTTGTAACAGCTTCCAGACCATCACCCATAATGTTTTAGTGTCATTAGGTCTGGGATAGGCTGGCTCACGTAACACCTTCAATGACTAAAGTGGTTCATGTGCGCTCATTGGATTAGATTTAACACTGAAAATGTGATCTTGTCATAATTGGATATGGCTTCACTGATTATTTCAGAATAGACAGATGCATTCTAAAAGAGCACATAAGATTTACTTCGTCATGTGTTTGAGGTGTACAAGTCTGTGAAAGAGCGTGATAGGTCCATTCAGTTGTTTATTCACACTCGTGTGTTCAGTTGTGATGTATAGAGAGCTGTAGTTGTGTGGCAGTTCTTAGCTTGTCTTTCACAGAATCTCTCTCTTGCACCCATATGCTGGGGTTAGTGAAAAAATCGATTCACTTCAGGGATTGTGATTCTTTCTTGAACGATTCTGCTTAATTCACAATTTTTGAATCAAATTTATGTTTTTTATTCAATTTTTTTTTATTAAGTTTAAATAAAAAGAAATAAAAATTCATAATTTAAATGAAGTTTTATGTATCAAAGTTCGGGAGGAGCACGTTCAGGTAATCAACCAATCAGCACAAGAGGAAGCCGGTATAAATATAGCCTTCCCTCACCTCTGTCCCTTGACAGTTTCACAGCATCCCTCCACCACCACCCCATCACCTCACTCTTGGCTGGTTTTCTATCCCAGTCAAAAGGGGGGAGTACTCTGGGTTCGGGCCAAATTCCGAGCTCGGAGCCCTCTCCCGGACAGCACGCCAAATACGCATAAATTACTACATCTGATTTCATGTATGTGTGAACTCGTGAAATTATTATTAATGGGATAGTTCACCCAAAGATGAAAAGTCTCATAATTTTCTCCCCATTTAGTCTGTTGTTTCTTCTGTGCAACACAAAACAAGAAATTCTAGACATGCAATTACAATGAATGGGGACTGAAGCTTTTAGGCTACAACATAAAACAGAACACCATAAAGTATCATAATAGTTGTCCATACACCAAAACATGCTAGCCTATATTTTACAGCTTTAGTTAAATGATAGCTTTGTTGATTTGAAAGAACATTCCAAATTGTAAATTATCCACTGATATTCTTTCTCTCTAGTGGCTTATTAACCGCCTTGACTGAATTATTGAATCACTTCTCATGAACATATCATTCAACTGATAAACTGATTCTTTGAGTTGCTCATTAATCAGACATCAATACATCTCTGATGAACTGTCATGAACATGCCAAGGAAATAATCTGATTAACCATATGGGCAATTAGGCCAGGTGGCACCATGTCCTGAAGAGTGTACGATTTTGGCCACAATTTGGCCATCTGAGACAAATTTTGTGAATCCTAAAAGATTCCTCTGATCCTAGGCCAATATCTGTAGTCTTTGATTGCTAGTTTGACATGTTGACAGACAGCTGATTAATTAATGACCATTGAAATCAAATTTGACCTCCAATGAAATACTGCCAGTGTCAGAAGTTTTGAGGAACAGTCCTGCAGTGTGACTTATCTTACAACAACCGTCAAAACCAATAGGAGCACAGAACCTGATGACGCAATTAGTGCGACAACAACAGACCACCACTCGCTCCATACACATCGTCTTCGTTTTTTTATTTTTTTATTTTTCTTTTCAAGAAAAGCCATGATCAGAATTATCGCTAGAGAGGTTTTGTTTGCTCGCTACCATTTCAATCCCACATGTAATTGCAGCTCACCATCACGGAACATGTCACGGATTGATGATGTAAAACTACGAGTCTTCTGTTTTTAATGAATCTTGACTATTGTACAGTCTGACGTTAAAGACAACTGAGATCCCACAGTGTGACATGGCTTACTGCGGGGATCATGTTTGTACAGTCTGACAAGCAACAATCGAATAGGACTATTGAAAATCGCACAATGTGCACCCGGCTTTAGAAATGTATTGACCACAAATTGAACAATAATTTTATAGCATTGTGTTTGCACATTCCTCGTCATTAAAAGTCTCCTCATTTTTTCACAATTAGAGATAGTGTGGGTTTAGTGTATATTAAGGGCACTGAGCGTTGGCATTTTTCTGACGCGGGACAGCCTTGCACATTTACTTCCTGCCACATGCAGGAAGGTATGCGCAAGGTATTGGGACAGGCCCATACTGTGAAAATCCACTGGAAATAGTATAACATCCGGACACTTTTAAAATACTATTTTCAATCTCCAATCTTAATCTCATTATATTTAAGATGAATATTATTTTAATTTGTATGCAGTCAGCAATTATAAAATGCTAAATTCGATATGTAACTTTAACTGAAAGTTTTCTTCCTCCAGTGACTGCCATGACGACAGACGAGGCGGAGAGCGTTCAGAAGAAACAGGTGGTTGAGCAGCAGCAGGAAGAAGAGGACCCCACTGCACAGGAGCCAGGCCCCACTGATACAGCTCAGAATAGTCCCTCCGGCACCTCTGCGCCCTCTGGGGGCTCAGAGGAGGAACAACAGCTAAAGCCGCGACAGCGCACCTCCGCTGGCCGCGGCCTCTCCCGCCTCTTCTCCTCCTTCCTGAAGCGCCGCTCGCAGTGCTCGGAGGGCGAGGGGGTAGAGACGGAGAGGGCCAGAGAGAAGGATAGCCAGGAAGAACCCAAAGCTCCTATAGCGGACCCCGAGCCAGAACTGCGTATAGAGGGCGATGTTGCTCTAGACCAGCACTCAATCAGCAGTGCTGAAAACCAGGTGAGAAAAGCAATATATTGCTTTTGTGAAGAAATAGCCATTATTTAATTAATGACAGCCTATCAGTAATGTAACATGTTTGCCATTAAACATTAATTTTGGATTGATCTAGTTTTGGAGTTTAAAACTAAAATATAGCTGCGAGCAGCGATTACGGGCCCAAGCCGGTGGCACCGCAACCCCGGTGCCTTTAGTTACCGGCCTTTATATATTTATATACAGTATATATATATATATATATATATATATATATATATATATATATATAAGACAGAAAACATTACTTGTCTTACCTTATTCTGATTTTATGATACACTCAAAATATTCCACAACATTGATTAACGTTGATTAACCGGTGGTAAAATACTCTCACCGTCACATACCTAGTATATTTTTATATAGGTACAATAGGCCTACCTGATTTTGAACACAAGAGGGCAGTATAGCACTATGAATGACATGATTTATTTATTTTTTGGACTAAAAAAACATTCTGGCTGTTTTTAAACTTAAACAATTATTAAATTGAAAAAAAGAATAAAATGGGTATAGTTCTGATATTTGTATAATTTTATATAGAAATAAATGATGTATAATTACATTTCTAGAAGATATGAGGCTTTTAGTTTTTCATTTTTTGACATTATTTAATCCCTCACCATAGCAAAACCGTTTGAGATATTTATTATCCGTTCACAATTTAGCATCTTTAATGTATTTTCATCGTGTTGAAAAAGTTTGGTGTGAATAAAATAAACCATTTAAGAGGGGTGGGTAAAAATTCAGAGGCTGATTTTGCAAAGAAATCCACATTCAAACCAAAATACCTGACTTCCTGTTGCTCGGAGATAATGACTGTAAATTAGAAAGTTGTCCGGCTCGATGAGACCAATATACGTATTGATTTTTTAAACTGTAGGTAAAACTAACCCCCCCACTTTTGTCAAAAGCATTTTGAAAGTCATACATTTCCTGCTGCCAGTTGGTGGCGCTATAACTTTGACTCACAATAGTTACATCCATCTGATCGGCCTCTTACCACAAACACACTGCTGAAGTTTCATCAAGATCAGTTAATGTATGCAGAAGTTATACAACTTCCTGTTTCTCTTTTCTCACCATAAATTAGTTTCCTCGCCTTGGCCAAACCGTTCGAGATATCAAAAATCCATCCACAATTTAGCATCCTCAATGTCTTGACTTCATGCACAACGAGTTTGGTGGGGATCGGCTGAATTCTCTAGGAGGAGGACATTAAATTCCACAGCAAGCATTTTCCAAACAACCCATAATAGCCGACTTCCTGTTGAGCTGGCGTAAAACTTGACCAAAGGAAAGTTGTTCAGCCCGATGAGATCTATATGTGTACTGAGTTTCATATTAATTCATGCAAGCGTGTTTGATCTATGGACCAAGTTTTCAGACCCCGTTCAAGGGGGCGCTGTTGAGCCCCCCTGCCACGCCCGTTTCTGAAACTTTGCACATGTCTACTGGCTAATAAATGTGATGTGTCTGTCGAGTTTCATCGAATTTCAAGCATGCTAAGAGTCTCAAAAGCATCAAAAAATAATATTAAAGTTCGATGCGTTGCCATGGCAACAGTATCTAAGATATCAATAATCCTTTCACAGGTCTACATCTGCCGTGTGTCTACATTATACACATAAAGTTTGAAGCAAATCGGGTAAAAATAAGAGAGTGACAAACTTCCTGCTGCCAGTTGGTGGCGCTATAACTTTGACTCATAATAGTCACATCCATGTGATCGGCCTCTTACAACGAACACACTGCTGAAGTTTCATCAAGATCAGTTAATGTATGCAGAAGTTATAACACACTTCCTGTGTCCCATTATTCGCCATAAATTTGTTTCCTCGCCACGGCCAAACCGTTCGAGATATCAAAAATCCGTTCGCAAGAATTCATCCTCAATGTCTTGACTTCATTCACACCGAGTTTGGTGGCGATCGGATGAATTCCCTAGGAGGAGTATTTCACATTCCATTGTATGCGTTTTCCAAACAACGTATAATATCCGACTTCCTGTTGGGCTGGTGTAAAACTTAGAGCACGAAAGTTGTTCGGCCCGATGAGATCTATATGTGTATTGAGTTTCATATTATTACATGCAAGCATGTTTGATATATGGACCAAGTTTTCGGACACCATTCCAGGGGGCGCTGTCGAGCCCCCCGCCACGCCCGGGTACCAGCTTCAGTCCGGCCGCAGGTTCTGACGTGTGTGCAAAATTTCAAGAGTTTTTGAGCATGTTAAGGGCCCCAAAAGTGGCAGAAAGGTGAAAAAAAAAAAAAAAATCCTTACGGAATCAATAGGGCCGGAATTTAATTAATAAAATTCTGTTTTATAAGAGAAGTCATGAACAATTTTGCAACAGGTAAGATTTAGTTTACAGCAGTTGTCATTAATTTCTATGGTCTTCACAAACAGTGATTGAATGACGTACAACAGAAATTCACTCATATAAAGGCTATAATGTGATTAGTTACCAAGACACACGTGATCCATGCTGTCTATTGCGCTTTTTCAGATGGTAGAGCCATGAGGTTGATCTCATTACAAATGATGTAACTCGGAGTATAGCTTCTTCCTGGGCGCTGGCACAGGGTGCCTCGCTGACAGATATCTCTAGAGCTGCTGGCTGGGCGACACCTAACACATTCGCTAGATTCTATAGCCTTCGTGTCGAGCCGGTAGCTTCCTGTGTGCTCTTTTCTCATAGAAGCCAGTCAACACTGTAGGCCCCGCTCAAAGTGTCAGCTTGCTGCGCCATTTCCCTCCCATGGACCAGATACGTGCGCCATTCTTGCTCCAGTTGAGTTCCCCGTTGCCAAACCCTCTTGAGTTCCTCCACACCCCTCGGCAGTCGGACGTGGTGGAGCATCCGACGCCAGGCCTAGTACTCGTATGCATTTGTGGAACCTGTGCTAGGCTGGCTCCCATATGTTGTGATCCCTACGGCGATCCCATATGTGTATTCTTTCATGGTACGGCTCCCTGCGGCGAGCCCGTGTCTTTCCCTTAGGCAGAGCCTGTTCTGCCATCTCTGACTGGTGTTGTCTCCCCCCTGCTATAGCCGGAGCCACCTCAGTGACATTCCATATGTTGTACTTCCCGGAAACACCCAGTCCATATGTGTAACTTCCACATGATACCTCCCTACGGTAAGGATGTGGCTTCCGCAGCGTCTCCCTGTCCACCTAAAGGGCATACTTTCCCAGTGTTATCCAAATCTGTCTGAGTGGGTAATGCGGAAAAGCAGTGGACTTTCCTGGCCTGAGCCCTTTATCGCCGCCTCAATAAATGCAGGGGGATCAGGAGGCTTTCGCTAGGCACTGGAAGGTGGCAGCACTAGTAGGCGTGTTAATTGGGATCCCAATCAGTACGGTACGTCCGACTCACGTAGAACATGACCGAACTGAAAGGGAATGTCTCAGTTACGTATGTTACCCTCGTTCCCTGAAGAAGAGAACAGAGACGTAAGTCCCGTCGCCACAATTGCTAGACCACCGTGCATCCGCTTCCGTATTTATACCCGCGCTGCGGGGCGGAACGCGAGATGCAAATCTCGCACGCCAATGAAGATGACAGGCTCCCTAAGCATGATCCCAATCAGTACGGTACGTCCGACTCAAGTCTCCGTTCCCTCCTTCAGGGAACGAGGGTTACATATGTGAACGAGACACTGCGTCGATGACGTCATGGGGAACGCCCTCCACGTGAACCGGTGTCTGAAAAGTTCATGCTCATCCAATCATGGCAATCAAATTTGACCGGTGACAGCCTATGACATCACTACTAGTGCGACCCAGAAGTATAAAAGGGGCACCTAGAGAACATGTCATTCTCTTTTCGTCTGAAGGGACTGTTCAGCAGGCATCCTAGAGGCATGGCTAACGACGCAGTGTCTCGTTCCCTGTTCACAGGGAACAGAGGTTACAGTCGTAACCTAGACGTTCCCTTTCGAAAGGGAACTCGCACTGCGTCGATGAAGCTATGGGGAACGATGTACAATCCCACCATACTGAGTGGAGTGCATGCCAATTATGGCTCATGACAAAACGTCAGAACTGGCAGCAACCTGAAATTCCAAGAAATCACTCCCCCTTCGGGTCACATACAGGCTGTCAGTAACATTATTCCCTACGGTCACTGCAAGCTATAAGCCTCAAAGAGGCCTCCAAACAAGGAAAAGCCTACCAATGCTGCGCAACAGCTTTGAAACCAACAGCTTCCATGGAAGGGGTTCCTTTAAGGGAATAACACTTCCTGAGGGGGACATAGAGTCAACACCACATGCCACCAGGGAGGCTGACCTGATCAAATCTACTGATCTAGTCTTGCCAACAACCTGTCTGTTTTCCTAAACAGAGTCTCTCACATTTTTTAAACCGGAACATAGAGACGGGCATCCTAGAGAGTAGAACTCAGCATAGCGCTTTATAACCCTTGCAAACAAGGAGAGTAACTCTACTCAATCCTGGATCTACACAATGCTTTGAAACATTGTGGAGGCTGGGCACTCTAACAAGGGATAGAGATAAGGGGAGCGCCTACAGCTCTAGTGCTGATCCAGAAGGGAGGCCTCATGAGAGTCCTAAACCTTCTAACCAGACTTAGGGTTAGCTAGGAAAATAATAAATATATATATATATATATATATAAATATAAATATAAATATAAATATATATATATATATATATATATATATATATATATATATATATGACCAGGCTCTGGGCTAGAATCAGGGAGGCTCAAAGGGAACCTACAACGTGATGATCTAATTTTTTAGATCTAAATTTTTTATTGCTAAAATCCACAAGATGGTGGAGTGGCTTTCAAGGAGGACTACCAGAACTAGCCTCAGATAACATAATGGCGCTTTTCCACTGCATGGTACGGTACGGTACGGCTCGGTTTGGTACGGCACGCTTTGGCGCTTTTCCACTGCATGGTACGGTACAGCTCGGTTCGGTACGGCTCACTTTTGGCGCATTTCCACTGCATGGTACGGCACGGTACGGCTCGCTTCGGCTCGCTTTAAATGGTACCACCTCTGTTGAGGTTCCAAGCGTACCGTACCGATACTAAAATGTGACGTGAAAACACTGCAGATCACTGATTGGTCAGACAGAATCATCACTACCAGCGTCATTGTATTTACGACACGAGACACTAAACCCGCTAGATTTAAATAGCCAGTAGACAACAGCCAGCGCTGTAGCGCCTGTTTTAAAAGTATTTGCTTAAAAAAAAAAAAAAAAAAAAGAGTATAAACTTCGAAAAAAGAAATGGCTGAATCGTGGTCAGTGGACGAGGTGCAGACGTTCCTCTCGTTGGTTGCCGAGGAGTGGATGGGGAAACACGGAATGAAAATTTCGCATTTAATATGATGATATCATGGCAGTAGAGACGGCAACTATAACGATCAGTCCCACCCACTTTGAAGCGGTACTAACTGCAGTGGAAAAGCAACCGAGCTAAAGCGAACCGAACTGTGCCGTACCGAGTCGAGTCGTACCACGCAGTGGAAAAGCGAAGCGAGCCGAACCGTTCCGCGCCGAGTCAAACCGTACCGAGCCGAACCGAGCCGTACCATGCAGTGGAAAAGCGCCATAAGTGTACTCCCAGAAATACTGTGGGCCCGGTTTTTCCTACTTTACATTGCCAATGGACAGTGTACTCAGCTAGAGTACTATCGACCCTTTAAATGAGGGGAGTACAATCTTACGCTACCTGACTATCGAGGAGGCCTATAAGAAAGGCCTACAACTTCAATTATCAAAAGTGTTAGTCCATGGCATGCTTAGGCTATAAGGGAGTGTACTCAAACCCCTCCCAAATAGGAGGGTGTACTAAAGTGAGCCCCAGTGGTGCAGGGCGAATAAACTAAAGATGTGGGTAGACAAAAAAAACACTATGCCCAAGGGAAATGGAGGCCTCAGCTATGAGGCCAACAACATTTTCACCTTATGACTTGAAAATTAATTCAAGGGGCCTAGTTAACCAACCTAAAAACTAGCTGGGAAATTTTAGCTACAATATACAGCTCTGAAAGCGGAGACCAGAGAGAGACCGGTTTGACAAAGCCCAGAATATACCTGCATGGGAGGCTTAGGAATAGCCTGCTACCTATGCTGCTATTTATTCTACCCTTAACATCCAATAGCATTATCGCCCTAATGCCAAGGTGGGCCTAGGCTATACGACTCTTGTAGAAAGAGGAGGCCAGTACCACGAAAAAACTAGACCTTACAGAGATAACAACTCTCAGAAGTGAGAGGAGACCTGCTATACAAATACAAGGTGGCTATCCAGGTTGCCCAATGAGGGTCAATGCTTGGTTGGTCTATCTGGAGCTTTATACAAAGCGGTGGCCTCAGGAGAAAACCCCCAAATGGGAGGAAGCCATCCCATGCTGAACATTATGTTTGAAGCTCTCGTGCACGGTGGCCTCACTAGAGATTTCTCGATGAGATGAAGCCAACCTGTACATCACTGGGTGACCAAGATTGGCACCACCTACTACATAAACCTAACAACTCTATCACAAGAGGAGGCCTATGATAAGGTTTGCATACCAACCTATAAAAAAGGGAATTTCAGGGCCCTAATTTCCTCATTTTAATAGCCTATCAAACATACCCCTTAATACTTTCTAAACAGGGAACTGAGATCTAAAGTTAAACAACCTTATAATAAAGACCTACCAAGATCATCCTGCTGCTCATAGAGCGGCGGCCTAAATTTTATTCTTCGAATGAAGGCCTACCACCCAAAAGCTAGAAAGGGCACGCTTACTACCAAGCCCGACTCCAAGCATTCAATTTAATGGGAAAATATCATCATCGGTCCAGGCCTCAGGCCTGATGTAAGAAGCGCCTGGGGTAAAGAAAAAAGGGGGGAGAGGAAGAAGAGAGGAGAGGGTGGTTGTTATTCACCCTCAGAGGAAGGGGATCCTTCACTGACGCTGGGAGCGCCTGTGCTCGATCACCTCCCTCAGATCCCTCTTCTTCCTCATCAGCCGTCTCCTGCTCTCTTGGGCTAGGTGCCAGCAGAGCACTTGTTGCTGGATCAGAGGATGTAAGAGATAACACATCCTCGTCCAGCAGCTCACCCTTGCGAGCTTCTGACTGGCGTGAGAGTGAAACACCTCTCAAACTCATCAGCGAGTTTCATCTGGGAACCCCATGATCCGAGTCACCGCGATGCCTCAGCACAAGCGGGACCCGAACCACTGGGCCCAGATGCCTGTCCCTCTTCCCTCGAGAAGAGGTCTAGACTAGAGCGGAGTTTTCTTAGAGGAAAACACTCACATTCTGCACAATCAGGTCTCTCAAGAGCTGATCGTGCGTGCTCTTCGCCCAAACAGTAAACGCACAAGTTGTGTGTGTCATCTGGTGTCAGAAACCTGAGACACGGATCCACACACTTCTTGAAATGCTTATCACTTGCCATAATTGTTCTTACCTTTTTCAGGTGATTGCAAATCAGACAAAACAATCCCTTCAGACGAAAAGAGGATGATATGTTCTCTAGGCACCCCTTTTATACTTGCACTAGTAGTGACGTCATAGGCTGTCGCCGGTCAAATTTGATTGCCGTGATTAGATAGCTTTTCAGACACCAGTTCACGTGGAGGGCGTTACCCATAGCGTCATCGGTGCAGTGCGAGTTCCCTTTCAAAAGGGAACTTTGTTGCATGCAACACTACATAAAAGTATCATAGTAGTAGTCCATATGACTAACAGTATGTCATTTTTTTCTGTTGTATATAATATATAATAACAGTAATGCTGCTGAAGTGTTGAATGAGTTGAAGTGTTTAATAGACAGTCCCCCGGTTTCACAGACAAGGCTGAAGTCTAGTCCCAGACTAAAATGCATTATTAAGCTGTTTTAACTGAAAACAACTTGCAATGACATATCTTAAAATAAGTCACAGGTTGCCATTGTTTCGTCTCAAGATGCACACCAGTAATGTTTTTTCTAAGGAACTTTTATAAAACCTACTTAAATGTCCTAATTAAACTAATGCCTCATCCTGGCTTAATCTAAGACCTGTCTGTGAAACCAGCCCTTTCTTTTTCAAGATTTTTTAAACAAAAAGTATGAGTAACACTTATCCTACTGGTGTGTGGGCTTAACAACATGTCAGATATGACCTCAGATTGACAACTGGATGTTCAAACTGTTTGCATGTAGCAAGGGATGTGTGTCCAAAGGCTAACTGGACTGTGGAGCTTCACACATCTGACATTCACACGTTTGTTTTACGGTCAAAGGTTGCATGTTAAAACCTTCTCTGTGCAGCTCTCATCTGTTCCAGCAGCACTAAAAGCTTTCTGAGAGGCTGTTCATACTGAACAGGCACTGCTAACTGCTGTCAACATGCCTCAGCTTTTTCCTCTCCGCTAGCTTTTTATTATTTATTCTGCTCTGTTTTCGCTTGAATAGAGACATTAAACCACGTGTTATGGTTGCGAAGATTTTTAAGACATAATTTGCTAGGTTTCTATCCAACTATTTTTGTAAATTTTAAATTTACAGTTAAAGGCACAATGCTTTAAGTAGCTTTAACGGTTTTATGCATCACTTGTTGATTGGATGTTGAGATTTGGAAGCTGCACACAAAAGTGGAAAAAAGGGCTTTTAGTTTGTTTGTTTACACAAAAAAATATTTCCTGGAAAACAAGTTTGTTTATTGTTTAACATTTTGGACCAGTTTCTTGAAGGGAGGTTAATTTCCATCCGTGGAAAAACTGAAAGAATCATTTTGTATGAATCCCTGGGTCTAGACATTGTTGATTGTGTATTATCTAAACTTTGGTTTTTAACATGTGTAATTCTGTCTTCCTCCAGCAAATCGTAGCAGATCAGAAGGAAGACGCCGAGCTGGAGTCAGGCAAAGGAGAAAAGGGGGAGAAGGGGGAGAAAAAGGAGAAGAAGGTCAAGAAGGAAAAGGAGAAGAAGGAGAAAGCAGACAAGGAGAAGCCAGAGAAGAAGGAGAAGCCAGAGAAGAAAGAGAAACCAGAGAAGAAGGAGAAGCTAGAGAAGGAGAAGCTAGAGAAGGAGAAGCTAGAGAAGGAGAAGCTAGAGAAGGAGAAGATAGAGAAGGAGAAGCTAGAGAAGAAGGAGAAGGAGAAGAAGGAGAAGCCGGAGAAGAAGGAGAAGCTGGAGAAGAAAGAGAAAGCAGAGAAGAAAGAGAAGGAGAAAAAAGAGAAGAAGGAGAAGAAAAATGAGGACAAGGCCAAAAGAGAGGAGGGAGAGAAAGACAAGGAGTGTGAGAAGGAAAAAGAGAAAGTAGAGGAAGAGCCAAAGCCGGAAGATGCTGGTGCGGCAGAAACAGAACTAAAGGAGGAAGGAGAAAAAGAGGAAGAGAAAGAGGAGGAGGAGGAGGAGGAGGAGGAGGAGAACGCAGTGGAGGAGGAGGAGGAGGAGGAGGGGAAGAAGGAGAAAGCATCTCGCCGCCCCAGGATCATGCACTGCAAAGTCAAGTTGCTGGATGATACTCTCTTTGAGTGTGAACTGGAAGTAAGCGACATACACACACAAAGCACACAACCAACGCTTTTGTTGCTTATCGAGTGCGGTGTATCATTGTCTAGTCCCGGGAGAGTGACTCTGAAACTCAAGCATTGCTCAAGGGCTTTTACTTCCTTTGCTAATTGACTCTCAGACTACCAAGAGACTGTTTCTGCTGATGTGACACTTTGGCCTGCTTTTGTTGCGATCATACTGTGTGGCTCTTAAAAACAGACTGAGCTGACTCGATGTCTACCGAGAAAGCATTCTAAGCGAAACAGAACATCCTTATTAGAAGCAACTTGACCTGCAAGTCTCGCTTTACATTCACAGCTATTTCTGACGGTAGCATGTAGCGAGCTAAGCTAACAATTCAATTTCATAACCCACGCAAGAGTCTATCAGAATCGAATCTACCTTATTTTTAACGTTGTAATTTTAATGTGTCGAGTCTTCAGGTCTCAAGCCCTTCCAGTTATTTTAGCTGTAACAACGTGTTATGCTGCTTGATATTGCTAACTGTTACTTGTTATCATATTATTTAAATTATTATCATAAACACACTGGTTAGTAGCGCAAATTACTTTAACATTTACAGCATTATGTTATTCTTCCAGTTTTTTGTTGAATCTCCACACATTCAAAGAAAATAGGTTACTTCCGTCATTGAAAAATAAGGTGGATACAAACTTACAAAGACAACTATTTATGTAGAACATACATTATATGCTTCAAAAATAGAAAGTGAAACAGTCAGCATAATTCAACAACGTTTCAAACTGAAAAGTGCTATATTCCTGTCACATGACCTCCTTTCTTTCCAAGTGATCTATTTATCTTGTAAAAATGTCTTAACCTTTAGCAGTCCTGTAATAGTGATTAGGCTAATCAAAAATGGATTTGCTTTAAAAACATAAGTCTGCTTAAAACACTAAATACTATGTTGTTATGATTTAACTACATTTATTTGTTTCCAGAAACATGCCAAAGGCCAGGAGCTGTTTGCAAAGGTGTGTGACCACTTGAACCTGTTAGAGAAGGACTATTATGGTCTGGCCATATGGGAGACACCAACCATAAAGGTACCTCAATCTGTTGGCACTTACTCACATTCTTTTAATATTTACGGCAATTTTTTTTCTTAACAAGATGTTTTATTCAGGTTTAATTTAGCTTTTGAAATGTTAATTCTATCATATATATGTTTTTTAAATGATTAACTGTATATATTTTAAAAATAGATTTGCTTTCTTCATAGTTATCAGGAGTTTTGATAGCAGTAAAGGCCTGATCACACCAAGGACGATGACGATAACTATAACTTCAAAGTTTTAATACTGAATCTAATTATATGAGAATAGATATGTCTACAGCTATAACAATAACTATTAAAAGGAACAATATCTGAATCACTTAAAGAAAATGATGAAAAATGAAAACATTGAGAGCCAATCAGAAACCATCCAACTTTAAAGAGCTTGAGCATTTAAAATGGCAAATGACTCAAATGCAGAACTTGCTTACAGTTATACAGAACGTTTGGCGGGGAAGCTGAAAGTTATTGTTGTAGTTATCTTAAAGTTATCGTTCTTGGTGTAAACAGGCCTTTAGTTAAAGCTTCCTTTTTCTTTCAGACATGGCTGGACTTTACCAAGGAGATCAGACGGCAAGTACAAGGTGATTAACCGTTCAGCTCGTTGGTATATGTTATAATTATCAGAAAGTCAGTCTCTTTTTTCTGTTGTTGCTATTTTAAATCATGTTTACATATATCTAGGCACCAACTATGATTTCACATTCAATGTGAAGTTCTACCCACCTGATCCTGCCCAGCTATCAGAAGACATCACCAGGTGAACAGCACTTTCTTTATTCTATATATAATGTGCAGACACACCACAGTCTCTCTGGAGTTCTTGCCAGGCGATTTGACTTTTTCAATGACCTTTGCATTCACCCATCTTTTTCTCTCTTTCCTTAACGTTTCTTTTGGCTAATGTCTAGGATTATAGCCGTATAGAAATTAGTGAGATTATCAAATCACAAATGCTGCGATCTAATAAAATATATTCGCTGCGGGCAGTGCCAGTCCTAGACTTTTGGGGGCCCTAAGCAAAACATTCTGAGGGGGCCCCTGTCAGTGCATTCAGAAAAACACCAAAATGTCAAGAGCAGTGAGTGATTCTCTTGCTTTCCTTTGTTGTTTGTTTAACATTAAATGACAGAGACAGCAGCAGGTTTATTATTATATATTTTTTATATTATCTAATATATTAACAAGCGTTTGATTATTTTTCCAACTGTTTATGTTCACTGAAGACAGAACTGACTGCATTTAAATGAAAACTCGACAAGATGGATATTTTAACACAAAATGTATTTGGCCGTTTAAGCACACGCCGAAGTCCAAAGTAACCTGTACTTGTCAGTGTTTCGTTCTATCTCGGATCGTATATATAGAGATATATAAATGTATATGTATGTGAATTGAATTGGAACCACAAGAATAATACAATTCTGAAATTCCATCTCTACTTATATCCATTTCCAACCATATTGGACAGTAATTTGTCTCTCTCTATTCCTCTCTCTCGCTTGCTCACTCACTAATTTTAAAACTAATCTCTGATACTTGCCAGATTAAATCATTAATAAAATGGAAAGCCTCCTGCTGTTTCATACCAAGTGAGCATGCAATTCTCTAGCCAGTTTCATTATCACACTCGTAAATTACAAAACCCCTTTCACCCTGAATAAATCACAGCGGCACACTGACGTCACTTGACTGTTGTTGTCACGGTACCAGTTTTTGACTCATGTGTATTACATTCTGCTTCAAAATCTTGTCCCAACTTGTAACATGTGATATCCTGGCACATAATGTCATAATGTCTTTGAGTTTTTGAGCTTAAATGAAATTACTTGCACTGCGCAGGTACTACTTGTGTTTGCAGCTGCGGAAGGACATCAAGAACGGCCGTCTGCCCTGCTCTTTCGTGACCCTGGCCCTGCTGGGCTCTTACGCCCTGCAGTCTGAGTTGGGTGAATACGACCCAGAGGTTCACGCCAGTGACTATGCCAAGGATCTCCAGCTGATCCCAGGACAGACCAGAGAGCTTGAGGAGAAAGTCATGGAGCTTCACCGCACATACAGGTGATCATGACTGTTTCTTGTTGGTGGGGTGATGATTATGATTTATTTACATACATACATGTATACACTTATGATAAATGGATGTTTGGGAAACTTTTGTTAGGGCAGGGGAATTAAAAGCACATTTACTAGAGGTTAAGATTAAAATGTTTTTTTGCGCTTTTTGCATGTTTCGTTATTAAGTTAATGTTATGATCCTGAGTAAAATTAGATAAGAATTTAGTGTGTTGCACTTTCAAATATACTGTCAGGTTTGCAGGATATATGTAGCATGTTTTTTTCTCTCCCTGCAGATCTATGAGTCCGGCTCAGGCTGATATGATGTTCCTGGAGAATGCTAAAAAACTGGCCATGTATGGGCTTGATCTTCACCAGGCAAAGGTACAGTAGATTGACAGAAGGCACTTTCCACGAATGCAATACGAAAAATAAGGGTTTAAGGGTTGTCTTTCCTTCTTTATATGTTTGCAACACAGTTTGAAATCCAGGATTTTATTTTCTATCAATAAATTTGAAATAAACATCAATATCAATTAAATAAAATCTTTAACATTTTAAAATTAATTAAATGCAAAAATATTATATGCCAGCATTATTGAAATGAAGTTGTTTTGTAGTTATTGATACACTTATAAACATTTATTTGATCATTTGTTTTTTGCAATAACTTTGGTTATTGATTGGGTTATAATAATAATAATAATAATACATACATTTACAAGCTTCCATTTACTGCAGCGTGCTGTGACTCAAAATACATTCAATTACGTCTCAGTTAGACAATGTGACTTTCCCCAGAATTGATTAAACCACCTGCTTTATGAGAAATCATCAGTCTGAGCTGTCATATAAAACGTCCTTCATATCACAGGAGTGCTTGTGATAAAAGCATTGCATGTCCTGCCACTGCTCAGATTTGGTAGCTGAAACCAGGTCAATCTGTTTGCATCAAGTCTTGGATTTAAATAAATGATAGAATTCACTTTTTTAAAAGTGAAGCAGGGGCGCCTCCTAGTGGTAGAGCTTTGTAAAATGCTTGTTTACGCTACCTCAAATCTTGAGTCAAAAGATGATAACAGAATACTGTTTTCTCTTTCTGTCAGGATCTGGATGGGGTGGATATAATGTTGGGGGTTTGCTCCAGTGGCCTGATGGTGTATAAGGACAAGTTGAGGATTAATCGATTCCCCTGGCCAAAAGTTCTCAAAGTCTCCTACAAACGCAGCAGTTTCTTCATCAAGATACGGCCATCTGATGTATGTGTACACAGACTTAAAAATACTGAATTTAATCAAGCCACATTACATTTAGTTTCAAGGTTTTTTTTTTTTTTTTGGAACATAAAGAGCTAAGTCTGACATCACATATATTGTAAAGATTATTATTAAGACACAATCTTAAAACAGTTTTAGGATATGTCAAGGTGGAACATAATTTTATCAAAAATAATAAAGTTACAGCTCCAGAAATGAAAGGAAGCTGTCATTGCTCATCCTCATATTGTTTCCAAACCATACATCTTTCACTCTGATGTAACTGTCAGATGAAACATGGCTACATTAGACATGCTTTGTCTAGTTTGGCGTCACAAGATGTGAGGAATCAACATCATATTACTCAGAAGTAGCATTTTTACAGCAAATTTAATTCTTTGGAATAAAATGAAATATAAAATGTAATCAGTATCATATCAAATGTTCTATTTTTCAATTTTAACCATTCTTTTATAATATTATCCAGATACTGATGTTTGGAATGTAAAATGAATTATCTTTATTCACAGTCTAATGTTTAATACAACATAAAAAAATAAAAAAAATACATGTATTCAGTTTTTCTATTTTTGCTGACTATTTTTCAGTCAGCATAATTAACTGGAAAATTCTTTGAAATTCTAAAAATCTCACATATACTCTATATCTAGTTTGTTAATTTCATAATAATATTTAATAACTATAATTGGTGATTTTTCTGTTCATGACAATCACCTGTATGTGCAGATATCATTTGTTGCAATAATTTTTTTTTTTAACACTTTTTTAAAACATTTTTTAGCTGGAACATTACGAAAGCGCCATTGGCTTTAAACTGCCCAACTACAAGGCCGCCAAAAAGCTGTGGAAAGTATGTGTGGAGCATCACACATTCTTCAGGTATAAATATCAAGCAATGCGTCACAACATGTATTCACATCTTAGTAACTGTTTGTTTTCATAAATTGATTTGAGTCCACATACTTTATGAAGAGATGTAAACTCTTCTGTCCCAGGCTGACATCCACAGAGGCGGCCACTACTCCCAGGAAGTTCCTGGCTCTGGGATCAAAGTTCCGCTACAGCGGGCGTACTCAGGCTCAGACCCGTCAAGCCAGCTCCATGATTGATAGACCTGCCCCCCATTTCCAGCGCTCTGCCAGTAAGAGGGCATCCCGCAGCTTAGATGGAGGTATGTAACCATCTATGAAATTATTTTTCTCTCCCATTTTGATTTACTGTATTCAGCTCTGATTGCCTATGGGTACAGCAAGTTATATTGAAAATAGAGGCAGATGATTGGCAAACTTTGTTGGATTCTGGTCAATCACTGCTAGTTACCTCAGGGAGTTTGACATCACAAGTCTGATACTTGCTTTTGCTCTGCTTGAGATCTCATTTGCTCTTTCATTCTCTCTCCTTCTTTCAACCTCTCTCCATTTCTCTAATGTACTTCCCTTGGGAAGGTTCAGACTCCTTATGTAAGTTGTTCTGCAAGCAATCTGTTTTTATTTGAGCTGTGAGCAGAAATCGTTTGTCTCTGCTGGCTTTACACTGAAGGACAGATACATTCTACATTCAGGCTACTCTCTGTGTCCACAGCAAACAAACCCACTAACAATCATATGTTGGACAGCTTTCTCAGTCTTCAAGCATGGGTTTTGACTATGGCTATTCTTGGACAGAAATGTTAAGTCATGTTGTATGAAATGAGTATGTGATTAAACTGTGTCAAATCCATTTCACACTCTTGCTGCCATATAAGATACCTCCATTTGGCCAAATTCCAAAACAACATATCATACTTCATGAAAAAAAACAAAAAACAAAACACAATGCATACTCTAAAAAAAAAACAGGGAAACTTCAGCATACTTTTAAAAATAGTACTTATTATGATGTTAGGGGTTAACAGTTTAGGACCCAAGGACCAGATGTTTGAAAGAAGACCCGGAGTCATAATTATAAAAAAAATGAAGAAAAGTTTTACTGAAGATAGTTTGCAGTTTCATCAGCAGAAGTCAGCTTCAAGACTCACACAGGAGTTCGTAGGCCGCCCCGCTTACAGTTACAAAGATCACAGCAGTTATACCATTTCCAAGGTCTAAGCTACGTCATTGCTTACAGGTTGAATGATTCTCATTGGCCAAGAAATTGATAAACATAGTAATTTTCCACCGATATACAGATAGACTGAAGCATATCTCCATAGATTATGCAGCTGACACTCGGACCCTGAAGTTAGGCACGTCGTGACCTTCCAGGTCACAGATTTGGGTGGCTGGGTGCCAGCATGTCTCGAACAACAACTCAGTCAATCTCCAACAATGCCAGTGGTTCCTTAACCTGTAAGCAAGAAGACTAACACACACACCGACACACAGCTTTTCCAAGGTTGGATTTGGCCAGGCTCTAACTATAAACAGGAGTCTTGTCTCAAAACATCAAGATAATGCGTTCTTTCTCAAGGAGAGCTACACTGTAGTCTAAGTAAGGCTTTAACAAAGAAATGGTCCCTTAAACTATTAGCTTCAATGACCCCTATGTGTTTTAACATGTTGAGGACCTTTCTCAAACACAAAACAAGTCCCTATTTCATTTCTGGAAATATCAAATACTGACATTAAAGAATACATGAAAAGACCATTTCAGTAATCACACTGGTAACTTCAATAACAAAACAAAAATCTTCAGAGAAGTAATTCAACTCATGTGATATTTAGAAGGAAAAATATTGATTAATACCTTGATTATAATCACTCATTACTTATACATTGAAGCAGCAGTGGATTCCAATCCACCCCCTTCAATGAAAACAATATATTTTAAAAGTGCTTTATTTTAAAAATACTTTAAAATAGTATATTTAAGTGTGAGATTAATGTTTTTGCAATTAAATGAAAATGTATTATATACATTTTTTATTGCATTACATAAATTAAATTACTTGAACTTTAGAGTGCTTTTTGGCCCATCTAAGAACATGTTTATATGTCATTTCATAATTACTTGCATTGCCTTTTAAATATGGTTCAAGTGTACTGTTTAATGTACTGACAAGCATTTATGGTAAACTAAACATGTTCAATCGCCGTTTGTCAGGCCATGGAATGTCTGAGAAGGGACATACCGTAATCTAGTGATTGTAGGCGTTAGTCAGCATCTGTCGGTGCTGGTGAATTGGCCTTAAATGGATAATTCACCCCCCCACCCCCCCAATTTTTTTTCCCATCATTTACTCAACCTCAAGTTGTTCCAAATCTGTATGAGTTTCGTTCTTCTGCTGCACACAAGAAAAGAAGATATTTTGAAGAATGTTGGTAACCAGCCTGTATAGCCATTGACTTACATCGTAGGAAAAAAAACTATGACTATGGAAGTCAATGGTTACCGTCAACTGTCTGGTTACCAACATTCTTCAAAATATCTTCTTTTGTGTTCAACAGAAGAAAGAAACTCATACAGGTTTGGAACAACATGAGGGTGAGTAAATGATGACAGAATTCCATTTTGGGTGAACTATCCCTTTAAGAGGCCCTTTATTTAATTATTGTTAGATTATCTGCAAGTAGTTTTTTAAAAAGTTTTTTCATAAGGGTAGAAAAAAAATTTTTTTAGAAGTATTTGTTCTATTAAATGTATTATATTTACTTTAGTTACATTTTTGTGTGTTTAATAGAGTATGGAGTATTCATTTTAGAAACATGCTAAAATCAGACTCCGTTGGAATCTTCTGGTCTTAAATGTTACTAAATCTTACTGACAGTCCTTTTCAGAGTTGCTACCAATGGAAAGTGTTCCAAATCAGTCTCTTGTGGTTTTATTTTGATTAAAGCAGCTGGCTGTGTAGATGGTGACAGCTCACTAGAGATTGGAACAGAGCCACGTGTCTCTGAGGTAAAGTAAAGGTGTTTTCTTGTGGTATAAATAAACTGTGGTTGCTTTAGGCAGTGCAGGTGAACTCACTGTGGGAGAAAAATCACAGCAGTGGTGTGATCCAGAAAAGCAACCCTAGTTAACCCACTGATAATTTAATTATTCATCCTTAGGTAGAATACGGACCCAGACTTAATTACTTTCTGCATTCATCAGAGATGGCCACCGCTGGTTATTTATTACATCAAAATTCCATGAAGTGAATCTTACATAGTCTTTTAAAGATTTCAGTTGTTGCAATTCGCAAATGACCCTCCCTGAAATGCTTATAAAAGGAATAGCAAGACAGAATGATTGCTGTTTTGAGTTTTATTAACAAGTTGGTTCCTGAAAATTTTAAATGAAGGTACGTTTGGTATTGTTTATTCTTGTGGATAACAACTCCAAGCATGTACCTGTGAAGATAATAAAGTCTATGCAGAGTGAGATTTCGAGTTCCTAAAGCAATTGTTTATGTTGCAGTTTGATTGTCAGGTCAGGCTTTGTCCAGAGAATTTCTCACAGGCTGACAGGAGCTTGATCAGCTCAAAAGGAGTGAGAGAAAAAAAATTTGGAAAGAAACACTGCAGGATGATTGGTTTGTGCTCCTTGGCTGCACTCTTTCAGAAACCTCTTTTTCCTGAGGTGGAGCTTTATTCCCTCAGCTTGTTCTTCTTTCCTCCTAAAGTTCCTAATCTTACGAAAAACAACAGTATCTGTCACTGTGTTTACATGATTTTGAAGATCGTTTCATATTTGAGATGACTCAAAAGACTATTTTAACTTGCCCCAAAACAGCATGCTGTTATATATATATATATACAATTAAGTGTTCTTAAAGAGAGTCCACTTTCATGACTACGTTTCTTAACACATTTTTAAAAAGTGCACTTTGTAATTAAATTTTTTTAAATTTATAGTAAGTACTTTTTAAATTATTTTAAAAATCTTTTGCTGTGCTTTAAAGAAGTACACTTATTTTAATGTGTTGACTGACATAGTAAATCACATGTAAAGTACTTAATTAAAGGGGAACTTGGCAACTATTTCAACTTAATAAATCCGTTTAGAAATCATTTGGATGGTTAAATAACCTGTTCTTGTGAGAATGGTGACTTTTCCCGCACCCCCCAGTGTTCCCCGGCGGCAAACCAACCTTGCAACATGGGGACTAACGTCCCGGTAAGTTGGAAATAGGAAGTCTCGTGAGAAGCGAGAACGAGCGAGAAACACTAACTGCTTTACGGCAATTCAACATAAACACACGCCATATGATACTGTGTATGATGTATTACCCACCTCGGTAGACATAGCTCCACACGATAAAGTTGGACGGCTCCCATAATAACAAATGCACATAAGCAGCGGTAGAAAGGGGGAGGAGAGTGCCGCAAGTGAGATTTTTTTTTACTACAGTGTTGTGAAATATACGGCCCACAGCTGTATGGGGAGCTCGTTGAGAAAACGCGACAACAAAAGGGAAAATCAGTGAAGAAATGGCTAGAGTTGCCATGTTCCCCTTTAACTGTAGCGTGTTATTCAATATTATATTTAAAGTTCATATATAAAAAATGGTATCTTCAATGCAACTTCATTACAAATGTGTAATTACAAATTTATTTAAAAACATAACATACAAGTTTCAATAGAAATGGAACTAAAGTATGTTTTATGTTTATTAGTAAATTCGGCAGTACACTTGAACCATTTCAAAGACAACAGAATAATGAAATTACATATAAATATGTACTTAATTCCTACTTACGTAGGCTAAAAAAACACTCTAAAGTTCATCTGGTTGCATTTATTATAAATATAAACTATAATATATATGTATTTTTTTAAGTCCAAAAACATTACATTCAGTTTTCACTTATAGTATATTAATTCAAAGTGTATTATTTCCATAATAAGTACTCTTTTTTTTTTTAAAGTATGCTAAAGTGTACTCCTTTTTCAGAGTGTATTAATTTAGGTTTGAATCATTTTATAATTATCACAATAAGAATGTGTATTACTGCTTGTGTGTCTATGTTTCTCATCAGAGGTGCACAGCAAACACCTAAACTGTTTTTATAGCAGACAAAACTCAAACATTTGTGACTATGTTAAAGTGAACTTATTTATTTTTACTCCATGATTTTAGTGTAACATACAGAACTCCTCCTTCTCATACATTTCTCTCTGACAGCCATGGTTTCGACCCCAGATAAGAATGCTCGTCCCGTCAGCGCTCCCATTATGTCTCCCATCTCCCCGAGTGATGTGGCTCCTTCCCCAGTGGCATCTGCCGCCCGCACTGACCGTAAAGAGACGTCCACGCCCACGGGCCGTCTACGCTCCTCTGAGAGGAAGAGTGAGGTGAAGGCCCATGTGACAGATGGCTCCAAAACACACAGCACCAAAGCAGAGGGCACACCTGAAATCAAGGTATGGCGCACACACAAATATATACTATAGTTTGTCAATATAAAATTAATGGAAATTTATTTTAAATCATATTTTATGTTCAAGTATAGATGAAAGCCTCGGAAACTTGTTTTTAGACCTGTAGATCATTTGCTTTGCTTTCCGAAACAGGGACTTCATTTGTTACAATGTTGCATTTTCTTCTTGGTTCGGTTTGCTTTCACAAGGCAACATTTCAAAGCATACCAAAATGTGTTTATGCAAGTCACATGTGAGTAAAGCTTTCTCACATCAACCGAACCACCCCAGAGTTTGTTTGCAATCGGGCCGAGACCACCTCGTTCAGGCAATCTCGGAGCGATTGTTTTGGTATGGATCTGAGCACATTTGCTGTGTTCATATATGCCTAAATGAGGGAGAAAGTGCACCAGGTTCCTAAACAAATGCTCCAAATGAGCCAGGTGTGAAAACACCCTTAAACAAAATGTAAGAAATACTTTGATCCATGAACCTTTTTTTATAAACCTGCAGTACAGACTCCTAACTGACCTTTGAATTGTTGGAGTAAGTGATCAGAAAGCAAGCCTAAAAGTACCTGTAAGAAGCCGCAAGGCCTTTTCATAACTAGAATGATTACAGTTCCAATTAGAAAGAAAAAGCATCTTTACTTGAGACCACACATGTAAGATGGACATGATGTTTAGGTCTATTTGAGACCGTAAGAGTATGCATACTCTCTCTGTGCTGCTACAGACGGTAGCCCGGCGAGAACGGCGGCACCGTGATGCCCCGGTGGTGACGGCCACCAATGGGGAGAGAAAGAGCCAGGTTTGTGCTCATGATTTCAGCCAGTCACTAAGGCTGTTGTAATATGCATACGAAAAAAAAAAAAAAAAAAATTGAAAGCATTTGATAAACTTGTTAAAATATTAGTGCATGCTGACAATATTATAGTATCATACTATTAAGACATAAATTAACAGCTGTAAGAAAATCATAACCATCGTGAATCTTGTTTTTTGATGCAGTAAGTGAGAAGCAAAGAGGTAACTTGTTTTGTAGACACTTACATACTCTCTTTCTTCCCCTCTGGGGTCTAAACAGTCACCACGGGCGGACACTGAGATGGTGCGCATGAGGAAGGTCAGAGCTTGTTCCATACAGTTATCACAGCATGAGGACGATGCCATTGTACTCATCATTTCCTCACTGCCCATGTTTTACAACAAAAATATAATTTATTATCTGCTTTGGCTGTATCTTGCTTGCACTTGTATGAGTTAGGCTGTACCAGACAGCACTGTAGCTGTCAGATACATACCTATTCAGGCTGCACCAGTGAATCAGTGCATACTGAGGTTTACAGAATGAGTGAAGTACGGATGAACATTATGACATTTACATTGTTATTGTGCCATTTACTCTAGCATGCATTGTCTGTTGCATAGATGCAGACCAAAACTTTCGTTTTTAGGAAAGCCAAACTGTGTTTTCCTGCTGCACACCTGAGTTACTCCAACTTTAAATCCAACTGAGATAAATAATATTTTAAATAAACACTTTCATATACGTTTATACTTTTAATTCATTAACATTTTGGAATGTTGCAATGTTGGAATGTTTAAAACAACCTAAGCTCTATCAGCAGAAACATGCTAATGTACTGTATAACAAAACTGAAGAACAAAATCAATGAGATTTATACACTACCAGTCAGAGGTTTGGACATACCTATTTTACTGAAAAACCCATGCCCTGGATGATTCCAGCAGTATATATTGAAAAAAAGGATACGGCCAAGCACTGAACCCTGAGGTACCCCGGCGACACCCAAAGAATTTACCTGTAAAGCGGGAATTAAAGTGTCATGAAACCCCCCTGTTAAAGCACTAAAGCATCGTGGTGCTCCGCAGTCCGCACATATGTGTTATGTGTTGGTAGTCAAACTCCTAATGCAAATGGCAGAGGTGAGCGAACGAACAGAGGCAAAGCAGTCTTTTGTGACATTTGAATTCTCTACTAATCTTAGATTAATCTAATCTCATGCATAATACAGTGCAGTGATTGGATTAAAAAAGTTTATTCTCATGAATAATGTGGAAAAAAGCTCAGAAACAGTTAACATAGACGCATACTCTACAGCCACGGCAGCCAATCACCACTCCGAATTACCGCATACCGCGGTATTACCGCACTTTTCATGATGTTGGTTCAAATTTGCTTTTTAAACCGGAAGAACGTAATGGCTCAAAAAACAAACATACAAACAAACATCTCAAAAAATGTGTTTAAGGGTTTCATGACCCTTTAAACAAGTGGAGATTCATGTGATGCTCAAGTTGGAGTGGATAGAAAAGAGGAAGTGGCTGACAGTGTCAAAGTCGAACAAAACTAGAACAGATTATTGTTAAGATGCTCTTTCCACCTGTGAGGCTTCATTTAAGGATAGCAAGGCTGAATATGTTGAATGTTCGCTTTGAAATCAATTACTGATTGCTGTCTAGCAGCTTGTTCTGTGAGAAAAAAAGAGAAACCTTGTTGAAAACAACTTGCTCAAGTGTTTTTCGCCATGAATGGAAGAAGACAGACTAATCTGCAGGTGGTCTGGAATTTAATGTTAGTTACATAAGCCATTTTGAATGTGGTGGGAAAAGTTCCAGTGCGTAGTGATACGTTTATGATGCATGTGAGTGCTGTGGGGTGGGAGAGATGCTGTGTAAAAGACGGGAGAGAAAAGGATCAATGGTAGGTTGGTTGGAGAGAACTTTAGAGACCTCTGCCTCCATAAGAGGAGAGTAGAGATTTGCATGCGAGTCGTGGGTGTTTGTTACAGTAGTTGTTTTTGTGTGTTGAGAATTGGCTGCTGCTGATTGTTACTTGATCTGTGAAAAATTGGCAAAGTTGTTAGCCATTAGGGAGGATGTGGGAGGGAAGAGGTGAATGCCTCCTCAGTTTACAAGTATCTGAAGTAGTGCTGATCTTGTTGTGTAGTTGGATGCTTTTGCAGTGTCAACATTGGCAGAATAAGATGACTGCAAAGCAATGGATCTCTGACTAATATGCATAGGCTCTCTAAAGATGTGGTCTGACCTGACAGCACGTGTAGTGTGTCATTCTCAAAATCAGAAGCCCAATGGCATAGACTAAATGTGACTGGCTACATTTTATACAGAACCTACTCTAGAAAAAGCTGTAACATACAATAAATTTCATATTTTTAAGACCACCAGGACTCATGTGTGACTCTAAATGTTATCCTCAATTATTCAAACTCAAAATTCAAACTCAGTAATTCAAATTCAAATTTAATAATTGTTGTTTATGAATTATGATTTCTGTGTGAAAACCACACACAAGTTTTAGTCAGCAGAATGTTTTGGGATTTGCATAATTTTCTCTTGACTGCAATGAATAGCGTACTAGCCTAGAAGTGAAAGAACAGATAAGATCTAGAATGGTTGTTAAAGTGGAACATAGCATTATTTACATTTATTTAATCCTAACCATGTTTTTAAAAAGAGTGTTTATTGCAGAAATAATATGCTTTAAAAGAGTATGTGAATATTAAAAAAGAATATCTTTTAACCCACTTAAGTGGGAATTAAGTACATCTTTACATGTAATTTTATAATTACTTCATTGCCCTTGAAATAGGGTTTAAAGTGTACTGCCAAATGTACTGACAAGCATTTGTGGCAAACTAAAATTTATATTGAAACATGCATGTCATGTATTAAAATATATTTGTAATTACACATTCATAATGATGAAGCAATTTAGAATTTAGTACATTTTAAATATATTAACTTTAAATGTTATATTGAATAACATACTACAGTTAAAATTATAATCAAATACTTTATATGTGCTTTAATGTGTTTGTAAACACTTTCAGATACATTCTTTAAAGCACAAAACAGGATTAACACAGTCAAAAATAAAAGTTTTGCTTTAAAGTGCGTTTTAAATATTTCAAAGCACATTTTAAAAAATTGTACTTAACGCTTTCCACAACAACGTTTTCTTTTTTTAAGTTGACAGCCACCACCAGCATTTTTTTTTTTATTTTTTTTTCACAAAAAATCATTTTGTTGTATGACTATCTGAACTCTGCAGGGAAAGAGTTTAGTGTGTTGTTAATAAACATGAACATAGTCATGAAAGTGTACTCTCTAAGTACACTTAAATGTACTTAAATGTGATTTATTTAATATTATATCATGCAAGTAGTTCTTCTTTTAAATATAGTTTTAAGATTTTAAAGTACACTACAAGTGCACATTTAATAAAATTAAGTACACTTCTTTTTCACAAGGGTAAGCCTGGAGATCAAAAGCTTTTTAAATTCATGAGAGATAAAAATGTGGTCATGTCCAAACTGTTGACTGGTAGTGTGCTTTTATATACTGTAGCTAATCATGTGGTTATAGACATTAGACAATGCTCACTAATATTAATCTAATAACCAAGATTATCCAAAACATTTTCAAGACGAGAATTACACTGGTTTGTGTTAGTCTTGCTGTATCCGAGTGGTCAGGATGCTCAATCAAATGTAGCATTGATTTAATAACACCAGATAGTTGCAAAGTGAATAGCGTTTCACAAATTATGGCAAAGAGGAGTTTATTGGAAACTCATTACACATTCATAACTTTGCCCATTGCACAATTATTCCTGACCTTGGTGTCACCCCTGACCTTTGACCTCTCCCCCCGTCTAGCTGCTGTGGTTCATCCATATTTGATTTGTCTCCATCCCTCCACATCCCCACACACTGAATGCATCTGCAGTTCAAATCTTAAAAAAATACCCAAGAATCATTTCATGATTTTCTCTACGTTCAAACACTGCCGACTTTTTTCCCCCCTGTTCTTCACAGAAAAGAGCTAAGAAAATTGAGGGGGAAACTATTTATATCAAACATAGCAATTTAATGTTGGAGGTTTGTATTGAAACTCTAGAAATGTCTTGTTTTTGCCGCTGCATGTCTCACTGCATGATAATCTTTTTTCTTTCTTCATTCTTCTCACCGCACACTCTTTTGTGTTTTGTTTTGTAGCTTAACCCTAAAGGCTTGGCATGCACTATTTACCTCACTAACTGTAATGCAAGTACTCGCTTCTATTTATTCTTCAGTTTTTTTTTTAGCACTATTTCATTAAATATATGATTGGGAATTTTGATTTAACTTCTTTTATATGAAATGTATTTACTTTTTTTTGTTTGTTTTTTTGTTCATAATTTAATGCAAAATTGATCTGATACAAAAATGTAGCAAGCAAGTAGTTGTAAAGCACTGACAAATACATCTTTAGATGCATTTTATTTCATTTAACAGTAGACTCTATGCTTATTCTGTTCCAGCTTCTCTAAATATTTCTAATGGGCTTTTCACACTTTAAATTAATAAACAATTTATAACTCTGTATCTTGTTTCCTGTTTACATGCTTCATACTTTACCCTGGATTATCAAATTAATCCTGCATGGTCAGATTTTGAGATTTCACACTAGATTTAGCCTGCAGGCTAGCCTGCAAATTGACGTCATGGCTTAACAGTTCAATACTAATGATTGAAAAAGAACAGCATGTGTACAGAACCATCCAACTGTGGAATTGTCACCACATAAATATGCTAATGTACATAAATGGCAATAATACAGTCTCTTCATCACGAATTAATGTTTTCTGTCACGGTTATTTTTAATGGTTTACCCATATTTTTAATGGCCTGGACACTGAAACTAAACACAGTGACTGAGCTAAGCACATGGATATTTAATCCAATTCAGAATTTCATGGCTTAAAAATGGTCTTTAGTCTGGGTTAAAAACAAATGTTGACCCAGGGTTAAACATAGTGCGACAAGCCTATAAATATTCAGAAAAGGTGTACTGTTTAGCCACATTTACAGTAATATCATTGTCGTCCATTTAGCTACACTTCATGTTTTTATTTATTTATTTGTTATCAGATCACATGATTATATTACTGATTTGCAGTGTTCTATTATACAGATTATACAACCTGTCCCAGTCATATATTTACATATTTATATTTAAGATACAAAAGCTGTTTGTTACTGTTGTCCTTGTGAGGTCTGATGAGTCTGATAATGAGTCTGACAACCAGATGTATTTTGTGACATTAACCCCTTCAGCCACACCATGACCTCTTCTCTAACCCCGTGACCTCTGTATCTGACCAAACATCTTGTATAACACTGTCTCTATTATAATATTAAGTGTTAAGATTGCTGTTGGTGTTTGAGCCAAGCACTGTTTTGCACTTTGCTTTGTTTCATAAATCAACTGATTAACAGACATGTGTCAAATCTATCATATGCTGCATTGAATTGTGACAGCATATGATTCATTTAGTATGCTAGCTTTAGAATGGAATATAGACCAGTTTGCAAAACAGCATGTTTAGAGATCAGAACCCAGCATTTGACCCATGTCTGAACTCAAGCTTTGTTCACACTGGAGCTTAAACGGCTAATGTTAAAACTGATGAAGTGCTTACATGATTACCACCTCATCTACCTTTTAGAGAAGAGTTTAATTAATGAGATAACATCAGAGATCTTTTACAAACTAAAGTGAGCTGCCTGCCAGACTAGCTTTTAAGGCATCATAAGCAATCCAGAAAAGCTATACATAATTAGCCTGACAAGCCAGACCCACATCAAGATTGGCACACCATTGGCAGGGCTCAATCCGAGGGGCGGGATAAACGGTTGTCTTTCAAATTCCCTCTGCACTCAATAGGATAGTGCTACAACCAACCAGAGCATTTTCCCACCAGCGGAACTAGTTGATAGATTAAACTTTTGCCGTATCCGGTCGGCAAAACTCCGAACACATCTTCCATTTTTAAGGATGACGTCAGTGCCGTTCTTTGTTCTTTTCTCAAAGAAAAGCTTAACTCCAAGTCTTCCAGAGTCGTGGCCAAAGCCGTTTCGAAAGACCACTGTTCACCAGCAGCAGCATCTTCGCCATCGCCATCAGTAGCAGGGAATTCACGCGGAACCATCACAACTCTGCTGTCATTATGTTAAGCCCGCCCACCGACTCTTACAAGATGTGATTGGCCTGACTAGAGTTAGTTTTTTCCAGCTCGCAAGCCAACGGAGAGTTGCTAGACGACACTGGCTGCAAAATAAAATTTGCTGCCGCTAGGGTGCGTCTAGATTTCTGGGCTAATACATAATAGTGCCACACAAAATTATTTTTATTTATTATTTTAATATGTTAGCATGTTACTAAGCTTCAGTATTTTAATAGATGTAACATTTTTATTTGATATATTTTCTGTAAATGATAGAATACATAAAGTATTACCTTACATTTCTGCCAAAAAGGTTTCTTTGGAGGCAGAATAACAATTGCTGTCTATTACCAAAAGTATATTTCATTTTATATGTATATGCGTTCAGTGCATGTGATGCAAATTTGATCATTAGCATAGTACAGTATGCTTGCAGCTAGATTTTTCTAACCGTGCATACTCTGTACGCTCAGCTCACACATGCACATTTTGTCCACAAGGTGGAACAACAAACTACTGGAGATGCAATAATATTAGTTGTCAAGTGCTTGTGTGAGGGGTTTAAGAGATACACGCAACTCTTTAGCAAAGACATTTTTATCGCTCATCAAATTGTCAAATACTCGACAAAAACTAAACTTTCTAGTCCTCGTGTCGAATGCCTGTGTTCATGCACGCTATCAAATGAAGTATACCTTGAAAGATTGTGCATTCGTCTACTATACATATGCTAGCATTCTTGTCCAAACTAAAGTGTACTTTGGGCCTATTTTGTAGAACACTTACGATGCTTTAAAATACTGTCTAGGTTGTCAGCTCACGAGATTTAAGAACAGAACCATCTGCTAAATATAAATAGCAGTTTCAAACTACTAGCCTGCAAACTTAAATTTGACACACTGTAATGCAGTAGCTTTTTCAGCTGAAGTCTGAAGTCAGTGAATGTAGATGATGAGGTCTGGTTTCTCATGAGAGTGTTTCACACTTGCAGATGTTCTGTTGGGCACTGAGACACAGATCAGTTCTCTCCATTTTATTTCCAAAGTCTCACCTGTCTACCACAGTTAAAGGATAAAGATCAGCTGAGATTTTAGACCGTCTGTCTCTCTCTCGATCTCATTAATCACAGTTTGTCTGTACACACATGGATCGTTTGTTTTGAGCAGTCACAAAGACTCCTCTCTGAAATGAATATTCATAGCGTCATAGCGTCTGAGCATAGCTGATTACCCGATGCCACTGAGAGGAGATGATGGGTTACAAATCAAGCTGCGGGTGGTGAAAAAAAGGGGAAAATGCAATTAGAAGACAGTGAAAGTGGAAGAGAAGAGAACTGTGCCTTGGTGGCCCATGGGCGATCTGTAGAATGGCTTTGTGTGTGACATTCGCTTGACTGAAAAACGATGTGTCTAGGGATGGGGATCATAAATGTAATGATTTTGGTTCCTTAGTGACTAATGTAAAATAATGATTCAGTGAGTGAATTGGTTGTTGAGTTCAAACCCATGAGTTCAAGACTTATTTGTGTCTGATTAATAAAAAATAACTGCTTCAGTCATTGATATCTACACACTGTACATGTGTTGTTGCGTGCAACCAGCGAGGACAACACATTATACAACACAGCACGTTTATATTGTGTTGTCCTCACTGTTTGCACGCAACAACAAATCTACAGTTATTTATTGTTTATTGTATTATTATGTACACATTTTTAAAAGTAAAGTTTTTAATTGTCATCTATGGTTCCATGAAGAACCTTTCCATTGTACAAAAGGTTCTTTATAGTGGAAAAGGGTTCTTTGGATTCTTTTTTTAAAAATGGTTCTCTTAAGAACTGTTTACTGAAAGATTTATTGAGGAACCCAAAATAGTTCTTCTATGGCATCGCTGCAAAAAAGCACTTGATTCCCAACCCTAGATGTGACATCCCTTGAGTTTAGAGTAAAATAGTGATTTATGTAAGATCATTAAACTAATGAGACATCTTCATTGGGTTATTTCTCTCTCTTAATCTCTTCATCTGTCCTTCATCTTCCTGTGTTCTCTCTTTTTTTCCTCAATTTTGCTATCGGTTCCTAAATTTCTCTTCTTCTATCCTCTTGCGCTTTTTCTTTTGACCTTTTTGGTATACTTTCTTTCCGCCTGGACCTCTATTTCTCTCTCAGGATGTGGAAAAGACACAGACAGAAATCATGCGCCATCACACGAGTATCAGCGAGCTCAAGCGAAGCTTCATGGAGTCGGTTCCCGAGCCGCGGCCCAGCGAGTGGGACAAGCGTCTATCCACCCACTCGCCCTTCCGCACCGCCAGCTTCAATGGCCAGCTGCAGCCCGACGTGAGTACTGGGGTTACGCACGGGGTTAAAGGTTACACTTCATTGTTGGATTTAGAGTCTTTGTATGCCTTGCTTGAAGATAAGATTGAAAAAGCCTGTTCTTGAAGATAGATTTGATAGCCATCCATGTTTGTCAGTGGTAGTTTTATACCACAGCATTGCATTTTCAGACTGGGTAAATTGATGACCAAAATCCTTTTATCCCCTCATATACATTCCATATCTATAAATTGACTGACTGCTATGACATTTTTGGTAGTCAGGTTACCAGAGTGCCAAAAAGTTGCGTTGATAAGGTTTTTGGTTAAAGCAATGAGCACTTTTGAAGAACTGATTTTTCCAAACTTTGCCAGTTTAGTGATATCAAATCTTAGAGATTTACTTAGTGGTCACTGGTGAGTAAACTAGACATCCATGAGCAAAATTGTATATTCAGCTTTCTGTTCTGAGTTATCTCTGTGAAATTATTGTTTTTTTACACACATTTTTCAACCATTTGTTCAGTGTTGCCTATTTTCGTAGACTGCAATACCATTATTTGCATTCTCTCTATATTCTTCATCTATTCTATCTATTAGTTTTTATCTATCTACTATTTTTTTTATTTTCCCCCTTAATGGCAAACAGTAGTTGTTCAACTTTATATTTCAGTCAGACTGTTCTCTTCCTGTGCTAAGTAAATCAGACTTTATGCCACTAGTCAAAATGATGCACTGAATAATGTGCTAGGTGGAACTTTACGTGTTATAACACAGCCTAAGTATGATGCAGTCGCTATGATGCACATTCTGCAACCCTGAAAGCAGTTTTTTGATGTGACAGGCAGTAAATTAGACAAGTTCAGAACTTGAAACTGAACGCATATTCTGCCAGCCTGTTAAAATCATTCTGAATCATACGACGAACACCTCATGCTAATGAAGCTCAACTTTCTTTCTTCTATGGAACACAAAGGAGAATTGATCTTACGACTGAAAAAGAACTGCACAAATAGCCAATCAAATCGCTGCGCTGATAAGCCTTGTAGTTATCTGTCAAACTTACTGAACTGTCTATGACATACAAACCTCCTTTTTTTGGCAGCTTCCCAAGATTATCAGTGCTCAACATTAACGCTTGTCCAGGAAAATGTTATTTTTTGAAGATGCAAGTGAAAGAGTTTACCAACTGGATGAGGCCTGATTAAAATGTAAAAAAAAACAACAAAATGTTTGTGCGAGTATGATTATGATTTTATTACATTCAGTGTAAACGACCATGGATAATGGTTAATATATTGATGGTAACAAGGTTGCGGGCGTTGAAACTCGTGCAGCCTATCTGTGTGTGAGAAAGACACTCGTGGAAAAATCTAATCAAATTGCGCAACAGCACACTCAAGAAACTCACAGAAACGTAATATCGAATGATATACAGTTTAACAGATATACTGTTAAATATAAATATAAAAAAAATGTTGTTAATTCTTCTATTGTTAAAATATTAAGCAGCACAACTATTTTCAACATCGATAATAATAATAAGAAATGTTACCATAAAATCAGCATATTAGAATGATTTCTGAAGGATCATGTGACACTAAAGACTGGAGTAAAATTCAAAACAGGAAACAGTTAACTAACTTTTATACTTTTAATTTGTAAAACTATTTCACAATATTACTATTTTTAATGTATTTTTGATTAAATAAATGGTGAGCATAAGAGACTTATTTTAAAAACATAATTTGTTTAATGTTTTTTGACAGGTACTGTAGTTAAGCAACATGACACAATCAAGTTTTTTCGAAGAATCAGCAAATCAATTGCAAATGACATAGATTTTTATTTATTTATTTTTTTACAACAGTTCAATAAGGGAGTCAATAATTCAATGACCCATTCATAATAACAGTAACTTGCTTCATTCTTGAATAAATCAGCCGTTTGAACAAATTGGTTAAATGAATGACTTGCCGCCACCTATAAATGCATTCATTATATAGTTAGAACAGTGATTAGAATATTGCTTCAGAATAAATTACATTAAAGCCACATAAACAAAAAACAAACAGACAAGGAACTTTTTTCTGCTTAGAAAAGTGAATGACTGATTGACTTATCCGAAGGACAAGCATATAACAAGGCTTAATGTCAAGCTCTGATTATGGTAAAAGGTGTTATTATGGTACGTTATTACATATCCAATGGAGTTTTCTCGATTGGTTTTGTTCCCGAAATTTCGAAATATACAAGAGTTGGATCAGACTCTGCAGTATCCCACATGAACATCCAAAAGGGAAATAGTCCAAAAGCAAACATGAAACATTGCAAAAAAGAATAGTAGGATGCAGTGTGATGGAAGAAAATTTGCACTTGTCGTTCTTTATGGCATTGACCTTTGTTTATTTTAAACATCAGTGATTTGTTTTCTCCATTAAATACAAAGACTGCATATAAGCTAACTTGATTCTGAGAAAAACACAAAGAACAATTATTTAGCCCTGTTTGCATATATGCAGAAAGCATCCGTTGCACATTTTTCCTGTGTTAATGTCCATGTTTATGACATGTATTGTCTGACTTCTTGGGGTAGATTTCCCCTTGTAGTTTCACTATTTTCTCAACTTCTACTGTTATATTTAGTGTTTCAACATAACAACCTGATACAAAAGCTTGTGCTTTTTGAATGATGATAAATTGCATTTGAAGTAATTTATTCCAAAGTCATCAGGTACATCAGTGAGTGAGCTGATTCGCAATGTCATTTTGTTTGATGGATAGATTACCCAGTGAGTGTGGTTAAGTAATCGCTGTTGTAAAGTTAATTATGCTGGCTGCTCTTTTCCATGTAATTAGACCTTGTGCAAACTGTGAAAGGAAGCAAACGCACCCACAAGTAGTCCATCCTATATTTTGAGTCTTCTAAAGTCGTACAGTTAGCTCTTCTATTCTTCTAAATTTCTCCTTTTGTGTTTCACAGAAAAAAAAAAGGAAGTCATAGGTTTGGAATAATGCTGAGTAAATGGTGATTTATTTTGCCGAACTGATTCTTTAACCTGATAAATTTTGAGGAACTTGATAAGACTAAAAATAATTTGGTTTTGCTTTGCAGTTTTCACTGATACAAAAGGCATCTAGTTGGTCACTTGCACATGTTGGTCAGTGACACCTGAATAAGCAATAAGCACTTTATTTATAAACTCTCAGTGTGTTTGTGTGTGTGTGTGTGTGTGGGCATGTGTGCATAGGTGAAGATGCCTCCTCTCCTACCCATTCACTGTGTAGCGGGAGGTATATCAGAGGTAAACGTACTCTCATGACTTATGTAGATAAGAACAACACAAGCAGAAGCATAAATGGCCGCTGGACGCTATGGTCATGACCCAGTCAGAGTAGGAGAACTCCTCTCTCTCTGAATCTGTTCACTGCCTGCAGCTTTTATAGACCCCCGTGACCACGCCCTCTGCCAAAGCCACACCCCTTTATACTACTGCTGCTGCTCTCTGAATGGCTACTGACGGCTTTCCTCTGCTTTGATCTGCCAATCGCATGGCTGGATTACACTGCATAAATAAGCTGCATGAGTCTGTTAGTTCATTGACAACCAAAGTATAAAAGGAAAACGTAGTAAAAAAGCAAATAGGAAGAGCAAACAATAAGAAACTGATCCCCCATTTTTTCCTCTTGTTGTCCATCCTTTCCTTCCCATTGTAAACTCTCCTCCATCTCTCCTTGCAAAGTCTTGTCCTGGATCACAGTCCTGTCCTCCTCCACTTTCATCCATAGCTCCATCTCCACCTCGATCCTCCTCCTCTCCAAAAACAGGAGTGTCTAGAAATGCTCAGAGAGGGGCACATCCGCGGCCCTCCTCTGCTGAGGCTTATTACATCATGTACCAGTCTCAGACCTAAACACAATACACTGCCACATGACACACTCCTCCATTCTCTCAAATTCTCTCAAGACAGTGTGGTCTTCTAGTTAAGTTACATTTTAATACAACTATTTAGTATATTTTATGCTTATCCATAGTTGTCTAAAACACTTGTCTAATATTGATCATCTTTGTGTTTAAGTGTTAGCACTAGAGATGGGAATTGTAAAGAACTGAATGGTTCTGAATTCTTAATCATTCAATTTGTGATTCCTTTACAAATTTTAAGGAATCATTCCCCATAATTGGCCTTAAATATATATTGAGCAAAAATATTAAACGTTTTAAAGTAGGGTTTATATCAATAAAACTCCTAAATAAAACACTAAAAACTCTTTAAAAAATACAATAAAACACAAAACGCAACTGCACGGCATGAATTAACATCCACGTCTCGGTTTATTTCAAGATTTAGATGACAGAAGTAATGACTTATGGGTTCAGTTATTAAGTCAACAATTGTTCTGTGATGCGTTTCCCAAAAGTATTGTTAGCCAACTATGGTCGCATAGTTCCGTCATTACCAATATAGTTCAATGATTTAGCGTTTCCCGAAACTTTTCGGGTGATTTAAAAAAAAAGTGATTTTAAAGAGTGCGCATGTGCTCTAGTATCATGTGCATTTTATCATGTTCGATTCAGACCACAAACTCTCAACTAAAACAGTTTCTTTGGCTGTGATACTGCTGATTTAGTGGCACACAAAACACTGTTTAGTATTTAAAAGTATTAGTTAATTAACTGTTAACAGAAATGAACATCATGAAATTCATTAAAAATGGAACCGGTTCTGAATAAGAACCAGTTCTTGATTCCCAACCATAGTTAGTAATGAATGATCTTTGCGGATATAGTAAACTCTGATCTAGCCAATGACAGAGTGTAGTTCTGTGCCATGCACATCCACTGATCTGATCGTCTAAGGATCTCGCTTAGTGGTCCAACTCACCCAAACCCTGCTGGTTTTTATGGTGTTTTTCTGTCAGTGATGGATATTTGCACTGCCAAAATAATGTCTGCTGCCAATCCTCATTTCAATCAGATGTCCACCATGCCACAAACACCATAAAAACCCTCAAGGCCTTTGCTTCAATCCATCTGGCCTGCTTAAAACACTCTGGTCAGATGCCGAGCCCGGACCCATCAGTACTACCCCCATCAATCTCTTCCCATGTCTCTCCCCATTCCCCATGTCTGTTCATTGTTCTGTGTCTCTCTTGGTGTCCCGTTGCCCTGCGCAGAGATGGAAGTGTGCAGCAGGCACGTGGAAGCAACAGCAGGTAAGGGTCAGGTGGGCGCCCTTGCCAGGAGGGCTGTCGCTACTGCAGCATATGGAGGAGGATGAAGATGATGATGACCATAATGAAGAAAAAGACATTGAGGCTCAGGGACATGCCGACCAAGTCTCCATAGATGTGTCAACAGTGGAAGAGAACCGTGCTGCCCGAGTCTGCCAGCTGTACCCAGTGTTACTGCATCGCCCTCCAGTCTCCTTCCTGTTGAGCAGCCTTCTGGTCTTGACGCTGATGCTGTGGTGGCTTGTCTTCATTTGAGAGAAAGTGGAAGAAAAGAAATAGATATTAGGGAGGCAGCAGAGCTGAGCTTTTCTGGATTATGAGACAATGAGGGAGAGAGGACAAGTTCATTCCTGTTTTTCTGTTTGTTCCTCTTGGATTCTTAATGATTTCACCACTTCACAATGGATGCTGATTGACAGCTTATCATTTTAAACTATTTATGTACTGTGACACAAAATCCCTGGATGCAAGAGCACTATGTTTTCTTAATATGGTGTAAATATTCACTTAATATTTCTCAGGCTTTTCAGATTACCTTAAGTTAATTTTGAACTCACTGCTTAAAATAACCATTAAATTTCACTCAAATTACTTTTTATTTTTTATTTTTGGTTTATTGGTGTTTTCAAGGTGAGTATGAATTGAAATGAGACTGTTCTTATTCTTATTTTTCTTCATTTCTGCAATTAATTCATCTTAAAACATTTACCACACAGACTAAAACGCTGTCTTGAAGATAATTTCAGGTTTCAGTGTTGTTTTTGTAATAAAAAATTATAATTTTGGAAATGTCCCATTGACCGTCCTAAACTATCATTCGTTTTCCAGTTAAAGTTTAACTGTTGATGTCATCATAGTATTTGCATATTACGTTGTGAGTGGTCTTTTTTATGCATTTATTTGCATACTGATTTCATGTTTGGTCTTTCAATTATGCACACCGAAATCCTAAAACCTAAGCTTACCTGAAACTTTTAACACCATTCTTTTACTGCCTCGCAAACACTGCTAATTTCTTCAGTAAATGCAGTTGCAGCTTGTTTTTTTTTTTTTGTTGCTCCTTTTGAGGTAGTTTTCTTTACCATGTGACCAGTGGGTTTCTCTGGACAAGTTTTCAGCACACGGTGCACTTTGCTTCTCTTTGCAGATCTCTTCTCCATTGCCAGCCAATGCATAATGAAGGGACAATTTCTATAATACCACCAAAAACTAGTCTACTTCTTTGTGAAGTGTATTTATGTTTTATCAGCCCTTAGTAGTAGGTTATCAGGGCTTTAATTACACAACCCTTGAATATTATAATGTTTCTCCTTCCCTGGGACTCCAGTATGCATACAACAAATCAGAACTACTGTAATGCTAGCTTTAATTTTGTCTTGTGTGGTATAACAATCAAATCCTCTCTCTCCATAATGAGTGAGAGAATGTTTTGTTTTTTGTTTTTTTAGTTTGAAAAAAAAAATCCGTATTGGATTTAATATTTAAGTTTCTTATATATATATATATATATATATATATATATATATATATATATATATATATATATATATATATATATATATATATATACACCTTTGCACTTCTATGGACTTTAGTCAGAGTAGATGGTATATTTAATTTGACATTTCAGGTGTTTGGTTCACACTGGTGGATTACTGAGACAGTTCCAGTAAAGTGTCTAGGTAGCATAGCACTGTGATTGCAGCCTGAAAATTATGTCCAGTACATATTTGTTGTGTTCGCTCTGTTACCTGATTTGCATAATTTATTTAGTGTATCAGGTGTAAATAAATGCCACTGTCAGTTGGTACAAATTATTCTCATTCAGTTGGATTTTCTCAGGCCTTGTTTTATTTAGTTTCATATATTTCATATCCTCATTTCCATTTGCTTCAAATTACATACGACATTTGCTTTGACTAAGGTCCATTCCATAAAGACAATGGTACAATCAATCAATACAATTTAAAAAATAACTTTTCTATTAATTCATTTTCAGATCTAGAACATCATGACATTCCCTAATATTGATTTCTTGTGCACTACTATGTAATCCCCATATCCACTGCAAAAAAACAAAATATCTTAATTATTATCATAATGGTTCTTGGTTACAGCCAAATTATCTGTATTCCCCAAAAAACTGCAACTACTTCATATGATCCTCTTAAGAACACCAGAAAAAATATATATCCAAGATTCCAAGTATTCATAATCCATTTTTCCTCAGTATAACTAAGAGTATATATGGATTATAAAAGTGGTATATAATCCAATGAAAACGGCTTATGAAGATGTTACCTTTTTTAAAAAATCTCTTTTGCAACAGATTTTATGGTTCATTGGATGGTAAGGATATAATCCAAAACATTTCCCCCTTAAAATGCCTAATTAGATTTAGACTAATTAGAGATCCCTTTCGAAGTGGAACTCTACGCTGCTGCATCAGTTGACGCTATGGGAGCGCTTTGCGTGAGCCAGTGTCCGAAGCACACGTCTATACTGCGAATTTTGACATCACAGGCGCACTGACAGGCTTTAAAAGGCCGCCTATGGAAAACTTCATCAGCTTCTTTGTCTTCAGGAAGCTGTCTGTGTGTCATGCATGTAAATCTAGCGTATGTATGTTTGAGAAAAGAAAGTAACATGCATGTCAGCTAGATTTAGGAGATGTGTCACGCCATGCAAGTGATTTATTCCAGATGATGCACACAATCTCTTTAGGAGTGGAGCATGCTCGGCCAGCGCTCAAAGGCGGTGTTGCAAGTGTACCAAGCCAAGCTATTGAAGGATGCTAACCAAAGCGAGGGGGTGTCTCCAAACGTAGTGGTGGAGCTCCACCGCACCACAGACCTCAACCTGCACTCCACCAAGCAAGTGGCCCGTGCCATCGACATCGTCGCCACAGAGCGGCATGTGTGGCTAAACCTCTTGGGGCTGAAGGAGCAAGAAAGATATTTCCTCCTTGATGCCCCGCTCTCGCCTTCCGGACTTTTTGGCAAAAGTTCAGGGAGGCGAAATGTTATGTGGCAGTGGCATTTGAAAAGTACATCCCCCGTAGCAATCAGTGTCCTTCAGTCCCCTCTGTTGATCCTGTAGCCAAGCCCAGTTGGTGGCAGGTTCAGAAGGTGAGTGCTTCACCTCCAAGGAGTCAGGGCTCGAAGCGGCCACCTCGCTGGAAGCCGAAAAAGGATCTCAGGGAGGTCATTGCGGCTAAGAAGTACTTGAAGCCGTGATATTTCTTCCCCCTACACACACTTCTTTTTTTCTTTTTCTTTTCCTGTACCTTTTCTTTTCCTCCCCTACCCTTTCTCTGAGGGTGTTGGGGTTCAAGAGGTTGTTCAGTATTTGCTTTACGAAGTAAAAAAAAAAGGAATATATACAGTACTCTCTTTTGTTTCTTGCTTCTAATGATAGAGTGCTTTGTGACGCTTATGTTTGGCCCCTTTTAAATTCACTAATAACTGTAAAAGGAGACTTGCAGACCTAATGTGATTTGTCACACCGAGCTGTTCTTTAAGCGCCACATGGTGAGCCCTTGAATTTGACACAGCGTTCATTTCCCATCGTTATCTGTCAACCTGATGTCGCCTTTATTGGATGAAAACAGTATTTGACTTACAATGTGTCGAATGTTTCTAAATCAAAAGCTTTTTTGGCAGAGTGCCTATAGATAAAATATTAAAAAGCAAAACTAAAGTAATTTGTGATGGTTTTGAAATGCATAATTTGCATTTCTGAGCTGAGAATTATGGGTAATAGGGAGTGGTGGGCTGCTAGAAGTGATGATGGTTATATTCAGGTTCTCTCAGTCAATAGGATGTATGTAGTTTTGGAATAAACACTCCTCACCCTAATAGAGGAGTGTTTGGGAAGCTCTCTGATAGATTTTGCTGTCCATGGGGCTCTGCTCCATGGGGATGCCTTTCTGTGCAGCATAATTTCATTCCAACTGAGATAATTGCCATTGTCAAACATCGTTGTCAATTATTTTCCTTGTAATTTATGTTAATATACTTATTTTATACCATCTTTTTGTGGCTAAACATCCAAAAGATGCTAAAAACTGTGTTCCTGAATTACTTTACTGCTGTTGTATACATTAGTAAATCAAGTGCCTAAACGGTCAAATTCACTCTCCTAGCAACATGAAAAACATGTTCATATTTTGAAATACATTAATTCAGTTCAACACAAGTTCTCTGACTATCCAGATTACTGGCATGTTACAATGATTGGTTACAATGCTCAGCCTCTTAAAAAAAAAAAAACATACCGGGATTAGACTTAAATGGAATTTTGAAATTGTAATTCTAATATATTTGATTAATTGGGCAGCACTAATTGTAACATATTTCTCTGTAGTATTAGTTCAAGTTTGGTGGCAATTTTATACCACTTACATTTAAGAAATACAATCAGTGTGCCATATTGAAAGTTTTTAGATTAGTTTACCACTCTATTTAACATAAAATAACGTTATTTAATTGGAAAGGTTATAAGGTAACTATGAAATATGCATGACAGTATTTTCAGCCTGTACTAGTGTTTTTTTTTTTTTTTTTTTGCACCAAGTTGCACCAGATTATGCATTTTTTCTTGTCTAGTAGCTTTTTTTATATAGTCAGCACAGAATATCAATCTTACAGTATGAAGACTTGACCAAAGGTTCCAGATGGTGTTCGGTAATTGGTGGTGTGTGGAGGTGAAGTTAATGTAGTGAGAAAAGCAATTCTCTACTCACTCTCTTCTGTGTCTTGACCCCTTTTCACAGTCTCCCGTGGTGAAGACAAAAACGATTACTATTTCTGATGTCACCAACTCCCTTCGCAGTGAAATCACCACCAAGGACATCCCGATAGTCCACACAGAGACCAAGACCATCACCTATGAGTCTGCACAGGTGAGGGGAGTCGATTTTTGAATCAACCCTGTTGTCTGATGTGAAGATTGCTGTGTTGCTGTCATAATTTTTGTTTGTCCTGGGTTTCTTTTCCTGTGCCAGTATTTGTCTGAATTTGTCACAAATGTAATGAACTTAACACTGGGTTGCAAACTACTATCAGCATCAATCAATACATATTGGTATCCATATCGCACAGTATTAGTGATTTTGCTACAAATAGGCATTGGTCAATGTTGGATATTTAATTAATGGATATCCAATATTTGACTTAATTTTGCATATATTGGCACACATCTGTATTCAGACCAACATATTGCTGTTCAGAACCTCTTATTCTGTGCTGTGTGTATTCAGTTTTTGTTGTAATCTATTGCAGTGCTGTCATTGCCACTGTGCATTTCTGAGTGCATTATCTAGTATTTCTCTCATCTGTACTACCTAACCAGAAGCTAGTTTTTCAAAGAATGTCTAACCAGCATCACAATGAGGGTTTATTTGATCTCTTTCAAAAAACTTTCATCCATCTTTCAGAATGTATAGTATAATGCCTGAATTCACTTCTAGCATATAAATCTTACTGGTTGCATTTTATTTTACAGTATGTGCACTTACAGTGTACTTACCCAAGAAATTACTCAGTAAGGTAACTACATGAGTAATGGTTAGGTTTGAAGGTAGGTTCAGGGTTAGTACTTAGTTATTACTCTGTTATTGTGATTACTAAAATAAGTACATAGTATGTGCATGCAGAACAGGACTGAAATAAAATAAAGTGCTACCAATTCAGTCACGGCCGGGAAGGCAAATGAAGACCAAGAATTAAGTTCCAAAACACCAAGTTTAATAATATAATCCCTCAACGCAGGCAAACAGGCTATAGCAATATTCACATGACGTAATCATAATATTTGATTTGAGGCCGGACAAAGGGTGAAGACAATGGTACAACTAATAAATCAAACGAAAATGAGATAATTAATCAAACACAGCTGAACAGAACAAACTCAAAATAGTGTTGTCATAGAAACAAAGGAGGTGCTGGAAAATGAACAAAGGAAGATAGAAAACTAGTAAATACAAACTAAATGTCCATGATATAACTAAACAAACTGCACGTTTAGCATTTCTACTCTCATTTAAAACAATTTTTTTCAAACCAAATTATTCAAATTTATAATATTCATGGTCATATTAGCTATTGGCAAAAAAAATATTATTATAATAAAAACTACTATTTTAAAACCATTTATTGGCTTTTTGGTTTTGCACTTAATTTCTATATAACATTACATTTCTGCTTATTTTAGCAGGAAGCATTTGTCTTATATGAAGAAAACTTTTGCATTCTCGCGCAAAACGTGTTCCCCTGAGAAACTTAGCATTCTCAGAGCGAACACAAAACTGGTGATTGAAATCATTTGAGATGTAAGGAAAAGCTGCTTCAATGCTTCTGCGAGAAAATGCAAATGTTTTGCTAGCACACGCAAAGTTTCTCAAGGAAATCCAAAACTTTTGCTACAGAACGCAAAAGTTTAGCAAGTTTCCATTGAAATATAATTTCCCCTCCCATCTCATGTATTTTCCATCACCATGTCCCCTATGGGGCTCCATAGTTTTAGGAAATAGCTGTGTGAATAAACAATAAAAAATGAAAGATATAATAGAGGAGTATTCTAACCACATGTGTGTTTGTTTGCTAATAGCCTAATGCACTGTCAGAGAAGGAGTCTGGGATGCTGTTGAGTGCTCAGACCATCACCTCAGAGACTGTGAGCACCACCACCACAACCCAGATCACCAAGGTACCTGTTTTTCACATCAAATTATGCCTAAACTTGTAATGTATCGGAAAGGCCTGGACCATCTGCTGCTTAAAGAACTAATTGAAGTTAAATTATCTTATTTAAACACAACATAAAACTCATTTAAATTCTCAAAATTATAAGATTGCTGCAAAACATAAAGAAAACTTTACAAAATCCAAGTTACGAGTGATTTGCATGTGCTGCATACTAAGTCAGGTCATTGTTCACAATGGTGCCATAAGGCTGCGTACATGAGATAAAGCCATTGTTAATTACAATTTATATCACCATTTCACAGTATCTTTCCATTTTGCAAGTTAGTCAAAAATTGCCGTAGTGCACAGATGAGATATTTTCTCCACTGTGTTTCTGGCTCTCTCATTCTCTCGTTCTCTTCCCTTTCTCTGCTCAGACGGTGAAAGGCGGGATCTCAGAGACCCGTATCGAGAAGAGAATCGTGATCACTGGAGACACTGAGATTGACCATGATAAGGTGAAATGGACATGCAGTTAATAACCATGTCAGCTACATAGTAGATGCAAAATATTTTTAAAGACATTCTCATTCTAGAGAGCTTTTTAATTGGACAACAATTTGTAGATGGCCCTAAGAAAGAGATGATGTCATCAATATTTTTTCCTGAAAAAACTAAAAACAAAATGCATATATCAGTTTTGATGGTTCTGATAACCTCAATGCTAAGCTAACATGCATTAATTAAAAGCCACAGAAATACATTGCTACATGTTTTTAGCCTTGCAGTTTGGTTTAAATACTGTCCTCTCTGATCACCAGGCTCTTGCTCAGGCTATAAAGGAAGCAAAGGAGCAGCACCCTGACATGTCTGTCACTAAAGTGGTGGTGCATCAGGAAACAGAGATCACCCCTGAGTAACTCCTGTATGAGACATAGGTTAGTATCTACATGCTCAAGCACAACCTGTGATTATAAGACCGGGGTCGGTAACCTTAGTCAAATGATTACAGCAAGAGAGAATAATATTTTATGCATTTAATTTACTTTTTGTACATTAGAAATATTGAAGTGATCTGCATGCGAAATGACATCTTGCAGTAATGCTTCTCCGTCGTCACTCAGCATGTTTTATTCAGTTCTGATCTATATAGGAAGATTAAAAAAATTAAATGAGCAGAGTGGAAAGTGCTGCTTGTTGAGCTGGAAGTTGCAGTTTTTTAAAGGAGGAAAACTGAAAATTTATGATCGATTTAACTATTTAAAAAAAATGCTGAAGTAAATGAAAAGTTATTGTGTTATTTTTTATCCTTCATTCATTACTGGTTTTTTTATTTTGCCATGCAGATGAAAGCTGTTAAAAGAAGACCGCTGTGAATATAAGCAATTCAGTGACAGGATATGAGATTGCAGTGAATCTACAAAATAAGATATGCCGCAGACATGCACATGTTTTGAAGTGTTGAAGATCTTGTGGCTGAATTGCTTAAATCTTCTGCATTCTAGTTAGAGCTAATTTTATTCATATGCCTGACAGAAAAAAATACAGTTCTTGATTTCTTGCTTTATATAAAGCGCAAAAACATCTTGGGTTATGTATGTACACTGCATCAGTTGTGGACGCTTTGGGGACACGTCCCGCGGAACCCTGGTGTCTGAAGCACGTATGAAATCACGCCAATCTTATTGAACATTGAACGTCATTGCGTATAAAAGGTTCAAACGCGAGACGACTCCCGCTTTCCCGCTCACAGAAAATGTGATTTTAATGTGATTTTAAACCTATACTGTTACAAATGTATGCAGCACAGAAAACAGCATGCAATTTATGTCGCGCTTGAATGGTTTAAAATGACTTTTTCTGTGAGCCTGCTTTGGATGTGTGCGCAGCAGGGAAAACAGCACTGAATGGATCCATGCAGCTCTTAAAGCAGTGGTTCTCAATTCCAGTCCTCGTGACCCACTGCTCTGCACATTTTGTATGTCTCTCTTATCTGACACACTCAGTTCAGTTCATGGAGTCTCTCCTAATGAGCTGATGATCTGGTTCAGGTGTGTTAAATAAGGGAGACATACAAAATGTGCACAGCAGTGGGTCATGAGGACTGGAATTGAGAACCACTGTCTTAAAGGGACAGCAGCCTAATATTCCTGCTGCCGTCTCTATAATAACACTAATCAAACAACAAAAGACAAAGAGAAAATTCACTCTTTCTTGACTGAATAACTTTTGTAACTATATTTATAATGTAAAGTTTATTTATAAAGTGCGGTGTTATTTTACATTTCATTAGTTTCTGAACCTGAATACCTGAACATCTTAAAACACTGTTTATTTCTATCATATATCTGTTCAGTTGTATTTATTTGTTGCGATTGCTATTTTTTTTTATTTTTTTTTATTTTTTATTACTGAGTGTTTACTTGTCTTTAATAATGCTTGAAATTTATATTAGTTAGGCTAGTTGTTTTTGCTATGGTATTTTTAAAGGGTTAGTTCACCCAAAAATGAAAATTCTGTCAGTAATTACTCACCCTCATGTTGTTCCAACCCTGTAAGACCTTCGTTCATTTTCGGAACACAAATTAAGATATTTTTGATGAAATCTGAGAGCTGATCACTCCTCCATAGGCTTCTAAGACATTATAACTTGCTGGCCCAGAAAATGTATTAAAGACATCGTTAATATAGTCCAAGTGACTACAGTGGCTCAATCTTAAGTTTATAAAGCGATGAGAATACTTTTTGTGCGCAAAAAAAACTAAAATAACGACTTTATTCCACTTTTCATTTCCTTTTCTCTGGGCCTCGAGTTTTTTCACGTAGTATAACTGCGCAGCGCATCTGTGTTGTACGTCACACGTAGGCTCACTATTGGCCGACGCTGGTCATGTGTGTGATGCGTGTGACGTGCAACACAGACGCGCTGCGCTAAACACTACGTGAACTAACTCGAGGCGCAGAGAGAAGGAAGCCTATGAGGAGTGATCCAGCTCTCAGACTTAATCAAAAATATCTTAATTTGTGTTCCGAAGATGAACGAAGGTCTTACGGGGTTGGAACAACATGAGGGTGAGTAATTACTGACAGAATTTTCATTTTTGGGTGAACTAACCCTTTAAACTATAGGCAAAGGTTCCTTGTGTAGATGTTTTTAGCCTATTGATTTTTGTTCATGATATTCAGCTACAATTAAATGTTTCAGCTACAATTAAATGTTTTGCTATAAGACATACAATAAATGATAGATATCCAAGTTTTTTTGTTTAACGTTATTGGAATTGAAATTAGGAATTTAAAAGTTAAAATTTAAACAATACACAACCCTATTCCTTACCACTATTTTTTATTAGCTGTTTAATAATTTTAATGGCACTCCTGCTGCCAACCTAATATGTTGGAAGAGCAACAGACAACAACAGTGGGAACTAAAGTCACAACCAATACGATTTGCGTGATTTCACATGTGACACCGGGTTCCGCAAGACTGCAACTGACCCCATAGACCTCATAGCGTCAGCAACTGACGCAGTGTTGAGTTCCCCTTGAAAGAGAAGAACTTTTGCCAGAAAAATAATTTCAGTCTGTGATTTCAAGAGAACACTCTTGAAAAAGATCACCAACCATTGTTTTAGGATATACATTCCAAATTGATGATTTCGTCCCATAACATGCTTCCCCTTTCAATGTTGCATGTACTCAATGTTTCAAGCAAAGCATTACTCCTGTACAAATACATTATTGTGTCATCGCTCCCTCTGCAGCCTAGGTCTCTTAGCTTGATGGGTTTATGGGATGTATTTAAATCTCCCCTTCTATGGGCAATAAAGCCATACCCTCTCCAGTGCTACTTTAAACCCATTACAGCATTTCTGAGATTTTTGTCTTCCAAAAACAGTGATAAAAAAAAACACTGCAAGCTTACCACAACAAACAAACCAAATATTCCCTTAACAAGATGGTAACGATGGAAACCCTCCACAGCACACCTCATACAAACAGAAAGCAGTCCTTAGGATCTCAGAGAATTAGACACAGACGGGTAAACTGTATGATTTACTGTTAGCATTAACTGCGCTCTAATAAAAACCTCAGTCCCTTGGACAGCACTGTTATACGGCCGTATTTATAGCTGTTATACATATATATATAGCAGGGTTGGTGGCATTCAGGATTTTAAATTCCAGTTCAGCTCCAGAACTTTAACTGAGGTAGCATGATGCAGAATTTAATTAGATATTAATATTAGAATTTATGGAATATTAGATGATACATATTATTAATTAGATGACATTAGATGATATTAATAATCAGTTCTTAATGCCACCTACAACATTTAATAAATTATTTATTTTATGGACTATGATGACAATGAAAACAATGTTATTTTAGTATTATTTATATACTATTAACTAATATTTTGACAGCTTTTCTTTTTATATTTTCAGTTTTCATTTAAATTTTACTTTAAGTTTTATTAATTCATGTGCTATGGTAATTTTATTGGGATTTTTAAGATTTTTATTTAGCTTTAATTTATATTTCTTTTAGTTTTTGTTTTAGTAATTTTAGTACTTCAACTTAGTTGCCAAGGCAACATTTCTAAGTTTAAGTTTTTCTCTGATATTTATATTTAATTTTATTTCAGTACTGAAATATTCAGTACAGTATTTGAGTACTGATTTAAGTACTGATAAAGACTTACATCAGAATACCAGAATCACTGCAATATTTTCAAAATGTAGTTAAACATCAAAAAATAATCAACAGAATGTTTGGATTTTTGACTACAGTCAAAACAATTAACACAACAGATCAACAGTAAAGTTAGTTTCTTAGTTTAATCCTTTTTAGTCCATAGTTTTGAGACATATACAGTAGTATGTGTAATGAAAAACTAGTCCAAGAACTCTCAGAGTTAGGTCTGTAAATGTGGGACTTTTAGTCTGTTTGTGTGAGGTATTGGGCATCTGGTGCTGTTTAACCAGCTGTCAGGGTGGTATGTATACAGTCACAGAACTCCCAGAGGATAATGGTTAATGCTGCCCTGCTAGTTTGTTCCCCAGTGCCCTGTTTTGTGCGTGCAGAGACCCAGTTCACCCCATTCGCCCCGTCAGTGTTTACTTAACTTTCTCTCAGCCAGAGAGTGCTTCAGTCTTCATATTTACCATCCACCATTATTTCTTTGTCAGTCAGGTCTGCATTCCCAGTTTCCGTCACTGACTCCGTGACCCATTTGGGATGTGTTTACTTTTTGCCTGACCAGAAATGTTCTTTCTCGCATGATTGTTGATCACTCTTTGATCTCACATCAACACAGGGTGAAAAAAACGGGACCAGTCAGGTTTATGAATGTGAAAAAACAACGCAAGAGCCCTCACATCCAGCCCCTCCCCATCAACCCACTATGCCCACCAAGTCCCCCCCCCCCCCACGGAAAACACTTCCTGTAGCAGCACATGTCCCACCCAGCCATTGCCGTCTGTGACCGCCATATTCCAGACCCTGAGCATCTGTCAGATCTCAAGCGTCTTGTACTGCAAAACTGAGCATCCACAACTACTCCTGTCCAGCATCCAAAAGCAGAATTCAGAGCAAAGATTCATCCAATTCCCAACATCTTGGACAGATTTTTAAAAAAAAAACCCTGCCAGACCTCCACCTCGTTCAAGACATTCCATGATAGACTGAACCATGTTACAAAATAGTTTTGTAAAACAGTGACAAAAGAGCATCTTTTTATCTGTAATTCATACAATATTTTTAGGGTGGATTCCAAAGGGATGGTTTGCATAATAACAACTGGGCGGTGGGAATTTAAAGGACAATTTTCTAAAGTGTCAATTTGTATTTTTTTTAAACTTAATTTATTTCTTTTTGCAATTGGTTGATTATACATCTGATTATGTTGTTACAGGCATTTTCTGTTGTTGTTCAGACAGGGCAAAGGAGCATCTGTTATAATGTGAAACACTTGTTAAAGGGAAAGTTCACCCAAAAAACACATATTTTAATTCTTTTCAACACAAAACAAGACATTTTGCAGAATATACATGCTGCTCTTTTCCAATTCTCAATGTTATTCCAAGCTGGTATGACTGACTTTCTTCAGTGGAACACAAAAGAAGATATTTTGAGATTGTATGTCTATACAATGTAAGTCGATAGTCACCAGAACTGTATGATCACCAAACTTCTTTAAATATGTTCTTTTGCGATCCATAGGAGAAAAAGTCACACAGGTTTGGGATGACATGAGGGTGAGTAAATGATGACAGATGTCATTTTTGAGTGAACTATGCCATTAAGTTGTTTCCCCTTCTCTGTTGTTCTCTAATTTCTTTTCCGTTCACATACATTCAAATGCAAAAGGGTTTAACATCAATAATGTCAAATGTCATTTGTTGTCATGAGTCTCGCAATTGAAACTAAACACATCAGTTTGAACATGGAAATAAGATTTACTGCAGAGGAGGGGAAGGTTTTCAATGGTTAAATTTCATTTAAATTCCTCTCACAAACACCTTTTATGATGCCCAATTCACTTTCTTTGAATGGGAAAAGAGCAGCATGAACATTCTGCTCATTTCTGAATTTCGCAGAAGAAAGAAAATCATACAGGTTTGGAAAAACATGACAGAATTTTCATTTTTGGGTAAACTTTTCTTAATTCACAACTCCATCCTGTTGTAAAGTCCCATATTTTATGTTCCTCTTAAATGTGAAGGTATTATTTTGTTCTTGGTGTAAAAATAATGTGTTAATTTTATTCAGAATGCTGGAGCAAATTCAGATGTTTTCTTGTGTTTAAAAGTTTCGTTACTTTGCATATTTGTTAAGGCTTGTATAAATTTGATTTTTTTTCATTGGCAATGTCATCCTGTGTCATCATGGATTTGCGGTCCAATGAAGATGGGGTAGGGTATTATAGTGAAACTACATTCTATGATATTTCTATATTTATTTTCATCAGTTTTTCTTTTTTGTGTGTGTACTTTGCATTTTAGATGCCCTGCTCTCTTAAATGCAGCTTTAATGTTTTTTTTGTTTTGTTTTTTGTATTAGATCCAGAATCCCAAACACCAGCTCCTGCCAGTTTTAAAATGGGATTTGCAGGGATAACTATTCATTTTCAGTATATTTCTACTTTTCTACTAGAGGGGGCAGTGTGTTCTTACCCATGAGTCTATAGCAGATCTGCAAAGCCTTCAAAATGAGCATCCACACACAACCTGAAGGGGTTTTTAGATGAATTGGAATTGATAAGTCAGGAATGGAGTTAATTTGCAATTATGGTAAGAAAATGTGCCAAACATGAATCTGAAAGCGATCAGACGGATCTTTACAGCGAATTAAAATGTGTCCGTCATTCATTGAGACATTCATTTGTAAAGACTGACTATTCTGGTGCAGTAATTCAATTCTAGAAAATCGAAGTGGGAATTTTGTGGATTTTATATTGTGCCGGTGGCATAAGGGCTCCTGTGGTAAAGCATGCTGCCCCGCGTCAAGCTGACAAGTCCAGTATGTCCAGTTTTTAAATGTCTATTTTCAAATGTTACGCTTTTATAATAGTTCAAATAGTATCCTGTACAGAGACCAAGGTGTTGTAGTTTGTTCGGTGTGTTGTGTTCTTCATTGTGGCACTCTTTTCCTATGCTAGTCTGGGGTGAAGAAAAGAAAAGAATCATACGTTTGTCCTCATAGGTTCTTTTTCTTCTCATCACACATTTGTTTTTTGTTTGTTTTTAGCCATCACTGGAAAAAAAAAGACAAATGTACAATATAGCACCATGGACTAAATAAACTCCCAACATAGACACATTCTTCACTTGGTTTCATGAGTTTTTGTTATTCACAACCTCCTTTACTGTCTCCTTGTGTGTTTCTTAATACATGTTCCAGGTCTTCTTATGAGTGTTTACTCGGTACGTTATTACATTTGTAATCTTTCATTAAAATGAAACTACTTCCTTTTCAGTTGACATCAGTCTCTCTTTTTAAACTCCTCGCCTCCAACCAACACCCATTTTTCACAATCCAATCAATAGATAAAAAGTCCTGCGCAACTTTTACCCTTTAACACTGTTTCACATGGAAGTAAAATTGGATGTAAATGTGATCTAGACTTCATGGTAATCAAGTCTCTAATAGCTCAGACTCTAGATAAGGCAAGACTCCAGATAACCATTTTATAAATCAACTCAACATAGTAACCCAGAAATCACTTCACACAGCAGAAGAACTGCTCGACATATTCCTTCTGTAACAGGCGCGCACATGCATATGTAAGATGTGTGAAACGGGCCTAACACTTCAAACAAGCACTGCATTTTATTACTAGTGTTTAGCTTGATGAAAGCACTGGTGCAGTTAATGACTTTGACTGCAGTGGATTTCCTCATAAACCTGGAGACAGGTGGTGTGAAGTGTGAACACAGAATGACACGACAGAATCCAGAATAAAACAAGATTCATCAGGAAGGTTATAGACAAATCTGGAAAACAAATTTAGCTGGATATGACAGCATTAAAACAGAGAGGAATGTTGCAGATTTTCTTGTCTTTGCTTCATACTCTTGCATCATGCACTTTACACTTCGGTTCAGTTGCATAAAAATGGGTGGCACTAAAAGTGGATGTGGCTGTTGTATTAATTTATTACACTGCATTTGGGGTTCTTACTAGCCATAAAATATCTAATGTTTAAGATTTTAGAATTAAATCAAATAAAAATATGCTAAATATTTTCCCCCTAATACCATAAACAATAAAAGTATCATAATAGTCATGCAGTATATGTATTATTTTGCAGTTTCTGGCTGTCTATGTGAAGCAACTATTATTTGGAGCCTGTTAGGTGTTAATTGTGGACCCTACGACAATTCAAATAATATCCATCTTTAAATAATAAATTCGATTTAGTGCATATCAAATCAGCAGTGTTGAAAATAATATCCCCAAAGTGTAGCAGTGATAAAAATAGCAAAAAAACAAAACAAAAGCTGAAGTCAGAGAATACTTCTCATTTGGTTGGTCAATGAGCTGACCAACTCAACAGGTAAAACTGTTTGAGTAATATTTAACACTGAATACTATTTAATTGCCTACAAATGTTTTTGTCAGCATATTAACATTAGTGAAATGTGAACCTGAAAAATTAACATGAATGTCTTTGTATTCCCATTATTTGGTTTTAGAGTTTTGGACCCCATTCTACTTTCATATCACCAATGAAGTACATACTTTATAGTGGATATTATAAATGCAAAGTGGAACACAGCTTTAATGCCTCATGTTCTTTGATATCTGCTTATTCCACTTGAGATTATCCTCTTCATATCATGTATGCTGATGGTGCACGCTCACATATTTATGTTCTGATCATGTCTGCCTTGTTGGCACATTTCTCTTCAGTCTGTCAGAAGGTATCAGGGAGGAATATTTAAGAGCTTTAGAAAGGCTCCATCCTTGTAACTCGTGAGCTGAAGTCAGTTGGAATTATCCAGGCAATTAGTTTTTCCTGGAGCTGTTATTTATGGGAATACTCTGAATGTTTTGAATGTTTAATCTCTGGCTGCCAATTAGCATTTCTCTAAAGGTCAGCGAGAGGGCAGGACCTCAACCATAGCATTAATGTGTTTGTTCAACCACCCAGTAGGGTCTGAGGCTGTCTTACTCTTGAACATCAGAAATTTACATTTTTCTTTAAGGTGTGGTTCTTTCCACAGTCAGTTTGAGGCCAGGGACCTCTCATTTATTAAACTCAAGTAGGATCAGATTTGATCCCAAATTCCATACGTCAAAAGGCCACAACTGATGTGAAAATGTTCTTATGCGTACACTAACTGTAGAGTGGTCATATCCGTAAAATAATCTAATATCGTACATTAAAATGTAAAGTTAAATAGACAATCACAATAACATTATTATATGTGCAAAAGAGCAACTGCTTTGTGATACATTTAAATAAGTTCATTCATTATATGATTTACTGGAAAAAGTTTAATCACACACCTTAGTATTCAAAGTTGCTTCAGCTTTTCAAAAAAACTTTTCTTACTTAGTATTTTTGTCTTGTTTTCAGTCCATATATCTCCAAATTCTTAAATCAAGATACATTTAACAAGTAAAATGACATAAGATATTATGTCTTGTTTTCTGAAAAAAAAAAAAAAAAAAAAATTAAGTGAGTTTTTGCTTAAAACAAGCAAGATTATCTGCCAATGGGGAAATAAAATAAGCTTGTTTCCATTTGAATTTTTTTATATTTCGACTGGAAACAAGACAAAGATATGAAGTAAGAAAATGTCTTTTTGCAGTGTTTTTGGAATTGTCTTTGAGAGGCTAAACATTTGGATTTTGGCTATTTATACAACAGCTTATTAGAGGAATGTCCAAGTTCCTGCTTTGTTTGTACACAGAATGTTTAAAATGTTAGCAGCGTGTGCCATTCATTGCAGCGATTAATAATGCAATGAAATAAGGTAAGCTTCCAGTGTTAGCCACAAAAAGAGGCCAGCACACGATCTTGAATTCATATTCATGAGTGCACTGAGTTAAATGATTATTATATATTAGCAGCAGCTGGTCTGCCATATGTGAATCTGCCCATGAGGTGCGATATTCAAGGGTTCATGAGAGGAATTTTAAAAAGATAACTACTTTTTTTCTGATTTAACTTTAGGTTATTTCACACTTAAATGAAAAGGGAGGTAGTTTGGAAAGTCTTATTCGAATAAAATGACTCTATTTCCTACAGAAAGCATGTGTTTGATGGATATTGCTGTTTTTGGACCTGATTTTGTGAATGTGTGCAGTCTAAGCAGGTCTATTATAAGTTAAACATGAAATCACCATTTATTAATGTGTAAAACGTTTTAAATCGCCTTTAATAAATCACCTTTAATAAATTCATGTCAATGTCAAAATTGCCTTCGTGAAAATAGCGTAGTTGGAGATGGACGTTGATATTTCTCCATGCCGAAAAACAATATTTGAACAAGAGGTTTCAAGTTTAATAGTCTTTAAATTGTTTTCCCCTGTCTTTGCATATTATGATTTGGATCCTAAATACCTCAAGAAAAGAATCAGAAGCCAAAGGAAACCTCTCTGTTCTAGATTTAAAACATCTTGTCTGAGAGAATTCATTCCAGAGGGAATATTTATTTTAAAGAAAAAAAAAAAAAAGACAGAGGATATTCTCTTGCTTTTCCCCTTTTTAGAAACTAAATTGTGTGCAAAATACAATTTTAATGAAATGCTAACGCAAGGGACTGCGTTTCTTATTGTCTTCATCTTTAAACATTAAACTTTTTTTTTTTTTTTTTAATGGGGGTGTTATGTGTTATTTTCCTGCTCAATGAAGTCAGTCCTGCCCTAAAGCTAGAGAACGGCATGTGCTCAGCCATGCGGCATGCTTACATAAATACTTCTCTTTGCTTTGGTTCAACTCAATTATTTATAATACAAATTTGAGTTTGTTTGACTCTTAAAACAAGGAAAACATTTCTACTTTTCTACTAATGAAGACTTTTCATTGATCTTTTGAATTGAAAGTCTTTTAACGTAGCTGAGAGATAAAAGCTTCTTCCACAGTCCAGAAAAATCATTTATTGAAAATAAGCTACAAAAACTGTTTACATTGGAGCCTTAAAGGTATTATAAAATCACCCATTAATACAATGCATAAAGTAAAGAGAGGGGTAGAAAATGGTCATAAAAAGTAGATAATGACTGTTTTGAGTGCAAAAAAACAAAACAAAAAACATAACATTCACATTATAAGTGGACCTCAGGGAAATTTTTTATTTGTATATCATGACCCTTTAAGCATAGATAAACTGCATAAATTGTAAAATTAAGACAAAAATAACCTTTACTTTCCATACAGAACATGAGCCCAGTGCAGGCGAAAATAAGCTTAAACTTCAACACAAAGAACCATATCATCTAAACATCTAAATTAAATTAAACTATTGATGTTGTTAAAGAACATTTGGTAACACTTTAGTTTAGGGTCCAATTCTCACTATGAGCAAGTTGCTTATTAGCATGCGTATTACTAGGATATTGACTGTTTATTAGTACTTATAAAGCACATATTAATGCCTTATTCTGCATGACCTTATTCTACATCCCTTAATCCCACTCAATTCCTACCCAATACCTAAACTTAAAAACTACCTTACTGTAAGGCTCGCCCAATCGGCCCAACAATGGTTTCCAATAGAGCGGGTGAAGGTTTCCTGCGCGTTCTGTCTTTTTTAATTCCAATTAAACTTTTATCTCACTCCATTTTATCGTGTCGGAATTCCAATTGGTTATTGACCATTTGTATAATAGTTTATCTAGACACTTGATTATTCTATTTAACTCTTTACTCCTATTGCCATTCATTCGGTTACGAATGTCGCTCAGGGTTTCGAGCCGGCCGTTTAACGCAGCCCACGATCACAAACTTCTCACAAAAGTCTTGGTCACAGATAATCCAAACAAAACATCAAATGCTCTGAAATTCTTTCACTATGATGCGTCATTTGTCCAGAGACTGTAGTGCTCCTTAATGTAATGAAAATATTATTATTAGACCTTTTAAATGTTCTTCCGCATTTCTCCCTCGTTTTGGCAGTTTGTAATATAGGGTTCGATTTTTCTTTTCTTTTTTTTTTTCTCTTGGAGGTCATATTTTAATATTCATGTGTCTGTATAATGAGTGTGTTGAAGGTCTGTGTTTTATAGACCTAGGTAGTTTACACCTTTTGGGACCTTATTGTAAAGTGTTACCACATTGGAACGTTTTTCATTTTAAGGCTTTAGTATTTAGAGATTTATTTGCTTTTTTATTTTCACTTTTCCCTGCTATTCAATTTGTACAGTCAAGGAAAGGGACGCTTTAATTTCTCCCTCTTGACGATGAAGGAATAACGGAATGTTTTATTGAGGTGCTTATGAGTGTATGTATGCCATTTGATTTATTTTGTTGCGGTCTCAATGACATGTAAGTGGCCCCTGGGTCTCACCAGCCAACAGAAACAATTTAACAGACAGTAATGATATACTCATCATATGCTGACAGACCCTCTCAAGAGCTCAGGTGACTGCACTGCATCTCTCTCTCTCTGTCTCTCTCTCTCTCTCTCTCTCTCTCTCTCTCTCTCTCTCTCTCTCTCAATTCAATTCAAAATTGCTTTATTGGCATGACTGTATAACACAATATTGCCTAAGCTTGGAATACATATAATAATTATAAATACATCAAAATAATAAAATATTATAACTTAAATTTAAATGTACAAATTAATTAAGTGTACAAATTAACAGTGATATAAAATATGTGTGAACATTTGATACCACAGTGTTTTAACATATACACACACACATTACTGAGGGTCACTGTGGTGGACAGTAGGGAAACACACTGAGGTCAGACACACACATTACACACACATTTACCTGCTGTCTCTCAGGCTGTGGCACATCGATACATATCTGGCAGCCAGTGCTGCTGTCTGTCCCTCTCATCTTTATCTGTTCTACTTCAGTCATGGCTATAAAGTTCTGTATTAAGTTAGTGGATTTGTTTATGTAGAGGTCTCTGATTTGTGACAGTAAAGGAGGAAGTGTGTCTCTGTCTCGATCTCTCGTGTCCTACAGTGAACACACACCCTTTGCTGTCTGGGTATCCACCCAGCTAACAAAAATAAGTTGTCAGAACGTTTTGCTAGCATTCCCATTAGGTTAGGAAAACGTTATTTCTGAATGTTTTTTAAACATTGAAAACGTCCTGTTTTTTTTTGTTTTTTTAAGTATTAAGAACATTTTTTTTTCTTGGTTTATGTGAACGTTACAGGGACATTCCATTCTATCATTTTGGAAATGGTAAGGAAACGTTATTTTTGAATGTTTTCTGGACTTTCACATCACCCTGAACAGCTGGCCCATCCATCACCAGGCTTACACACAGACACTGGAGTATCGCTAATTAACCTATGCTGCTTGTGTTTGAAACTGTTGTACCTGAAGGAAATCACAGAGAACCTGCTAACTCCTGGCTCAGGCAGGACTCGAACCAGGGAACTTCTTGCTGCGAGGTGATAGTGCTACCCACTGAGCCACTGTGCTGCCCTGTTTCAATTCATGTTTATATGAATTCATAAAATGTAAGCAATTAATTTCTTACAGCTACGGGTCTGGATTTAAAAGTAACGGGATTTTTAAGTATCAAAAACTGTTGACACATTTGTCCGGAGTGTTTACATTTTTCCAGAGTATAAAGTTTCTAAGTGCATTAAATATTTGAATTACAAAAATAACAGATAAGACTTTACTTTAAGATTCACATTTTACTGTAGTACTACACAAAATTTTGTAAGAGTCCAAAGTAGTAAGTACACAGTCCAAACAATGGAATCATAAAGAGCAAAAATTACATTTTCTAAACGAAAAACACAACCCCACCACAAGGGAAGAAAGAACACAAACTCAAACATACAACTAGACAAGTCAAATCTAACAAGACATGTGGAAAACAACACAATAGAAAAAAAAAAAAAAAAAAAATGATGTTCTGTGTATATGAATTGTTTCATACAGAGTTTCAAATACTGTCATTTTATAGTGATGCTTCAGGCTGAAGAGAGACCTTAGAGTGTAATGGTTGTCTGGAGACGCTGGATGTTTGGTTTAAAGATGGCATGGAATGGAGAGCATGCGCAGAGTTGTGAGTAATAGAAAGAAAATGAGAGAATTTAGTTCAGAATCAGATGAAATGCTGTTACTGAAGGGAAATTCAAAGTCCTGATTGATTAGTGTAATGCATTAGTGTTAATCCCAGCTAACAAAGAACCCAACAAACACAGAACTTTCCCCCTAAAGTTCCCATATGGTTCCCAGTTGGTTATTGTTTTGGGAACCAAATAAGAAAGTTCTAGGAACATTATCTGTAGGTTCTTTTTTTATAACCTAAAGAGAACTTTCCCTGCAGGTTATTTTTAGGTTTTTTATTTTTTAACCCAAAGAAAACCTTCCCAGAACATTCCCTGCATGTTATTTTTAGGTTTTATTTTATAGTATATTTTAAAGAGAGCTTTCCAGAATGTTCCCTGCAAGTTTGTTTTTTTATAACCTAAAGAGAGCGTTCTCATAACGTTCACTAGGACAAAACGTTCTTAAAACATTTTTAAAAAACTATGTTTTGAACGTTCAGAAAACAAAACAAAAAAAAAAAGTTTTCATAACATACCCAAAATGATAGAATGGAATGTTCTTCTAACGTTCACATTAACCAAAAAACGTTCCTAATACGTAAAAAAAAAAAAATTAAGTTTTGAATGTTCAGAAAACATTAAAAAAAATTACGTTTTCATAACATTTCCAAAATGATAAAACGTTCTTAATACTTAAAAAAACGTATTTCATAACATTTACAAAATGATAAAACGTTCTTAATACTTAAAAAAACGTATTTTTGGAACGTTAAGTAAACATTCAGAAATAACGTTTTCCTAACATTTCCAAAATGATAGAATGGAATGTTCTTCTAACGTTCACATAAACAAAGAAAAAAAAAAACGTTCTTAATATAAAAAAAAAAAAAAAAAAACGGATGTTTTGAACGTTCAGAAAACACTCAGAAATAATGTTTTCATAACTGAATGGGAATGTTAGAAAAATATTCTAAGAACATATTTTTGTTATCTGGGAATGTTGTTCTAAGAACGTTTTCTCTCAATATTATGAGAACATCAGTTAAGTACAAATAACATCACAAGGACGTTCCATGAACGTTGTTATAAGAACGTTTTCACTCAACATTATGAGAACATCAGTCAAGTACAAATAACATCACAAGGACGTTTCATTAACGTTGATATAAGAATGTTTTTACTCAACATTATGAGAACATCAGTCAAGTACAAATAACATCACAATGACGTTCCATGAAGGTTGTTCTAAGAATGTTTTTACTCAACATTATGAGAACATCAGTCAAGAACAAATAACATCACAAAGACGTTCCATGAATGTTGTTCTAAGAACGTTTTTACTCAACATTATCAGAACATCAGTCAAGAACAAATAACATCAGGACGTTCTAAAAACTTTGTTCTAGAACGTTTTCACTCAACGTTACGATAATGTTTTTTTAACTCTGTAAACATTATAAGAACGTTCCAGAAACATTATTTCAGGAAAGTTTTTTACTAACATTTACATAACTTTTACATAACGTTGGTGAAAGTTATGGGAACGTTTTAGACTATTTGATAATTTGGTTTATTTTGATGTTTGTGTGAGAAGCAGTGCTGGTCTGAGACTGGTTAGTGTAAGTAGAGTTAGCCAGGTTAGTAAGTCTCAGAACCAGCTGACTGAGGGGACTTTTTTCGGTGTTCAGTTCTTGGGTTTGTAGTGCTTTAAAATGTAGCGATTCTGTGGTACTTGATTTTAGATGCATCCAGAATTTGAGGGATCTTTTTTGCATAATGCATAATTGGGTGTTTTCCTTTGTAGTTTTAGAATAATTTTGCAGAATTCTGTGTGTAGAGCTTCTGTTGGATGTCTGTCCCATCTAGTGTAGATCTGATCACTGAGTGGATCCCAAACCTCACTTCCATACAGCGCAATGGGCTGAATTACACTATCAAAGATTTTACACCAGATTGGAACTGGTAATTCAATTTCTTGGAATCGTTTCTTAATGGCGTTTGGAGCTCTTCGAGCTTTATCTTTGAGAGCATTCACTGCCATACTGAAACTCCCCGATGCAGTGATGACCAGACCGAGGTAAGTGTACTGCATTGTGTGCTCTAGGCCGGTGCTGCCTACTGAACTAATGTCTGTGGCTTCTTCTGAAAGACCATAATGTTGGTCTTTGTGAGGCTGACTGCCAGGGCCCAGTTCTGGCAGTAGTTCTCCAGCAGGTCCAGTTGCTGCTGAAGTCCCTGTCGTCACCAGGTCGTCTGCATACAGCAAGAGCTTGAAGCTTCTGTCCTGTAGAGTGAGTCCAGGGCCCGTAGACTGTTCCAACTGCACCGCTTATTCATTAATGTAAATGCTGAACCGCGTTGGACTCAGGCTACAGCCCTGCCTCACTCCTCTTTTCTGGGTGAAGAATTCTGTATGTTTGTTGCCAATTCGTATTGCACATTTGTTGTTCGAACACATTGATTTTATAATGTCATAAACTTACCACCTACCACTTTGTAAAAGTTTGTAATATAATCCGTTGTGCCAAATAGAATCAAATGCTTTTTTTACATCGACAAAGCATGCAAATATTTTTCAGTTTTTGGTATATTTTACGTGTTTATTGTTTAGGGTGTAAATGTGGTCAGTAGTTCTGTGATTTGGAACAATTTGATGGGATTTCTTTATAAAAGTTTTCAAAATGATTTGTCAAAATGTCTCCATCTTGTATTGGTAAGTCTTGTGGTTTTGTTGTGCTCAGATTATTCCACATATCACAGAACTGATTCTGATTTATTGAATGTTCTAATTCTTGTATACTTTTGGTCAGAAGGTGTTGCTTTTTCACTCTAATTGTGTCTTTATATATTTTTAGTTTTGAAAAGTATTCAGATTTGAGTTGTTTTCTTAATGTTTTGCAGTCTGAGTCAAACCATGTTTCATCTTTTTGACTTTTAGTGTATTTTTTGCCTTTCTTTTTCAGTTCACTTCTATGTGCTGTTTTGTAAATATGTAATTGATTTCATTTGTAGCCGAATTAACACCATCTTTAGTTGTTTCAAATTTCTTATTAATAAATGTATTTATTAGATTTTTTAGTTCTTCAGAACTGAGGGCTTGGACAAATTTGTCTATGCTGTCTGGAGCCCATCTGTATCTCTGCTGGACCTGATACATTTGGCAGGTTTCCAGTCTGTTTTGTTCTGGTGTGTGATGTGTTTTGATATAAATGTTAGCTTAGTTATGGTCAGAAAGCAGAGTTTGCTGTTTGACAGTGAATGCACTGAAGGAGGATGGGTCCATGTCAGTGATGGCATAGTCAACTACACTAGCTCCAAGACCTGAGCAACACGTGAACCTAAAGAGTCCCCTCTGATTCTGCAGTTCAGTATGTACAGGCCTGAGGCTCGGCAGAGCTGCACCAACTCTCTGCCGTGTTTATTCACTGTTTGGTCAAGGTTGTTTCTCGGTGGAAGTTTTCTTGTGAGACTCGGGGGGTTTTGGACAAATGCATATTCATTGCCCTTTGGATCTATGTCATCAGGTTCAGATCCAGTTCTTGCATTAAAGTCTCCACACAGCAGCACGTTTCCCTGGGCCTGGAAATGGCTGATTTCTGTGTGGATATTGTTGAGATATTCCTCGTCATGGTAATGGGATTCCGCCGGGGGAATGTAGATGGCACAGAGATACGTGTCTGTATTGAAATGCCAGTTTGGATTAGTTTTCACCAGCAATGAAATTTTCCAACTGTAATAGGAGAAATGTGTTTGGCCAGTTCCTCCCTGTACTACACCAGAATTCCTCCCGAGTCTCGTCTACGATGGACTGTACTTATTTTAACTGAGGGCACAATTACTTCATAGTAGCCTGAGGGACAGTAGAGTAAGCGCATCATTTCGACACCAGGTTTCAGTGAGGATTATAATATCAACATCTTCGATATGTTTTAGAAATTCCGTTCCTGTGCTTTTAGAACCAAATGTTAAAGAATTAAGACCCTGAATATTCCAGCAACTTATTTGAAATGAACGCATTTGTATTTTAAAAGATAGAGAGAAAATAATGTGAAGCTAGTGTACATGTGAAAACGTACATGGCAAACAATTTACATTAGTGCACTTTTTTTTTGTCTTTTTTTTTTTTTTTTTCAGTAGAGCACTGTGTGTGTTCTTATCTGTGCATGAAACACAGATACAATTTCACAAAAACAAAATTGATGTCTTAATGTGTGAAACTGTTTTAAATTAGCACCAAACTACTAAATGCACCTGTATGCAATATGAAATTCGCAAATGAAAAAAAAGTTCTAATAAATTATACATTTTCTAAGATAGTGTCAATAGAATCTGCATGTGCAAATGATCTACAAACTTGAACTTTACATAAAACAAAACCTTGACTTGACTGAAAACAATAACCTGACACATGGAAACAGCAATACATACTTCAATACATGACAACTAGACAGGGCAAACATGAGGCCTTAAATACATGATTCAGGGGAACACATGAGTATGACAACCAATGAATAAACAGAACTAATAGCCACATGACAAGACAATAGGTGTGTTCAAGCTGAACTATACTAGGCTTCCATCTGTCGGTTGTAGGCGAGGAGAAGTTGAAAACATGAAAATAGTTGTTACTGTTATAAAAACAAACTTTTGTTAGCATTAGCGGAAATTGTTGTTGTCAGAGAGTCTGGCAATAAGGAATAAGGTGTCGTCATCAAAGCTTGAGACTCAGACGGCCGGTCTCGTCTTGCTCTCGTGGTACTTTGATGGCACACATGACACGGTTCTGTGTGACATGGCTGCAGCGCTGATCAAAGTTGGACAAACTTTTTAACCAGAATGCATTGCATTTGTCAGGCACCGATCAGTCTGTGTGGCACCGCATTAAGTTGAACTCACTTAATAAACCAATCAGAACATGAACTAAGGAATGTGACAGGATCACATTTGGGGAACAGGGAATCACATGGCATGAAATAGGAAACATATGACTATGACTAAATTTCAAAATAATAAACAGAGAAAAAATTCCTAAACAAATGTGACCGTGTATAAATAAAGTGAGTGTTGTTATTCCCAACAATGCTAGTGATACTCTTTGGTCCATGAAAAAAGTGTCCTTGTACAATGTCAGTTATTCCTCACTGTGAGAGCCTGCAGCAGTAACGTGGGTAGACGACACATGAGGAGACATTATTCTGTTTGATGGCAACCAACAGCACTGTAGAGAAATAAACCAGTGTGTGGAGGTGGTGTCTTACAAAGTCATTTCAGGTTTAATTAAAAAAAATCTACAAAAATAAAGGAACTATCCATCGTTATGAAAGCATATCTGTTCCAAAACCTGGTGGACTGCCTACCTATAGACAGTATTTTTAGGTACACTCCTGACATAAACCTTTTTGGGTATAGCACATAGACATTAGAAAACAAGACAGCTCACTGGGTTTTGCAATAGAGCTTGACAACACTCACCTAAGTATGAAGAATAAAGATTTCCAATTCCATTACTGAACCTCACCTTGTTTGCCTCACACTGAACTCACTGGAATCTGTTCAATTTGGCTGGAATGATGAAGAAGAGCAGAAATACAATCTTTCTCTCAGTCTCCCACTATAGCCTGGGCCCTTGATACACTGTGCTGCATATTAAAGCTCACAGCTGCAATATCAGTCATGCACTGCTGTTTTCAGTTCTTGTTTCTTGCACTTTAACCCTATTAGACACTGAATCTTTCTTTCTTTCTTTCTTTCTTTCTTTCTTTCTTTCTTTCTTTCTTTCTTTCTTTCTTTCTTTCTTTTTCTTTCTTTCTTTCTTTCTTTCTTTCTTTCTTTTAATAAATCAATGTTCGGTTTTATTATGCAGGCTAGTGGTCAAGGGCAAATTTTGAAGTGGATTCACATTAAGGGAGTGTTAATAATTTTGGTTTGGTTTATATTTGTTTTGTGCATTGATTAACTTGGTAACACTTTATTTTACTGTGTCCTTGTTACACGTTACATTTAGTTACTGTAGTAATTGCTATGAACTGTGCATATTTACCCGGAACTAACCCTAAACCAAACTCTATTCCTAACCTTATAGTAAGTACATGTAGTTAATTCATATTACTCTGTACTTAAATGTATAATAAGACTGTAACACGGACAACTTTAAAATAAAGTGTAACCATTAACTCTAATATCTTTAGTAACAGGAAGCTGAAACATATTTCATATGCATGGTAGACAGATCCCAATTTTTTGAAGTGTCATGTGCTCACTGTAAAAAGTTAATTATTTGAATTATACAATTGTAACCTTATGTAAATCCTTGTGCATGTGAATTGGTATTTACTGTAAATGCAGTATTACCTTGCAAAACCCCCATTTTCCCTTGTAAAATTGTAATACATATAGTTATACATAATACATGTTACAATCTCAGCACTTTTTACAAGCCCCAACAGTAACTGTGTGTACGTAACTACCATCCAACACACTCTCATGGCAATTTACATTTTGACAAATTGGTGGCTATTCATGAATTTGTATGCTCTCATTTGTATGTTTTCATATGATCTGCTTATGCCCCACTGACAGTTATGGTTTAGTGGTGGCCCTTTATGCTTACTTTTTGTATGTTACTGTACAAATCACATTGTATGAATTCATATGCAATCACCACCTACTGCATTCTGTTTTCTCTGTCTTAAACAACAACAAAAACTTTTACAAAACATTCCTACTTTAAACTGAAGCAAAATGAGATGATTTCTCACAGTAACCATATCTGAACGGGTTTAATATTGTTCTCTTCCCCTCTTCATTTTATCTGGTGTCTCACCATCACTCTTGCTCAGTTTGGGGTCAGTGGCTGCCGTTCCATCATGGTGACGATCTGTCCTCATTGCCCATGATGAGAACTCCCTGTAGCACAGAGACTAAGTTGAGAAATCAATGGTCATGTACGGACCCAAACGGAATTTTTTGTTTCACGTTTGTTTTGCACGTTTTGGGGGAAATCTGAAGAATTCAAAGGAATGGATTTAAACAGGGTAAAACGTATTAAAGTCAGCATGAAACGGAAGTTGCAATTGTCTTTTCTTCCTTTCTGTCATGTGCATCCAAATGAAACGGCTTCTCGAACAAGAAAAAATGTAGGGTGGGACGTGATTTTGTATTTTGGGAACTGATTGGATGGTTGCATTTTTGTTGTTTGCTATAGAGTTCAATAGTTCCTGCCCCCTTTTTTCAGCAGTGCTGGTTCTGGAAGTATTTTTTCCATTCATTTTCCCCATAGTGATTTAAAAAAGCCTTCGGTAAAGAATTATAAGCTATGAACCAAGCCATTCAGCAACAAGGTGAATCATAGCATTACAAACTTTGATTTGAAGCTAAAAAGTTTTTGAAAATCAGACAAAATGACAAAAAGGTACAAGACTGTGTATTTACGGCTTTAGTGAGGGAAAGAACTACAATCCCATGAAGCATTGCGAACAGCATAATCAAATTAAAAACTATGGAGAAATATAAAAGTAATCATGTACAAATGTTAATTATATACATAAAAACAATATAGTATATTGCAAAATATGCATATATAATTAAATATATATATATTATGTGTGTACAAATGTTAATTATATATATATATATATATATATATATATATATATATATATATATATATATATATATAATTAACATTTGCACACACATAATATATATATATATATATATAATTAACATTTGCACACACATAATATATATATATATAAATATAGTATTTTGTATTTTGAGAGCTTACTTTATTACATCATTCATGGAAGTGAGTGGAGTTAAAGAGCTATTTTGGCACGTGTTGCTTTTTTTCCGATTTACCGATTGGTATAATTTTCTGTACAGCATCATGGGTAATGTCGTTTTCACTAGGAATTCTGCTGTTAAATGCGTTTATTTAAAAAAATAAGCTGAAATAATGTGGTTTGACGGCTTCAACAGAAGGAAATACTATGGATTAACAACCTTGTAGCTCACAGTAGGCCTGTCTTTAAAGGTTTTCATTCAAAACAGTTTCCCTATGGAGAAAATGAATGGAGTTTTTACTTCCGGAACCCGACTGTTGCACAGTGTGTAAGTCTCCTCGGCTTTCATTGTCAATTGCACTCGTTCCTGTTGCGTGTCCTCAAACTGGCAACCCGCATGAGCGTCGAGTCTGAGGAGGAGGGGGCGGGGGAAACAATGATCTCCGATATTTTGAATTTGGACTGCAGTGCCTATTTCGACCACTAGCCGTCATTCTTACAGACTGCACCTTTAAAGATTATGAAGGCACATGATTTAAAAAACAAACAAACAAACAAACAAAAAAAAACATTGATGTGCACAGATAAATAATTTATAAAAAAAATATGGTACACTTTATTTTACAGTGTCCTTGTTACATAGGTTTCATGTACTTACCATAGTAATAAGACTAAATTATGCATAATTACATGCAATTAACCTTCAACCAAATCCTAACCCTATAGTACATGTTGTTAATTATTATTACTCAGTACTTAAATATATAATTACACTGTAACAATAACACCTTAAAATAAAGTGTAACCAAAAAATACTGCAATTTTGCATTTAAAAATATTTTCTGATTTCATGAGTTTGTTACATTTAATAAATTCAATTGCTTGAAATGTGAGGAGGCATTTTGCTTATGTAATGTACTTTGTCGTCTGAATCTAAAATTCCTGTAGTCTTCTGTATCACCGCTAATGACTGACATTTACATTATGTAAATGTGACTTTTGTGACGCATAAAGATGTTTTAGTTCACGTTTTAGTAGCTCACGTTTTAGTAGCAACCCTGTTCCAGGTGCTGGTTTGAGGAGTGCTAGCTTTGCACTTGCATATTCCAGTACTGTAACATTCATAGTTAGTATCTCAGAGGCCACTGGGTAACAACCACTGAATTACAATTTGCTAAAATATATTAACCCTCTGGGGTCTGAGCTGTTTTCTGGGCCCTGGAGGTGTTCTGACATGCTCTGACATTTGTGCTTATTTCTGTTACTTGTGACATTTTCATGGCTAAAGTCTAATTACACTGTATTCAGCACAAACTCTGCTACAATAATATATCAACAGCATGTGTGTAAAAGTTTGTAGTTTTGAGATAATGACATTTATGCGTGGTTTGTGAAAATACAAAAAAAAATTCTCACTGAAATAAGGTCATGAAACCCATACTTATTATTTCTTCACAAGACTTTTGAAAATTGTATGACGTAGCCTAGAATATTTGCTCTAAAACTATGTGAAAATCACCCTGACTGCTCATTCAGAGAAGACAATATATTGATTTAAAATTTTTACGACGTGTTTTGTGTGAAAAAGCAATATGCGAAGGGGCGGATCATCTCATTATTATGTAAGGCTTTTTACACCTGAGAAAGACAAAGACACTCCCTAATGGCCCTATTAGGAGCTTATCAGGGCCCATCATTCTGACCAACCTTGCACAAAGAATGAGGAGATTAAAAAAAGAATGGCTTTTAAAATTGTTTGGATTTATTTACAACATAATCCAAAGATACACAACAAAAAAAAAAAAACCCTTATTGATAACAATGATCCAAAGAAAGAGACCTTTGTGCCATTCCTAAAAACATTGTACATACCTTTCATTTCCAAGGTGTTTGATTTTCACTTTACCATGTTCATGTACAGAGACATGTACTGTGAATGTTGAAGTCAGCAGGACTCAGTGGCATCTGAGCCCTGAAAAAAAAAAAAAAAAGAAAAAAGTGAACATACTGATATCAAGAGAAAGGCCTGCACGATTTTGGGAATACATTTGAGATTTTTCTGGTTAAAATTGCTTTTTAAAATTCACAGAATACACACACACACTCACACAAATGTTTCCAACAATATATTATCTAATGAACACAGGTTTGTTGTGCCTTGTAGGTATAGGCTATGCAGTGCTGCATAAAATAATAACAATATAGCATATACATTTTCAAAAAGATTTCAGTAACAACTAAGCTAGAGAAAAATATATTGATTATCATGTTACTTCAAATGTTTCCATTCGTTATGATGATATGAAATGAGATAATAGTAAAACATGAAGCCGTTTGGAGCGTTTTGCTTTTCCAAAATATGATGCATTCAAACGCGATCGCGTTTAAAAATATGATACATTCAAACGCGATCGCGCTCAAATATAATTATGGTTAGGCCTACCATATACATATCTACGTTTGAGCAGATATCCACAAACACAGTAACAGTAAACACGGGTCTAAATATTATAATATTCACCATATATCTAGCAACAGTTCAACTGCAATGTGAAATTTATGCAACAATAACAAACTAATATGTAAGAATTTCTTACCTTATCTTTCTTGTCTTGAAATCGCATTCTTCTTCTGGGGTAAAGCCAATGTAAACTCACGTCTTTCAAACTCGACGAAAAGCAGAGACTGATGAAGTGTTTTGTTTTTGAGGTAACGAGCGCGTTCGCGTTCCATGTGGAGATTTGCATGTGAATATCTTTTGCGCGAGTAGGCGTGGCCAAATTAAAAATAATTAGGAAGCGTTTGAGAAGCTGGACATCTTGTTGGTTTTATACAAATTACTTAAACAGAAAATATTTGTTTTCAGTTTGAATCCGATCATTTAAAAGTACACACTTAAATGTTTATAAAGGTATATGGCTCATAAATGTGTGACAAGTATTCGCTGAGTTTTGTTTCAGTTTATAGACGTGCTCAAGAAAAAAAAGTTCACCGCGACGGAGAGGCAGAACGCACACCCTGTTTATTTTCTTTATGTTTCAAAAGCACAATGTTTTGATTTGATTGTAAGTGGACACATACAAAAGTAGAAATATCACAGATTCTTTTTTTATATTTATTTTTTCTGTATGACCATAAATGACGGAGTAATTTAAGTTTAAAGTGCTACAATGTAAAAAAAGTCCAGCAAAACGCGGGGGCGCGTTTGCCGACCTCAGAGGGTTTTAAGAAGAGGCCTGTGTGAATTTCATCATTCATCTCAACATTTAATTCTAGCACTGTTATAACAGTAGCACAATGCTAATTATCTGATACTGTATAATTGCACTATAAGTCATTTCTAAAGCCTTATGATATTATAACTTTTAACTTTTGTTTATCATTGTTTGCTAATGCAAGCATGACTTTTACAACTGCATTCTCTAAAGGTTGAACTTATTAAACTCATCTAGCACCGTTTGTGCCATGGACAATAATACCTCAATTGATACAGCTAGTTCTATAGAAGTGTGCTATCACTTTTCTAAGTGATAAATTATTTATTGACTTTGGCGTCATTATATTACGGTTGTTAATGTTTCATGAAAGCAAATGTTTTATGATCTCTCTGCAAGCAATGTCTCACACTTTAAACTAAATGGATGAGTATAAAATATTAATAATAATAAAATTAACATTATCAAAATGCATACTCAGTGACTGATAACGTTTTTTTTATTATGGAATACACTTGTTTGTTCATATAGAGTTCGCAGTTTGAATGTTATTGTTTGCTTCAATTTATTTTCAAGATCTGATGTAAATGATCCATTGTCACTTTTCTTGTGGCTGTTAAAGTCACACACAATGATATTCAAACTAAAATGAAACCCTTTTAAAAGTATACAACGCAGATCATCAGTACCTATAAGATTTATTTTCATTGTCATTGGACACACGGTTTGCAGTTCCATCCGTAATGTTGCAGAAATAGAAACCATTCCAAAAATAGAATCCCTTGTCACACATCACATTTCACCTTCACAGCTGGTTAGGCCAAAACTTCTGATTAGGATCCAGTGATTTTATCATGTTTGGGGTTATTTTGGGTACTTTGTTTTGCATCATGTAAATTAACAACCTTTAACTGTAAAGAAGGGTCTTGAGTGGCTTATTCCTTTATCACAACCTTTCTATAACATCGTAATGGAGCTGTAACAGACATCCAGCAGTGGTGAAGAAGGACACACAGCCAGCTCAGAGTCATTGCAATCTGGTTAAGGTGCTTTTCATGAAGGGCTTTGTGGTGCCATTACTCAATAGGCTCAGTGGGTCTTGATCTGCCTCACTGCCTTTAAAGTGACTTCTCCTAAAGCACCACTGACTCTAGGCACATAAAGATGACATCACAGACCTCATCACTTGAGTCCCATGTGTGTCATTAACCTCTCTCCAGACATGCGACTTCTAATGTACTGTATTTTTCTAGAGACACAAATGTTATTACAAGAGTGGAATAACATTGGGGTGCAACTATGGCCTGTGGGCGGAAGTGCACTGAGGCTGCCAGCATTGTTTCCAGGTTTGATATATCACCATCATTAACACTGATGTAACTGTGCACTGACATAGCAAAGTCATGATTACAGTTTAGTGTAGTCATATGCTGGATCTAGCTGCACATACAATATACACTCTTAAAAGTAAAGGTTCTTTATTGGCATCTATGGTTTCATGAAGAACTTTTAACATCCCTGGAAACTTTCCATCACACAAAAGATTCTTTCATAAGTTCACGCTTACAAATAAGTCAGATAGAGTAAATGGTATGCATATTTGGCATGCTGTCCAAGGAGAGGGCTCAGAGCTCTGTATTTGGCCTGGACCCAGAGTACTCCCCCTGTATTCTTAGCTGTGGTAGGAACAAGCCCAGAGTAAGGAGTCGGGGTAGTGGAGGGATGATGAAAACTGCAGAGGAAGGTGAGTCGACTGTGTTAATATGTAGGCCTCCTCTCATGCTGATTGGATAGATGTGTTGATTGCTGATGACATGTTGATTGGATAGAACATTTGAACATGCTCCTCCCAAACTTTGTTAATGAAACATCATTTAAATTAAAGGGTTCATATGATGCGATTTCTTGTTTTCCTTTTTCTTTAGTGTGTTATGTAGCTGTTTGTGCATGTATAAGATCTGCCGAGTTACAAAGCTAAAAGTCTCAAACCCAAAGATATTCTTTGTAAAAGTTAAGGCTCAGCCAAACCTTCCTAAAACGCTTAGTTCAAACATGCCCCCACAAATCTACGACAGTGTGTGGGGGCAGAGTTTCATAACACCGGCCAAATGTATATGCAAAGAAAGACGGCATAACTTTTATTCTCGCTGTATTATTGCTGCCGCTGACACCGCCATGTCGTGGAGACTCTGTGTTTTTCGTTTCGAAAGCCAAACTACTTTGTTTGTGGCCTTCCAAAAGAGGACAAAATTAGAAAACAGTGGTTAAGCTTTATTTACAACACTGTTTCAGAACAGTACAACCAAAATATTCGACTGTGTGCTGCGCATTTTTCGGAGGACTATTTCCAGAACCTGGGAGAGTACAAGGCCGGCTGTGCACAAAGGCTGATTCTTAAAAGTGGGGCAATTCCATCTTTACAAGTACAGTCTGGTGCTTCTGACTCACAGACACAGCCTGTAAGTGTGTTTTCATATTTTAAGAATTTTCTACTGACTATTCAAACGCGGGTTTTGAGCAGTATAGAGAAGCGCTTGTTTGTTTTTTACGATCACAAATGCAGACATAATTTTATGTTTAGTGTTCTCTACCCCGTAGTGCGGCGCGACGCGTAAAAATACAGTATAAGTCATTATAGTCAGTAATTATGTCCACAGTGACATAAAATCTTACCAATCTGATACATCCTGGTCCAGTCACGCTGGCAAAGTTGATCGATCAGCTTGGTCATCTGCATTTTCCGGATCAGATTCGGGCTCAAATTAATAAGGTAGTACCTGTCATTATTGCTTTGGGACCTGACGTTCCAAATATGGTAAGGGCGGTGACATTTCTGGGCTAATCACAATGCACTGGATCGCTGGCCAATCAGAGCACACCACACTTTTCAGGACGATGAGCTTTGTAAAAATCAGCGCGCTTTGAAAGACGGGGCATAGAGGAGCAATAATAATATACAGTATGTGTAAAATAATAACTCTTTTTAACCTAAAACCACGTAAACACATTGCATTAAACCAAATACACAAAATAATGTTATTTTTAGAACCATCATATGACCCCTTTAACAAAAAGTTATTCACGCCAAGAACAAAAAGGATTCTTTTAAAAAGAACTGTTCACTGAAAGGTTATTTGGGGAACCCAAAATGGTTCTCTAATGGCATCCATTTGGCACCTGTAATTTGCTACATTGGCATTCATTTATTCAGAAAAAAAACAAGGTTATAGCAAGTGTAACAGTAATTGTCCAGTGTTTATGTTTTTTTTGTTTTTTTTTATTCTTTTAATAAACATAAACATAAAAAAACAAAACAACAAAAACTACCCCCTGGGAGGAAAAAACACGACTGACAACTGGACTGGACTGAGTAGAGCAGGACAGGACAGGACAGGACAAGAAGGGAACCGGCAAGGCACACTGGCAACACACAACGGGAAACATTAGACAACGATCTGGCACAGGACTGCAAACTCAAGGAGAAATATAGCTGCAAGCAGCCATTATCGGGGCCAAGCGCAAAGACGACGTTAAGACATGCCAACATGGCTGGGAGTGTCAGACCAACTGCAGCAAGGAGCAATTAAAGACATTTAAAGATGAATTTAAGCAAAATGGCTGAAAAATCATTTACATTAACTAAAAATATGATTTATTCCCAGGTGAAAAAGACGTACTATTACAGTTTTTTTCAATTGTTTAAGCACAATTTTGAAAACAGGGCCCGGTTTGTCAAAACACTACACACAATTAGCACAACACTACACCAAAGTAGCACAACACCTCAGATCATTTGCAAAATGGAACACTTTTGTCAAAACTATACAATGTCTTATACAAACCTTATTTTGTTGTCATAACATTAACACAAACATCATGGTCTGACTCTGTTTGAATCAGTTAAACACTCCTGTGCTCAACCTAAAACACTTTTAGCATTTACACAGATGAACACCACATGAGTATACTATTGTGCATACTAATGAAAATATTTATTTCTTTTCATGTACTCAAGTCAGCCAATACTGAAAATTTCAACAAAACATTCATAACAAAACATTTTCCAGTTTCCATACAGTATTACTGAACATACCATTGTACTGTACGCCTACAGTAATACAGTAACATAAATTACATATCCAGTTCAGTACAAAATAAAATAAAATAAAAAACTAAACATCTCTCCGCCTAGCTGGATCTGGCCACAGGCCTTGTCAACATCACAGGCTATATTTTCATTTGCAAGGCAACGTGGGAAGAATCTTTTTGAGTGACGAATCCACCCTTGTATGGATGCTGGTTCAATTTGATCACATGCTTCCTCCAAAGCAACATTGTCCCAGACGACAAAGTATTGCATTTGGTCCCTTTGGTTTGCTGCTGTGATAATATTGTGCAATCTGTCTAAAAATGTAAGAATGAGGTCAGTGTTGTAAGGACCCAAGCTGGCATGGCAGTGGGGGACCCCATCCTGTGTAATGGCAGCACAAAGGGTAATGTTACCCCCACGTTGCCCTGGTACATTGACAATAGCCCTGTGGCCAATGATGTTTCTTCCCCTACTTCGCACTGTTGTCACTGCTGTACTCTCAGTCCAGCCTCCCTCAGTGTTAGTCCGTGGTTTATTACATGTTCCACAATTGTAACGAATTTCGTTACACAGAATTGGTTGTCTTCTTCTTGTGCATGTCCTACCCCTCCTCCAGGTCTTCCTCTCCCTCTCCCTCTCCCTCCACCCTGTTCTCTCCGGATTCCCCCTCTCATCCGCACTCTCCCTCTTCCTCTGACACTGTTCATTTTTGTTGAAGACAGGTGAACTTACCTGTTGCCTTTTTATAGTGCTAAAACCTGATTGGTGTGTCTACAATTAAGCACCAGTGTGTGTGCGTACCTGGTGGCTGTGTTTAACCAATTGGTTCATGGGTGTGTTCATTTGAAAGCCTTTGCTTTGAAATTGCAAGGAAATTACATCATGATAAATTTCTGTGTCAAATGCATACAAGTATGTTTAGTGTTTTGCAAATCACTGTGTGTAATGTTTTGCAAAAAGTGTGAAGCTGACAATGTGCTTACAGTTGTGCAAATCTAGCCTTGTGTTTTGCTCCTTGAGTGTAAGGTTTTGCTAATTGTGGGAAAGTTTTAATTTTAGTGTGTAAGCAATTGAAAAAAACTGTAAATACATTAAAATGTACTTGAGTATATTTTTAGTACAATACAAATATACTATAATGCATTTTTAATACATTTAACAGTACATCTTTTTCACCTGGGTTGGATTATCACTTTCAACCAATGGGTGGCACAGTTACAAAATTGATGTGATGTGGTCAGAGTGAGGTGACAATGAAAAACCTTAAGAACAGTGTCATTACAATAGGCAAATGTTAGGATTTTCCAGGGGTAAAATCCTCTTGCATGCCTGTTCCCTGCTGGCACGCATCAACTGAAATATTCGGCAGGCTTCTTCCATTTCATCGTCTCGGTGTCCTAGAAAAATAGAAGTACTGATTACTGTAACTGTAACTGGAAGCATTCAGAAAACTGTATGTGAGGCAATTTGATGCATTTCTTTTTATTACAGTAGTATAGGGCAACAGCTTGTACTGTATGTATGTGTTGTAACAGCACAGTGTACTGCACTCAAAAGTTACAGTAGAGAGCAGTCTGAAGTAGCCTACATCTACTGTACCTGTTTTCTCCATGAAGGTTCTTATGATCGAGACGACGGTGAAGCGACTCAAGTTTGGCTGTACTCGTTGCCCAGCCTCCCTCATAGTCATACCATGGACAAAGACATGGGCAACTAGAGTAGCAATGTTTGTCTCTTTGGCCTTGCCCTTCCCCTTCCCCTTCCCCTTCCCCTTCCCCTTCCCCTTCCCCTTCCTTCACCTCTTCCTCCACTCCCATCTACTCTTCCTCCTCCTCCTCCTCCTCCTCCACTCCAGTGTCCTCAACCTCTTCCTTCATGTCTTTCTGGATCCATTGTTCCAAAACCCAATGAACTGACTCTGGCCCTTTTATCTGTCTATTGAAGGTTCTGATTGGTGTGTGATCAATTTTGACTCTTAGTGTTTCCACTTGGGTAATTGTGTGCTAACTGAGCTGAAGCTGTGCTGACTTGAGGGAACAATATTGAATGCTAGTGCTTTCTAAATGACAACATGGTGTAGGCAATGAGAAATGAAGGGATTTGTGTGTAGAGTTTTGCAGTGACAGTTCAACAAATCTGACTTATGTGTCAAAACAGGGGAATAGTGTTTATAGTTTATGGAAATGGGTGTGCTTTTTGATAAATGGTTTTGGTTTTGAAATTTTAGTTCAAAAGCCTGGTTATAGTGTTTAAGCAATCAAGAAAAACTGTAATACCTTGATATTAATCACTCATTACATATACACTGAAGCAGCAGTTTATTCCAAAACCCACCCCTTCACAGGCAATACAAAGACAGGGGACGTTGCACTGGTTAAAATTGCTTATTTCTCTGGATTTAAACATTGTTGGAAACATTTGGGATAATGTAATCACACAAGTCTACAAAATATATAACATTGTACATTCTAGTGTTTTTTGGATATTTTAATCGAAAAATCTTACATATTGTGCCTTTAACTAACATTAACAAAGAATAATAAATACAACGTATTGCTTGTTAGTAATTAATTACTAACTAATGAGGCCTTATTCTACGGAGCCCCTAAAGGGACGTGGTGGTGGAATTTTTTTCAGGATGGGAGATTATTATTATTTTTTTATCTTTTGCGTTCCCTCGCAAAACTTTTGCGTTCCCCCGAGAAACTTTGCGTTCCCTCGCAAAGTTATTTGCGTTCCCACGCAAAGATATTTGCGTTCCCTCGCAAAGATATTTGCGTTCCCACGCAAAACCTGTTTTGAGCTCGGACAGACACTTCCTGTTGTAATGTCCCACTGGCAGTGTTTCAGAGCTCCGTACGTTAATGGAGCGTTTCATAGTGTTTGAACTTGGACTCAAATATAAATAAATGCGGTCAGTGCTTAACTAAAGGAGTTCAGTGAAGTTGGCAATATTCACATAGGCTATTCGAACTTCCCTATTCTTGAGCTAAACGTTGTTAAAACACAAACGACACCTATTTACAATCACAGTAACCTAGACAACGAGCTACAACCCGATTCTCATCAAAACGAGCCTTATAATATAGCTAAGGCTAAATTGATCTCTGAGTCATTCCACGAAACCGGTACGATTTGGACAAACACATTTTTGGATTTTTTACTTATATGTATTACTTTTCTGAACACCCCACAACATTAATTACATATTTAACTTCCAGAAAATCATATTTTCCCACCTCAGGCATCAAATCCCTATTATTATTGGTAATTAGGTTTGTGTGACGTTAGTGACCCAGATGCTCCCTAAACCATCATGTTGCTAAAGACATCCAGATATGTGCATCCACCATTCTGAATACCCAGAAAGCTGTGCAGGAAAAGGAGCCAAGTCCAGAAAGTCTGTAAGGGCCTAATGTTCCAAACTCTATTTTCGGAGTGTTTGTTTTTGGATTTATGAATATGTGTTGACTTTTGTTTATGAGTGATTGTTTGGGTTTTGTCTGATTTTTCTCTGGTCTTTCTTTGGATGTTGGAGCATTCATATGTAGTTGTTTGAATGTGTGTATGTGCATGTGCACCTCCCCCCCTCCCTGTGCAGTTCCGCTGCGCTTCCTGTACACATTGGCAGTGTTCTGCGGCAGATTGTTAGTATTATCGTCCATGCAGACCTTCGCCAACAGTAGTGGCGTTTATTTTTATCTCAGCTCTCTCTCCTTCTTCTCATTCCAAACCTTTTTCTGCTTTGTATGCTATTTCGTTTCTTACTGATTGCATCATGCGGCTATAGGCAGGGGGTGAATTTACTGAACAGTTGCGCCAATTTTCTGCATGGTTTTTAGAGTAAAACTGGCATCTTATTCACTAACCATCAGCAATCCAGTATAACAATGCTAGTATAAAGCTGAACCATAAGTATTTAAATAACGTCTTTGTCATAATTTTCAGAATAAACACTGCTAATTATTTAAAATAGGTATGTTATAGACATTTTTTTTTTTATTTTTTATTTTATTTTTTTTATGTTTCTGTAGGTGTTTCTGGCAACAGTAGCTCTTCCCATGATGATCACTTGAGAAATGCATTAGAAACATTATATATCCATCATATATCCAGAAAAAAAGAGAGGGGGGGGGGGGGGGGGAGATCAGAAAGTACTATGTACCCTGAACTCGGGTCATCTGAATTGCAACCATGCCATGTGTCGTAGCACTATTGGCTCAGACACAAAAATGTATGTTTAATATTGCAGGCAAATACCATCAAATTCTTGTGAGATCTGGTACAATATATGCCAGACCATGGTAGTCAGCTGCATGCTGAATTTCACACAATACCAAATCTACTGAAGTATCAGCCATTTGTGATTATGTGGATAAAACAAGTTTTTGGCACTCAAAAAACATTCAAACTCTTTTTCTCTGTCCAAACCTTGCCCAGCATTGCTCAAATTTTTGGCAATTACATTGTCTGTCGGCTAGTCTGAGATTTAAAGTGAAGCTAGTGTGGATTAGTAAAGTGACTCATAAATTTGTGCAGGACTTCGAGTTTGCCTAATGTCACCTGAACTGAAACATTAGGTTTATGAATAACATACATACTGTAGTTCATGGACCTAAACGAGTTCACCAAGGTAAATTAGCCAATACAAGAATCCATCATTTAACAGCTGTTGTTCCTTTATAAAGGTGTTCACACTTGTAATCCATAGAAATCTGATTTGTGTTCTGAATCAGCAGTATGTTCACTAGCCGTGAGCGCTCTGCTGTCTCCTGACTCAGAAAATCTCTAGTGGACTGAAAATTACAGTGTGCCACATTCCTTTGATTAGCAGTAGCTGCAGGTTAAGCAGAACCAACTGAGACTTAACCAGACAGCAGATTTAGCTTTTCTCTTTCTGCTCAATTTGTCATACAGCAGTCTTCAAACTATATCAAAATGGTATGGTGGTTCATGGTCTCCCAAAAAATAGAGCTGAATGGATGTAAAAGAGTGATGGTGCTATGAAATAGGAGGTGGTGAGGTGTAATGGTTAAAGCTAAGGTTTGGTAACTGGAAAAATGGAAAAAATCGATCCCTGCAAGAAGCCATAAAACATTCCCATTGTGCCCTTAAGTAAGGCACTTAATTGTAGGTTGATCCAGGGGGATTGTCTCTGTAAATAGGTCAGATGCTTAGTGGTGACATCGCGTGAAAGTCATGAAGTCAAATTCTACCAGCCCTGGTTGTGGATGGTATAAATGTTTTGGATTACTAACAAGTCATCACATTTGGCACTTGTGTTCATCATTGAGCTCATGGTGCGAGTTCATTAGGGATTATATGGAATGAGAATTCCATAATGTGCATAGACCAGTCTCTAGAATTGACGGGACGATGTAGCTAGAGGATAATGATGATAATCCTTTCAAGACACACTCATTAGTCTTTTAGTCTATCAGCCAGAACCGCAATCACATTTAGGCAGGAAATAACTTCAAGGGAATCCATTAGCTTGTCCTGTGGGTTCACTTGGCTTGTCAAAGATCATGTAACCATCTTATTGAGGACTTTTTGTATCAAAAAATCCAATTTGATCTCCATTGGCAATTACGAGAATGTGCATGTGGGCTACAGGACATTTTATTTAAAAAAAATCAAAACAGGTACCAACAAAACAACAAACATGTGGCCAATGCCATTGCTTTTTACAACTATAATCTAGGGCTATAGCTCCCCGCCTGTCTCTTTGGCACAATTTGATGTGGCATGTTTGGCTGGTAACGAAAGGTTGGTGATTTGAGCCTTTTTTAAGTGTCATGCCGCCATATAACACAGAATTTCCTTTCCATTCTCTATGGGTAAAATTCAAAATTCATCTTTAATGGGGTGGTATCATAAATGATCAATCAGGTGATGTCAACTAATGCTGGCCACACATTACAAGATATCCGGCGATTTCTCCTCTTCCAACAATCCTATAGGTAAAGTCACGTTCCCTTTCATGTACAGGTAGGTCACTCCAACATTCGTCGGAGGGATTCGACTGAAATGGGATCTTCGCAGAGAGACCAGTCTACTTCGAGAGAAACTAAACGAGCCAATGGACATTGGCATGCGATAATTGTGCCAGCTGCTTCTATCACGCAGTGCGGGTATATAATGAGCAGCAGGTCCAACGCATCTTTGCATTTCGCTCGGAGCCGAGCTGATTCATGTTCTGTTCCAGCAGTTTTACTTCTAAAGAAGAGACAACTTTTCGAGTGTTCTTTTTGGAAGAAGCCCTCACCTTCATGTTATGTGTCACGGCGCGCTACAGCAGGATCACCTCAAAAAAAAAAAAAAATCACAGATCACAAATCACAGTTTTCACAGATCTGAGCGTGGCGGTTCAGTTGAGTGCCTCCGCGGATTGCACTATATTGCGCTGTTGGTCGCGGATATCCCCTGTGCGCTTCAACACTAGAGAGAGCAAAATTTCCTAAAAGAGTTTACATGAGTGTGACATTGCACTCGTGTGTTTCTGGATGCGGTCGTTCCTTGTCCTCATGTGACGGCCACGATCACATGCCTGGGCTTAAGCATGCTGAAACTGCGTTCGTGGGTGGTTCATGTTCTCTCAGGAGAACATGACCACGTCGGCATGTTGTTCGTCTTCCCTTTCTCGCAAGGGCTTGAGTGTTCAACGCGCCATGTGCCATCGAGCTGCCAGTGCGCGGGTTGTCACGGCAACCCAGCGTGTCGTGCGGCGCTCTAGATGCGCAGTCGAGATTTGAGTACCTCACACGAGGTGGAGTCCCTTTGTCTATTCCCCAATCTAGTTCCTCTTCTGGTGGCCACCAGAAAAGGGCTACTTTGGCTAATACCACTGGTGATCTGAGGATTACAGTGAGCGTTCCCCGACAAGCCCCTCACTCCTCTAGTGCATCGCCAGCATGTTGAGACTGTGTTCGTGGGTGGTTCATGTTCTCTCAGGAGAACATGGCCACGTCGGTGCGTTGTTCGTCTTGCCTTTCTCGTAAGGGTATGAGCGTTCAGCGCACCGTGTACCGTCGAGTTTGAGGGCCACATTCACGGTCTCGCATGCCTGGCAGCTTACGAATGGGATTGCTGGTCCTTCTCATGGGGGACCTAGCGTTTCATTCAGGGCTCCAGCTGAGGACAGATGTCGATCACTGCATCGGAGAGAGGGCTGTTATACTTTGGAAATGATGATGCTGAGCTTCCCATTTGAGTGGTGTGTGCTCATGCTGAGTCAGATTCAGACTTGACAGCCATACTTTCCCGGGCTGCTCTGGGGGCGCAGCGCAACATGTAAATCGCCTTGCCCGCCTTCGTGCTGTTTTCCCGGATGTGCGTGAAGAACTTTGGCAGTATGGAAGCATATTGGTGCCAAATATAGCAAGCCAAACATGCCTAAATCTGCAGAAAAAGTTTTTTCTCTCTCACTACCCAAGGGCGTCGTTCCCCTGCAAAAAAAAAAAGAAAAAAAAGAAGGGGACTCTGCCACAGTCAGCTCTACTGTGACGTTGAGCCTCGCAGGGAAAAGACGCCGTTCGTCTCAGCCGCCGATCGGTCAGTGAAAAATCACCTCTGGGACGGGCAACCCGGACCGGGATGAAGCTGCTCTTTCCCCGGAGGAGGGCCGGGTGCAGAATTTACAAAAAAAATTCTGTGTGTTCCTCTCCAAGCTCCCATTCAAAATGCTCTTGCAGAAACGAATGCATCCGTCCTCAAGATTGGGTTGCAGCGATCGACCTGAAGGGCGCTTACTTTCACGTCTCGATTCTTCCTCGACATAGGCCCTTCCTGCGATTTGTTTTTGAGGGTCGGGCGTATCAGTACAAAGTCATTCCCTTCGGGCACCTAAGCCTGTTGGGACTTCGGGTCAACTGGTTCGGTCAACCAGACAGCGCGCCTTACTGAGGCGTCCAGTTGGTGTTGAAATGCTTGAATTCGTTCAGACGCAGGATAGCAGGTTTCTATGGGCAGGTATTCCCCTAAACAAGTGTCAAGACATGCTGTGGTCTTCACGGATGCCTCTGCCACCGACTGGGGGGCCACGTACAACGGGCATGCAGCTTCGGGTCTGTGGACGGGGCCTCAGCTGCATTGGCATATCAATTGCCTCGAGTTGCTACCAGTACTCTTAGACGCTTCAAGGTGCCGCTTCGAGACAAGCATGTTGCGTACATCAACGTTGCGTACATCAACGTTGCGTACATCAACCGATAAGGTGGTCTGCGCTCCCGTCGCATGTGGCAACTCGCCCGCCATCTCCTCATATAGAGTCAGAAGCATCTGAGGTCGCTTCGTGCCATTCACATCCCTGGCGAGCTCAATCAAGCAGCCGACGAGCTCTCATGACAGCTTACGCTTCCGGGAGAGTGGCGACTCCATCCCCAGGTGGTCCAGCCGATTTGGAGGTGCTTTGGGGCTGCACAGGTAGATCTGTTTGCCTCCCCGGGCACGTCACATTGCCATTTGTTCTTCTCCCTGACCGACGGAACCCTCGGCACAGATGCATTGGCACACAGCTGGCCCCGGGCCTACGCAAGTATGCGTTTCCCCCAGTGAGCCTTCTTGCACAGACCTTGTGCAAAGTCAGGGAGGACGAGGAGCAGGTCCTGTTAGTGGTCCCCTATTGGCCCAACCGGACCTGGTTCCTAGAACCAGTACTCCTCACGACAGTCCCTCCCTGGCCCATTCCTCTGAAGAAGGACCTGATTTCTCAGAGAAGGGGCACCCTATGGCACCTGCATTCAGACCTCTGGAAACTCCATGTCTGGTTCCTTGACGGGACGCAGAGGTTCTAGGTGACCTACCCCAGGTGGTGGTAGACAATCACTTCTGCTAGAGCCCCCTCTATGAGGCACCTCTATGCATTTAAGTGGAACCTATTCGTTGAGTGGTGTTCTTCCCGACGGGAAAACCCCCGAAGATGCCCGGTTAGAGTTGTGCTTTCCTTCTTGCAAGATGGGTTGGAGCAAAGGCTGTCTCCCTCCACCCTCAAAGTGTATGTCACCGCCATTGCCTCGCATCACGATGCAGTTGAAGGGAAGTCATTGGGAAAGCATGACCTGATCGTCAGGTTCCTGAGGGGGGCAAGAGAAATCCGCCTCATCCCTCCTCTATACCCTCTTGGGACCTGTCTCTGGTGCTCAGCGCACTGCAGAGACCTCCCTTTGAATCACTGCAGTCAGCAGAGCTAAAGATCCTTTCACTAAAGACAGTGCTCCTGATGGCGCTGGCTTCTATCAAGAGGGTAGGGGACATGCAAGCGTTTTCGGTCGACGAATCGTGCCTAGAATTCGGACCAGCTGACTCTCACGTTGTCCTGAGACCCCGGCCCGGGTATGTGCCCAAGGTTCCTACCACGCCCTTTAGAGACCAGGTAGTGAACCTGCAAGCGCTGCCCTCGGAGAAGGCAGACCCAGCCCTGGCTTTTCTCTGTCCTGTCCGCTCCTTGCAGTTATACGTGGACAGAACACTAAGCTTTAGGACCTCTGACCAACTCTTCGTCTGTTACGGAGGCCAGCAGAAGGGAGGCCCCTGCGGCGACCCCATATGTGTAAAGTCCACGCTACAGCTACCCTGTCGGCTAGCCAGTGTCTTTCCCTCTGCCGGTGCGCTTCCCCCCCTAGGATTAGGCTGGAACCACCCCAGAGATATTAACATTAATATTAACTAAGATTAATAAATGCTGTAGAAGTATTGTTCATTCTTAGTTCATGTTAACTAAGGTAGTTAACTAATGAACCTTATTTTAAAGTGTTCCCAAATTAATTTCTAAATAATTATTTATACTGTTTTTATTTCTATGTTAAATTTGTGGAAATTCGTTCAATTAGGTCACACACAGCCTCAATCGGAAGTTCTGGAAGCTCATAATTCATGTACATTAAGGTCTGAAGGTCTGACTCACGTTAAATCATACAGGAGAGAAGCTAGTTTGTTTTCTCCTTCAGATGAGTTTGTGGCAAAACCTTTTATAGTGCTTGTATATTGTTGTCTTTCAATGCATTTGATAATTTATACTCATATAAAGTAGGACTGAAATGACATTCATTAAAAGATTATTAGTTAAAACATTTCAAAATGCACCTGTAGACTATTTTTCCAGTCATAAATTTTGTTATTGAGGATTTCTATAAAATATTATGCAAAAATCTCGTCTCGTCTCGTCCTCGCAAACCCAATCTCGTGCCTCGTCTCGTGAGATAAGCGTCTCGTCACATCCCTACTTCTTACTGTCTTTTCCCCTGGGCTCTTGAGCAGAGCTTTTTTTAACAGTGTATTCAATAGTACATTTCTCCTCTCATGACTTGCATGCTTGGACAGCATATGAGCTAGAACTGCTGATACATTAATGAGTAATCTCTTTGGGCCGGTGAGGAGAGATGCTCGATCTGTCCTGTCGAGACCTAAACACATGACCTCGTGTTTAATCCAAATATTTTCATCAGTTCCTTAAAAGGGTTGATGTTTTTTTCTGCTCAGCAGTACTGGCACATGATTTCACTGTATAATTAATGGAATCTTCTCCAGAGCGACTCTTAGTTGCCAAATGCAAAGTGTTTCTCTGTGTTACTGTCATGAGGACTCTATCAGTGAGTAGTTAATGAGTGGGTGGAGATACACAAGACCTTGAACCAGGCTTTCCAGCTCAAAAAACAAAAACAAAAATGCAGTGACCCACATAATGTCTAACACTTTCAGTTGATTACACTCAAGGAGGGACCTAAGCTGATTTGCTTCAGAAAATGTAAAAAAAATATTGTGGCTGTGTTGTTACCCAAAACTATTATTTTAATAAGAGGAAATGTCTGTTTGAGAATCCTCAGGGATGACTGATGGTTTCAGACAGTTGGGTGTAGCCTGGCTTTTTTTCACCTTGCAACAGGGTGAGTCAGTGATTCTCTGGAGGGGAACTGAGCCTGTCTTCCGCCACTTACGGCTTTGAGCTTCAGAACTCTGGTGATAAATGCCAAACTCAGCTCAGTTATGCAGGATTGTGGGATTGGATGATGTCAGACAGCAATACCTGAAGATGAATTATGAGGCCATCGTGTCTGCATTCACAGGTGGACGTCACACAAAACCCTGTCCACTGTCATTATTCCCCCTCCTCTCTCCAGGATTTGCTGCACGTAGCTGTGTGGTTTTGCGAAACAGTCGAGTGCGAAGTACATCGCAAATATACTGAAATGTTTGCCTTCGCACCCGAAAGTTGCAGAATCATTCATTTTCTGTAAAGAACGCACATTTTTCCCAGCACAGCTGGCAACGTTCTCGGACCTATATGAAAACTGTTTTTAAAAGAAAACCCACCACTTCAGGTTTCACGGGAATGCGAGATCCGATCTGTTATCCAGATACAGAAGCCACTTGATGTGGACAGCTGTAAACGCACCGTGTCCTGATTGGCTTATGATTGGCTTCGGATCACGGTGATCGCATGTTAATGCCAAGTGTAAACGCAGCCTGAGTTATATATATAAAACCTACCTCTGCAGTTTTAAGGACAATAAAGAGTTTCTACTGTTTCTATTGAGTGATACTGTTTTTCAATTTCCACATACTTTTTCACAATCTACAAAATTTTACCTTAATCTTCCTTACAAATCTAGAGCAACTATGCATGTAAAGTCAACCTAATAATATTTTATATAGAGCTGCCATGACTGTAGCCTGACTACGTCAGACTTCGTACTTCCGCTCAATTTCAGTTCGCTTCTGTACTCAGTCTGAGATAGCGACCGTTTTCCCCGTTTTCCTCCGGCCTCAAAACAGCCGGCCAATCAACGAACAGAGGGCGGGCTGAGAGCCGTGACGTAGACGCTGATTGTACCGTGGATGCATAGATTTACTTCACATAATCTGCAAAAGTCATTCACAGCCATGTTCACTCCGGTATTTCGCTCGATGGTTTTGTTTTCGCATCATACATGTGTTTACAGTGGAAGTTAGATGCGGCTGAGCATGCGTATAACACACGCCATAACCAAACGTTATGTGATTGGCTTACGGGTAACCAATGATTTTAAACTTCAGACAAGCATACATTTTAACAGGACATTTTAACATACCCCCCCATTTTAACAGGAAACTTTGTTTGAAAGCTAGCACACCCAAAAGCTATTGTGTAGGATGTTTATTAAGCAGCAGATGTTCTAGCAGTATGTGGTAACCATACTCATTATCTCTCCCCCTATGACCACTAAACTAAACTATAGGAACTATCAAATACAATACATCCCGGTACCTTTTTTTTTCTTTTTTTCTTTTCTTATAATTTTAGTCTGCATGTTGGACTAAACTATCTAATGCTGTTACCATCTTCTTTTTGATTGCATCATCTATGCCTTCATAAAATCAGGTATCATGGCAGACCAAATGGAATTGACATGACTGGGCAGATTTAAGAATGTATTGCTGGATTGTCTTTTCAGCATATAGGGCTAAGTCATTATCTCCGGAGGCAAGGAAAGCAGTGAAAATATGGATGAGAAAAAACAAAATATGAGATCAAATAGTTTGTGGAGAGTTCATTTTTGGGGCAGCATGGTGCCTCAGTGGGTAGCACTGTCGCCTCACAACAAGAAGATCAGTGAGTCAGGAGGCCAATCAAATTCAAAGTCAATGTGTGAGTTGATTACACATAGTATGTGTGGTTAGAGAAATACACTGAGAAAATAAAGAAATGTTTGTCACATGCACTGTATGCATACTCTAGAGTACATGCAAAAAAATTAAGTATACATTGGGCTTAACACACTCAAAAAGCATAACATTTATAAACATCAAATGGAATATGAAATTCCATTAGACTAAAAAAACCTACAGTAAATGCGACTTTACCTAATTTCAGAAGTCAACCACATGCCACTAATATACTCTCATGAGTTGTATGATAACCTTGGCAAAACATTATCTTGCAAGTTACAGCAATTTGCATCTCTAAGGTTGCTGGCTTGAGTTACATAAGATCTCCTTTGGCAATATGCTGATACAAACAGTCTGAATTCTGTGAGTCAGTTTAACTGGCTCTACAAAGCACTTTATCAGCCCCTCAGGGCCATTTGTGAGAAATAACTTCTAATAATTTTGACATTTCTGGATGTTAGAGCATATTTATATATGTCCACAGGTGCAATGAAATTAAATATAAACCCATATAAGTTTCTCACACCTGTCTATTACAGCCCCTTAGGTTTAGAGCGTATTTTATATATACACTACCATTCAAAAGTTTGAGGTCAATACGAGTTTTACGAGAAATTAATACTTTTCTTCAGAAAGGATGCATTAAATTGATCAAAAGTTACAGTAAAGACATTTATAATAATGCAAAATATTTCTTTAATTAAATGCTGTTCTATTGAACTTCCTACTCAAAGAATCCTGAAAAAAATGAATCACGGTTTGCACAAAAATATGAAGCAGCACAACAGTTTTCAACTATGATAATAATCATAAATGTTTCTTGAGCATCAAATCATCATATTAGAATGATTTCTGAAGGATCATGTGACACTGAAGACTGGAGTAATGATGTGTCACGGTTCATCGATCCGTGTGTTCATTTTGTGTATCTGTTGGTTGTTGTGGGTGTGGGGTCTGAGTGTGTAGTGCTTGTTTGTTGCTTAGTAACCAGCTGATCACTTAATCAACCCGCAGCTGCAGCTAGTTACTTCTGTTGTTAGCTGCATATATCTAGCGGGAGTGATTATTGCTTGGTGTCGGTTCGTCACTCTTGTTTGTGCTCTCTTACCCAGTCCCGGTGCCTAAGTTTCCTTACTGAGTTATTTCCTCGATCTCGTCTGTGTTTCCAGACTTCTGGAGATCGTTTGGAGTTCTCTTCATCCAGTTCCAGTTTGGCATCCACGCTGGATTTATTCATATCACTCATCCTCTCCTGTGAATTTGTATCCTGGTTGCCCGCCTGCTATACGTGGTGTTTTGAGTATAATCACTGTCTCAACCTGTCTTCAATGAACTGCTTGCTTGCATTTGGATCTACGACTCTCATTCTGACATGATGCTGAAAATTCAGCTTTGATCACAGGAATAAATTACACTTTACTATATACTCACATAGAAAACAATTATTTTATATTGTAATAATATTTTATAATTTGTTACTGTATTTTTGATCAAATAAATGCAGCGTTGATGAGCAGAATAGACTTTTCAAAAACATTTAAGATCCCAAACTTTTGAACAATAGTGTATATACATAATTTGTAAGTCTTTCTTATTTAATACAACTGATTCAGTATTCAAAAGGATTTCATATTCTTAAGGATTTACAAATAACTCCTGTAACATTTTTGCTTTTAAAATATGTTGTGCAGGATTCATCAGTGCATATTATTCCAAAGACAAAAAAACCTTCCTGCACTCACCGTCCTTCACAATATCCGAACAGGGCAAGGACGTACGTCACTCAGTTATTGCATCATCATGGACACTTTATTTTCCTTGTTTGAATATTTTATTTTCAGGTTTATTTAAAACAAACTGATACCACACCCTGTTCTCATCTGTCCTCACTCACACAGCCACACTTGGTTTCCCACTATTAAACCCTTTGAGAAAAACAACCAGTTTGCTCTCATTGGATTTTCCCTGCAATTAGTATGTGATTACTGAGGAAAAACATGCCTGCCATGAAGTTTAAAACAATTTACGAGTTCAAGATTTATTTATTATTTTAGTTTAGAATTTAGGGAGTATTCAGTCAAACACTGCCATAATAAACCCAATAGGATTGCTCTTGTGTACTGTGAGTGTACGAATGTGAAAATGTCTACATACAAATGTGTTGCATTTATTTGCTGGCAGGTTCAGTGGGTTATCTGGAACCCTGCCATACATATTGCTGGCAATATGTGATTGTGATTTCCTGTTGTGTTATACCTCCATGGAAATAAGCTGAGTCCCAGCTCAGCTGAGCAATTATGTCTCATGTCAAATTTGCATTACAGTAACTTCAGAAGCACGCCATCAACAAAGTGCTTGCACATGAACATGTTTGCCCTTCTGTTTTGGACCCACAAAACAAACGCTGCATGAATGCAGAATGTCACTAATATTTTGCCCTATAGGACAGGGCTTGAAATGTGCCAGTGTGGAAGTGCCATGGGGAGCTCTGACTTTGCATCAACAAAATCTTCCCCAACATGGGTAAGGGGGGTGAGAGGGCTGATGGGAAGGCTTATCTGGCCTCTTACTGAGTGCACAGACGTTTCAACTTCACATGACTGGGAAAAGAAGGGGAGTGTAGAGAAAGCCAGATGATAGTTCTTAGCCTTTTGTGTGTAAAACAGTTGAAGGAAAAGCTTGGAAGGTTTGTAAAATCATGCACACAGGAATCAAGCTATAGACTGTTTCCAATGAAATGGTACTCTTACACAGGCAAGCAAGACAAGAGAATGAAGCACAGTGTAGTAAATTACCTAAAAATGGAAATATGAATAATTAATAATAACTAATATAAACAAACACATACACACAATATTGCATACATGGGTGAAATGAAAAGTGAAAGTGAATGAAACCGGAAACAGAAACAGGGAAGGAAGCTATAGAAAAGAGTAATTTAACCATCTGAACAGAATCATAAGTTTCTCATATTTTAAAGAGTCCTCTCTCCCGACCAGGGAGGTTGCACATGGCTTGATGTGTTGAGGCCTCCAGGACCAAGTGAGGTCCCACACGAACAGCATACAGAAGACGCACAGAAGACAGGGAGGGGAACTGTGCGGGTGCTCTTTAATTTCCACAGAGGTTAGGTTTGACTTGACCAATAAAAAAGGTGCAATTTTCAAGCGGGAAAAGTACCTTTATTTGGAAGCTGACTCATTTTGCATGATTGGAGTAAGCTGGCAGTTTGTGTCCCTTTATGCTCTGAGTATTCTAAAAAGCATATAATGCATGCTATAAGGATATAATATACACCAATGTGCAGGGCGTCACACAAGGATTAATTTGATAGGAAGCATGATACCAATAAGGTTACTTTATCTAGTGGTTCAATCACAAGTTATGCCTAAAACAAAATGCAATACAAGAAACAATAAAACAACAACAACAACAACAACAACAACAACAACAACAAAAAAACAGTAATAATAGATACAATGTCCTGGGGATATGCATGTTCATTTATTTTCATATAAATCATATAGTTTTACAGGCTTTATGTGTCTTTTCTATGGTCTTCGTTTTTGTATGTGGCCAACTTCCACATTCTTTTGAGCAATAAAACAGTCTTTTCAGATGATTTGTCATTGCTTGACATGGTAACCAGAGGCCTGGTCCTCCATCTCAGTGTAAATTGCCATTCGGGGGTCATCCCATAAAACCCTTACGCACAGTTTGTTTGTTGGGTAAAGGGTTTTAAGAATTATTTGTTAAATGTAATATAACAAATAATTGTGTGTCTGATTTGTCTCAGGAATGGAACATCGCAACACAAACTTTCTACACCAAAAATGATTGTTTCTTCTAAGCACAGAATGAACCCATGTCATCCAAAAATGTGTCCTGGAATGTCTGATGTAAGATGTCCATTCGTGTCCCTGTGCTGTTTTACTTGTGAAAATATCTTTGATGCTTGTAACTTTGAGGAAACATTCATATCATAATGGGAAACCTTTGTGGATTTTCACATTTTCTGAAGATTATGTGAGTGCTCTTTGTGCATGCTAAGCTTGCTAGGTCGAAACAAGAAAAGCTACTAATTCTACGACATCTCTTTATAACTAGTAATGAAGGAGCATTGAGTACGTTCTATATGAATGCGTTGAGCGTTGATCTGCAAAAGCATCTAAACACGTTGTAAAATAGGCACTATTTAATATATTGAATGGGACTCTGAATATATTGAATTGGACTCTGAATATATTTAATTAAACTCTGAATATATGAAATGAAACTCTGAATATATGTAATGGGACTCTGAATATATGTAATGAAACTTGAATATATGGAATGAAACTAGCAAAGTAGCAGCAATCCTAAGTAATGATGAGCTGCAGTAATGCATGCACTGGGAACAATACTGGTAACCGTATTCAGTATAGTTCTACTAATGAAGAAATTCATTCACTATTTCATCACGGAAGACTGAATGCTGTGAAGCTCACAGGCCTGGAAGTTCCTGCTTATCAGGCAAACATAAATACAGAAAGTTGTACAGAATCATGCCTTCCACCTCACAGGGAGCACCCACAGAAGCACCCATAGAAGCACCCATCTACAAGTGATGCAGAATGTGCACTCCAAATGGGCATTCCATGCGCTTGTATATCAGCTTCTACCTGGAGTGCTATTTCAGCCAACATCTCCCTAAGAGATTCATAAATTCCTTCGATAACGATGCATAATGTTTTCAGCAACATTTTGATGAACACGATTACTCATAGGCATTTAGAATGTTGCAATAATGAAAATATGATCCTCAAGATGAAGGGATGTAGACTCCAAACTGTCTGTGTTGTTTGGAGTATGACCAGCTGTTGCAAAAAAGTTTTCTAGTTCAACAAAGGATTGGAAAATTTCAGGGAATGGCATTTTTAATGGAATTCAGAAGTCATGGAACATCACTCTGATAACTAGCTATACATTCTTCATTAAGTACTGTCAAATTTGCCCTTTCATTCTATATATTCAGAGTTTCATTCTATATATTCACACTTTTACCCTCTATATATGTTCAAGTTTCATTCTATATATTTAGATTTTTATTCCATATATTCACACTTTCATTCTATATATATTCAGGTTTCATTCTATATATTCAGAGTTCCATTCCATATATTCACACTCTCATTCTATATATTCAAGTTTGATTCCATAAATTCAGAGTTTCTCTCATTCTATATATTCAAGTTTCATTCCATATATTCGCACTCTCACTCCATATATTCAAGTTTCATTCCATATATTCACACTCTCACTCCATATATTCAGAGCTCCATTCCATATAATCAGAGTTTCTATCCATATATTCAAGTTTCATCCCATATATTCAGAGTTTCTTTCCATATACTCAAACTTCATATTATAAATACAATTATTTCCTGAACGGCATACCATACATATATATATGTGTGTGAGATCTTCAGAGATTTGCATTTTTGTTATTTTGACGTGCACTTTGAAACCCGTTTTTAAAAGTTTGCGTTCTCAGGCACCCAAAAACGCTGTTGTTATGAAAACGAACGGCCAAAACGCATAAAAAGTTTTACGTTTTTAGTTGAAAATGGTGTTGTGTAAACAGCCTCTTTGAAGCTAACTAAAAACACAATAGGTGTGTTTGACATCGGCTGCGGCTGGATGTAACCGATCGGCTAGAGTTGCCGTGGGGAGGAGCTGAAAACAGAGACGTGAAGTCGGACACCTTCTGCTTCACGTAGTAACTGCTCACGTAGTTTTTGCTTACTTTACCACAGATGAAATGAAATAAATGCAATATTTGCCAAATACACAGATGTTTCAGAGACATTTTCATTCAATACTTTATGTACTGCTTAATACAGCGTCTGTTTGTACAAGAATAAAGTTCAACATAAGCCTATACTATCAATGAAGTGGGGTCTATGTTTTTTTAATCAGTTTTATTTTGATAAACATGACACAATATAACATTGCGACAACATGAAAAGAGATTTTTCTGTTATAAAAAACAGACATTAGTGGAACTGAAGGTGTGAGAATAAACACGAAACACACGTGATCATTGTCATGCGGTGAATCCGGCCAATCGTGAAACAGCTGTGTCGTCATCAGAGCTTGTGCAGCTGCTCTGGAGAAGCTGCGCAGAATGAATCAGCCGGCTGCTCTCGAATCGCTCTTGCGGTACTTTGATGGCATACGTCACAGTCACGTGGCGTTGGCGCTGTCTCAAGTCGGACAAAATTTCTAACCGGCATGCACTGCTTTAAGTCAGCCGCCGATTGGTATGCGCAGTGCTGCATGAAGTCGAACAAGCCTACAAAACTGAAAACGGAACATACAAGTGACACATTTTCAAAAACGCCTCTTTTTCTATGCGGTTTGGCCGTTCGTCCACATGCAAACGCAGTATCAGGACACTGAAACCGAACCTTTTTGAAAACGCCTCGGTTACGACTGTAACCTCGGTTCCCTGAAGAGGGAACGAGCGTTGCGTCGAGTTTGACGCTATGGGAACGCTTTGCGTGATGACGTCTTGAAGCACATGTAAAATCAGTCCAATGGTGTGGCGGAACGTCAGAGGCGGGTGACGTCACGTACCAGGAAGCTATAAAAGCCGGCCCGAAACAGAAAACGAAAGCTTCGTAAAGTCTGAAGTCGTGTTGACAGGCATGAAGGAGATATGGCAAGGTGACGCAACGCTCGTTCCCTCTTCAGGGAACCGAGGTTACAGTCGTAACCGAGGCGTTCCCTTTCAAGGGAACTCGCGTTGCGTCGAGTTTGACGCTATGGGAACGTCTATACCAACTCCTCCATAGCTACAAATGTCTGTCCTGTGTGAAATCTGGTGAGCAGCACTAGGAAGACAAAACATGAGACCCTGGAGCAGAGTCTAGATCCAGAGAGTAGAACCTGACGAAAGTGTGCGGTGAGGACCAGCCTGCCGCATCACAAACGTCCTGTAACGAAACTCCTGATATAAGGGCCTTAGAGGCCGCCATACTCCTCGTAGAGTGCGACCGGACAGCCAAAGGAGAAGGCTGTCCAGCCGCCTCATAAGCAAGTGAGATAGTCTCAACCACCCACTGCTCATCCTTTGCTTAGACACTGGACCTCCCTTGTTAGGGGAGCAAATGTCACTTTTACGCCACAGGGCAGCTCTGTGGACATACGCGTCTAACGCCCGAACAGGGCAAAGCAAATTATTCGCCTCCTGGTCCGATTTCGAAAGGGAGGAGGACCTCCAAGTGCCACGAGGGAAACGAGATACCAAAGGGGTCTTTCCCCACAGACATTCCACCCAAAGGACTGTGGTAAGCACCTTCGGCCGCCACATAAACCTTTAAAGTGGACGGGGTCAGACCTGCAGTGAACCGCTCTTGCAGGAACTCCAGAACTGTACCAATTGGGCAGTTGACTGGATCCAACCGACGGTCACTACACAAAGAGGTGAATACTCTCCAGTTCAGGGCATAAAGTTTCCTCGTGGAAGGAGCTCTGGACTGTAGAATGGTCTCAACAACCTCAGTTGAGAGACCTGACTCTATGAGCTGGGCCCCCTCAGAGGCCAAGCCCACAGGTTCCACAGTTCTGGTCGGGGGTGAAAAATCGAGCCCCCTGCTTGGGACAGAAGGTCCCTCCTGACGGGTAGCTCCAGAGGAGGCCCGTCGAGGAGGGACACAAGATCGGGAAACCATACTCTGCCCGGCCAGCGCGGGGCTATAAGAAGCAGGCAAACCCGGTCCCTGCGAACTCTTTCCAGAACTCCCGGGAGCAGAGCAACTGGGGGAAAGGCGTACAGACGTAGCCTCGGCCACGTCTGTACCATAGCATCCAGTCCCAGAGGAGCTGGATGCGTGAGGGAGAACCAAAGTGGACAGTGAGACGTCTCTCGAGACGCAAACAGATCCACTTAAAATTTCCATATCAGCTCCACCACCTCGGGGGTGGAGCCACCATTCCCCGGGCCTCGGCCCCTGTCTCGACAGAGTGTCTGCTCCTATATTCTGGACCCCGGGGATGTAGGCTGCCTTGAGTGACAGCAACTTCCCCTGGGACCACAAGAGGATATGGCGTGCCAGCGCAGACCCCCTTGATATAGGCGACTACCGACGTGTTGTCCATATGTACTACACATGGTGTCCCCTGAGACCTGTGATAAAGCTCCTCAGAGCCCGGAAGACAGCTAACATCTCTAGGCTATAGAATGCCAGGAACGATGATGGTCTTCCCACAGACCTTGAGATGAGCGACCCTCAGGATCGCTCCCCAACCCGTGAGGGAAGCATCCGTCGTTAGCAGTTTGCGACGACAAGGAGCTCCCAGCACTGGGCCCTGGGACAGGAACCAAGGTTTCTTCCACATAACCAAGGCACGTAGGCATCACCGCGTGACCTTGATTGTGCGAAATGGGTTGCCCCTCGGGGAAAAACCCTCTGGTCCTGAGCCACCACTGCAGGGGCCTCATGTGCAGCAGTCCAAAAGGTATCCCGTTGGAAGCTGCTGCCATGAGACCCAACAGTCTCTGGAACTGTTTGACAGTGAGTAGCTGGCCTAGCTTTACACTTCTCACAGCTGCCAGGATCGAAGCGTGGCGATGACAGGCGCGCCTGCATCGACACTGAATCCCAAACCACGCCTAAAAAAGTGGTCCTCTAAAATAGAGAAGCACACTCTTCTTGGCGTTCAGCCGTAACCCCAACTCTTTCATATGGGCGAGAACAACATCTCGATGTTGAACCGCCATCTAATGCGACTGAGCTAAAATCAACCAATCGTCGATGTAGTTCGTGATGCAAATACCCCGGAGGCGCAGAGGCGCCAGAGCTGCATCCACGCATTTGGTGAAAGTGCGGGGTGATAAAGCCAGGCCGAATGGAAGAACTCGATATTGGTATGCTTTGCCCCCGAAAGCAAACCTCAGGAACTTCCAATGACACGGACGGATGGAAATATGCGTCCTTGAGGTCTATCGTGACAAACCAGTCCTCGGACTAATCTGTGGCACGATTGTCTCAATGTTAACATTTTGAACTTGAGCTGCATGACATCTCGAATACCTAAAATGGGACGCAATCCCCCGTCCTACTTTGGAACTATGAAGTACCGGCTGTAAAACCCGGTTTCCCTGTTGGAGGGAGGTACATATTCTATGGCCCCTTTCTCTAACAGAGTGTTTACTTCCTGTTCCATAACCAGAACCTGCTCGGGGCCCACCATTGTGGGCAGGACCCCCATAAACCGCGGTGGGCGTTACTAGAATTGTATCTAATACCCTTTTTCCACGGTCTGCAGGACCCAACGAGAAACATTTGACAGTAGCTTCCACGCTGTCAAAGATTCTACTAGAGGTACCAGTCTCTCGAGACTGGTTTCTGGATTTTGTTGCTGTTGAGTAGGGAACGACCAAACAGACTGCTGGCAGGGAACGACCAAACAGACTGCTCTAGCACCCTCCTCAGAGGGGGCGGGCATCCCGAGGCCACTACGTTTCCGGGTGGACCTTGAGATATGTGCTCGCCGGAGACCGCTGCGCCCTGTAACACCGGAGGCGGCAGGGTTGGCAGAACGGTCCCCTGAGGGCACCGAAGAGAGACGGCACCGTATTCTTCTCCTGCTGTTGAGCAGTCGGTTCGTCGCCCTGTAACGGCGCACCGGCAGGGAACGACCAAACAGACTGCTCTAGCACCCTCCTCAGAGGGGGCGGGCATCCCGAGGCCACTACGTTTCCGGGTGGACCTTGAGATATGTGCTCGCCGGAGACCGCTGCGCCCTGTAACGCCGGAGGCGGCAGGGTTGGCAGAACGGTCCCCTGAGGGCACCGAAGAGAGACGGGCACCGTGAAAAGAGGTGTTAACCGCTCTGCTTCGGGGGGACTACCCTCATTTGTCCTGAGCCCTCAGACATCAGGACTTTTTCCCAGCAGCCTTCTTGGCGGTAATAACAGTCCGCAGATCCGTTTTACCCCTCGAAGACTGCTGGGTTTGAGAGCGCCCTCCGTGTCCCCGAGATTTTTGTGGGGGAGCACGGGAGGAAACGCTCTGTTTCTGAGTGGCGCGGTGCTCAGCGCTCTTTTTAGAGGAGTGAGGCTGCTCCCGCTCAGCAGCCTCATAGAAAGAACGGCGGGGGAGAAGTTTCTGAAGTGCAGCTGCCTGTTTTGAAGCTTCTTGTGACTTCGCTACAGCACTATTAACTGCGTCTCCAAATAACCCTTGCGTGGATACTGGTGCATCTAAAAGAACATGTTTTTCTTTGTCCTTTATGTCACTTAAGTTGAGCCACAGATGCCTCTCCGTGGCCACCAGGGCTGCCATAGAGCGGCCGATGGATTTAGCCGTCTCCTTGGTGGCCCTGAGAGACAAATCCGTGGCTCTACGCAGTTCAGACACCGTATCAGCACTAATACCCCCGCCCTCCTCAAAATCACCCAATAACTCAGCCTGGTAAGCCTGCATTATGGACATTGTATGTAAACACGCTGCAGCTTGACCGGCGGCGGCATAAGCTTTATGAACCAGGGAAGAAGTAACTTTTACTGGCTTGGATGGAAGTGCAGGAGCCTTCAGAGAAGATGCCGTTGCTGGAGAGAGATAGCTCGCGAGCGTCTCTTCCACCTTCGGCATCTCCCCATAACCATGCTCTTTATAATTGTGAATGGATGAATAGTGTGATGTTTGTGCAGTATACACTCGATATGACACTGGTTTCGCCCACGATCTCGACACCTCGGTGTGGAGATCGGGGAAAAACGGCAGGCTCCTGCGCTGGGGCTGCGCACGAGATGGCAGGAAGCGTTCGTCGAGCTTACTTTTCGAACGAACGTCCTGCCTATCTTCTGGCCACTCAATAGACAGTCTGTCAACAGCTCTAGTAATGACATCGAGCAGTTCCTCAAACGCATGAGACTGAGGTGGCGAATCCTCAGACTCAGCTACAATACTCACAACATCCAACTCCTCAGAGCTGGATAGTTGCAGTACTGGTACCTCTATCGGGGGGGAAGAAACCGCAGCGCGTGCTTCCACACCCTGATAAGAGGCACTGGATCTATCAGACGGATGCTGAGATAAGGCAGAGCCCGTCTCAACATCCACTGATAAATCCATCTGTGAACCCCAGGTCTGAGATCGACGCCGTGCCTCGGCAGCGGCGGGACCCGAGCCCTGGGGAGCGTGGTCGGGATTGAACCGAGCCAAGCGGGATCGGAGCGTACGCAATGGAAGCGCACAGCAATGCACACAGTCACCACCCTCGAGTGCTGACTGGGCATGCTCCTCTCCCAAACAAACAACACAAAGAGTGTGTGTGTCACCTCCCGTTAAATAACGCGGGCAGGGATGGAACACTCTAAACTGCTGCTCGCTCGCCATACTGAATATATATATATATGATATAGACAGACAACACCAAATATACAGACAGATTTCACACAGAGCGCAACTGAAGACTCAGAAAGCTTTCGTTTTCTGTTTCGGGCCGGCTTTTATAGCTTCCTGGTACGTGACGTCACCCGCCTCTGACGTTCCGCCACACCATTGGACTGATTTTACATGTGCTTCAAGACGTCATCACGCAAAGCGTTCCCATAGCGTCAAACTCGACGCAACGCGAGTTCCCTTGAAAGGGAACTCCTGCCAGGGTTTTCAGAAACTTGGTTGCAGTGTAGTCGTCTAGCCGGTGAAACAGGATATTTTGGCTTGTGACGTCAGAGTGTTATCTCCTTTGTTTGATGTCAGATTGTGCACCGCTATCTCCCTTGTTTCCATGAGGCGAGTCTGTGCAATGGCGGACGTAGCCAAAATATTGCTGCTAATAAATGTGCTAACAGGGCTTATAACATGTAAACAGATACATGTACAGTTCTTTTATTATATTGCAGAACAGAGGCATCAGAATGCAGGTCACTGCTTATGACAACACCGGTAATAACCTTTTTATCAGGCCTCTGATTGGCCAACATGACTTTTCGGTTAGGGTATATCGCCACCTGTTGGTTTGGAATGCTCTTTACTGCGCTTCATATCATGTTTTTGCGTTTTATTTAAAACTGTGCTTGTGTGGGCAAGAATTTTTTTAAACGGAGGAAAAACTCAGTTTATAAAAAAAACCTGTGTATGTGTGGACTAGGCCTAAGTCTATGGTTATTTTTCACCTGTTTGTCTTGTTCAAGCTATATATATATATATATATATATATATATATATATATATATATATATATATATATTTATTTATAGTAATAGACTAATAGCACATCTTCCCCAAAAAAGCCAGATAATTTCAAGAAAGATACATATTTGTGTGACGAGTTGCAGATGAAAGTTTAATATGGAGGGCTAGCAGGTTGTTTAAATCTATAATCCTAAAATGAGGAATAGTAATACTGATCCTTGCAAACACATCTAACTACAACCCGTGAACCAATACGAGTTACAATAATAAGGGAAAGCAGCTGGCTGTTAGCTGCAAATATTCTTGTTTTAGCTCCTTAATGTTTCCCTTGCCTCTATCTCTCAGATGAGGAATGCACCCTTGATAAGACTCATTTTTATCAACCCCTGACACATTCCTTCACATTTTCATCCCACTCTGTTTTTTTTTTTCTTTCAAACTCCAAAGCTGTTTTCTTTCAGCACAGCTCAGTCCAAATCTTTGAGCAGTTAATGTATTCCCTATCCTCTCTTCAAAGCTCGGTGTCTCTCCAACCCTGCTCATGTGTGTCTCAGGCCATTTCTCTACAAGACTGTGCTTCACAGATCTGTCCACCAAGACTGAATAGCATGTCATGTGTGCCTGCGGTTCTCCATAATGGCATCTGTATCTACTCTTGTGTTTGGCAGGGTCATTATCAGGCTGAAACAGATTAGGTCCTGTGTCAAACATTGTGAGGTACACATGAGTCTGTGCTTTGTATGCAAAAGAAGCTAGAATTCCAGACATTTGTAATAATGAAACTTTTTCTACATACTGCATTGGAAGGTCAGGTGTTTCTGGTATTGAATGTTTCACTTTGTATTCTGACTGAATCAGCAGAATCCTTATTTAACAAAAGGCAGACAGAGAGCTAATATTACCCTCATATGCAGCTCATGTGGCACAAAGTCAGGGAAAATTGAGTATTTTTCAGTAAAATGAACCACTTTATAAACCTCATCACAGTTTGTCTAGTACAGTAATGGAACCAGAGAAGTACTGTACTTCCGTCTATTCTGGATATGCATAATATTGGTAATCCTGGTTGTTTTTCAGAAATTCACTGAATGACACTTAAATATTAATTTAATAAGTGATCAGATTTTATGATGACAACTGAAGATCCCATAGTATTGCATTGAAAGAGGGACCTGAGCTATATCTAGAGATTTGGGGTTGGCTCTTTTGATGAGGAGCATTAAGCAACCACCCGCAACACTCTTGCATCATTGCATTGATTCTTGCCTTTTTTTATTATTTTTTTTTATTTAGAAAATGCAATAATCTAGTTTTGTATTATTTTGTGTTTAAATCATATATTGAACTGCACAATGCAAAGCCTGCTGGGTAAAATCTGTAATGTGTAAATGCTAGGTGTGCCCAAGTAAAAAATCTTTTGCATTTGTGTTTAGTCTAGAGTTAATCATTTCCTGTTATATGGTACTTATGGTTTATGCATATTCACATTATTGTCTTTGACAAACCAGGATAACACTTTTCTTCCCATAGAGAATGGTCCACCTCTTTCTCCTTCACTTCTCCTTGCGAGAGCATTCTTTTTCAGCAGTTATATATTGGCATAAAGCATTTGAGCAATAGCCCTTAAGCATATAACATTTCAATTACTTTCAGGATATTTTCTTTAACTGAAGATCATAAAAACGTTAAGATGGCAAACTAATCTGTGTGGTAAGACACAATGATGTCTGAGTCAGGGAAGAATGTGTTCTTACATTTGGACTCAGCGTGACAGATACTGCCAGCTTGCGCACAAAGCAGGCCTATTAAAAGTCTTCAAAGAAGTCTTTCCCATCCTGTGCTGAAGGCCTACACCTCTCTCTCTCCTCAATGTTTCTCCTGTCTGATTCCCATGGAATTTGTTTCTGGAGATCTAAGATCTCACAGTCTTATTTGGCATTTGTGGCAGGTAGACCCACCTTGTGAAAAGTGCAAAGATAGACAGAGGGGGATTTTTTTTTTCTCTAGGGTGCAAAAATGTAGCTGAAGGAATGAGATTTGCAGTAAGGCTCAAAGTTGCAGCTAAATCAATTGTCTGTTGTAAATCCTTTTTCATGCTAAAGCCAAGAGATAAAGACTGGACACTTTCAAGAGCCCTACATCTGAAATAAGGTGTGATTGAACCTGTTTACAGGAATATTGCTCAGAGGTTGCTATTTCTAAGCTCAGAAGACTTAGTTGTTATTCACAAATATCTCTCATTTTATTATCAACAGTGTTTCAAATGTTTCTCCTAAAATTCCTTATAGGAGAAATAAAAGTAGACACAAATGAGACGAGAAAGTTTTGAGAGAAAGGAGTCCAAAATAAGAATGGGTTGTGAGAAATATGTGAGATCTCTTTATTGTCTTGCAGAGGTTGCTCTTTTTTTATTAATATTTTCTCATGAATTTGGGGGTTTACACCTTTAATGATCAAAAGATTGAGTTCGAGTATAGGCCATATATAGACTTTTCTGTCAGTATAAGTCAAGTATATTTAAATGCAATTTTAAGTATATTTCTGAGAAGTACATAAAAAAGTAGTTCTAATTTTAGTTTAAAAGAATTATACTAGTATAGCACACTTGAATAAACTTCTTTTTCGTAAGGGTTACCTTCGTCCACGCTGTTGGATTCTGTAGTTGGGCCAGTGGGTGGTCCTTACATTAGTAAGTAGTAGACACATAGGTACATGCAAGTAGTAAGTTTAACAAATGCAAGTAACTAAGTAACAAAAATTAAAACCCCAGCACCTATTGCAGATGTTAGTACCTGGAATTGCTGGAATAGCTCTTAGCTGAGGACTGTTTGACATGAATATGATATGTTTAGCCTCCTGTGCTAAATGACTGCAAAAGGCCTCTGTTTATGTCTCACACAAGAATAATGTCAGCTATAAGTGTAAATGTGCCGCTGTAAAGCAGAGAACAACATACCTGTGTCACCACTCTCCTGAAGCATGAGGATATGGCTTCTGCGGGCTGCATAATTCCAATTCTTGCATGCCACCCTTTCCATCTCTAGAAATATTGTGTTGACAATGCAGTTCTTGACAATCTTACAGTGATAGCTCTCTAGTAACCCAGATGACATTAAACATAATTACCATTCATCACCTACTTGTCTTCCATAGCAGACAAATGTTTTTAGGTTTTCAGATAATAAGACAGAGAGAGCACATTTCTCTTTATACCATAGTTCTGGCTTTAATCTCCCTGCCAACTGAGCGACAGTGAGTGCCAGGCTAACCATTCCGACTAATTAAACTTCTAATTAAAAGCATTTGAATGAATTAGAAAAATTCTGCAATCTGCAGTGCTCGTTTAGTGTTGTGTGGCACTATGCAATATTAAATGTCTTCTGTTAGATTTCTTTGTAAAGATGTCTGATGTGTGGTGGCCATGGTGCTAAATCAGATTATTTAGGCTGACTAGATGTTCAGACAGCTCACCGACTAGCCTATAGCATATATATATATATATACACACACACATTTAGTCAAATATTCCATGCAATCTCTCAATGAATATGAACTCATTAAAGCTGCATACTAATTATAAGATTTAGTAAAAATGACTTTTAACATGGCACATTCCAGGTAATTTACACAGAAATACTCCACCTGTAACTTGCTAGTTGTTCCTTAAATGCTCAAAGTAAGCAAGAAATATAAGTTGTACAGACTTTACAAAGTATGTGATGTATTTGGATATGCTACGATACTGTTAGCAAACAAAGAATACAATACAAAGGAAACTTCCACAAAGGATGTTTACTTGCAGGTAACAGCAGGACTCAAATGATGCAAGCAGGCGGATGACTGAGTTCATAGAACAGCAGCAAACACTCAGCGGTGAATAACAGTTCTTATCTTTGTAAGTGCAGACTGATGCAAACTGGATGGCTGGAGATTGAAAATGACTGAAGAGGATTGAAAATCGGATTGCAACTGGTAAGTATAAAAGGTAGGTAGTCAGGTAATTAGCTCAGTATGGAACAAAAAGACCAGACAATTGTGAACTGTGGAGGAACTGCTTGAATAGGGAGACCTTGATGAGCTGGTGTAGGTGTTGCTGATCAGAATTCGGGTGATTGTGGGTGGAGCGGAGTGGGTGGAGCAGAGTGGGTGGAGCAGAGAGGTCTGGTGCTGAGGATGTGACTGACTCTGTGACAGATACAATATACATTTATTATACATAATAATAATAATAATAATAATAATTAAAAAAAGTACAGTCTTCATGTGAGTGTACACCATTCAGATGACTCTTCACAAAATCACTATTAATTCTTACTGTGTAAAACTTTTAAATTAGCATTAAATTAATGAAAGTACCTTTAAAAGTGGCGAGTAAGCCTTTAGTCACTATGGACCCATGCATTTTTAAAGCATTTCAAAGCGCACTTGTTTACTTGGGCTTTATCGTTAGCAATTTCACTCTCTTCTCTCTATACTGTTTTTGCATTATTTATTTTTGTTCATTATATCATGCTTTTGCATTTTTTCTTCTATTAGTCCTATGTACTCTCTTATTTTACTCAGTCGAATTTACTTCCTGGTATGTGCCATGTGGATGTTAAGTCTTCTGTAAAGCACTCTGTAAACAGTTTTGAAAGGTGCTATATCAAAAGTTTTACTTACTTATTAGTGGTTTGTAAAAACAAGCATAAATCATAAGTAATGAAACTTAAACTGAAAATACACACTGTTGTAACAGTAGAATACACTCCTTTACAATGTATTGCCATAAGAATAAACACCAAATGTCAATGTCAATATATGTCAAACCATATAAATGAAAGCTTTAGCGTAAGTTCTGCCAGGAAGACTAAATTGTTATGTTACCTTCACATCTAACCAATCATGTTCTAATACTTGCAGTAAAAGATCGGTACATACACATGTCTGAGTTTGCAGATGCTGAGGCCATCAGTTACCTCCATCCTCCCCACCACCATGGTCCCTTCCTATACCTCCCAGGGGTCGGCTGCGCCCCTGTCTTCGTCTTCCGGCAGGAAATGCAGATTCCGTTGCCCTCAGATTGCGAGCTACGGACAGGGCCTACGCCAAATAACTTTATAAATTCTTGCTTGCTGGGCTGTTAATAAATGTATGCTTTGTTACGTTATTTTGCCTCCCGAGTCTTTCTGGTAGAACATGCAATAACAACAAATTAAAGTGTTTATCTGTCCTGCTATAAAAATATTATGAATATGTCACACAATATAAGAATTGGACATGAATGTTATATTATGAGCACAATTATTTATTAAATTTTTTCACTTATATACACATATTATTCTGCAAACTAAAATACATGCCTCACATTTCTGCTATACTGTGTCTTCTCAGTGCTTTTCCTCAATTGTACTCTTAAGTGCTTTACTGTAAACATTAATATTTGGTTTTTACAAACTAAGGAATGCGAACATTTTCTGTGGTAATCTGCAGCACACCACAGATTCTGTCTAGAGCTTCACCTTTCCATTGATAAGATGTAAAATGTAAATTTCATGTTAATTTTAACATGAAATTTTAAAAATGTTTAACATGAGTTTTTGTAATAACAATATTCTGTAATCACAAATAAGATTGGGAATGACATAGAATACCGCTCAAAAGTTTGGGGTCAACAATTTTTTAAAAGAAATGAATGCTTTTATTCAACAAGGATTTATTAAATTGATCAAAAGTGATGGTAAAAAACATTTATAACTTTAGGCTTAAGAAAAATAAATAAAAGCATGGCTCAAGGTTGTGCTCTGTTTTATAAAGCACGAGTGGGTGGGGAGTAGGCCTATGTGATAGATGCCAAGCTCAGCATGTTAGAATAGGGTTTTATTCAGTTACAACCCACATGTCCACATAGCACCTTGCAATAGTCACTGCATTTGCTTATTTTCTTATGTGTCTCATTCTTGCTCAATCAAAACTCCTCACTGGTTTATTGTCAGCCTCTCTTGATTCCCTCTGCTCGCTATCTTCTTTCTGTCCTTCATGCCAGTCTTCAGTGTCTCATTATAGGCTGTCTTTTCTCTCCCACATATGTCTTTAGATTCACACATAACACCCCTGTCCCTCTCAAGAGGCTCTTTAGAGGCTGTTCAGTCTCCCAGACATAGACAGCAAACTCTCCTTCAACTCTTTCCTCTGGGCAGCCCTTAACCAATCCAGTGATTTCTTGCCATTCTCTGGATTATATAGGAGAAAAAAATCTTACAATCTAGGATAGTTTTACACCACACAAACAACCAGGGGTGCATTTCCTGAAAGCATTGTTAGCCAACTATGGTCGCAAGTTACATCGTTATCAGCATAGTTCAACGAGTCGGTGTTTCCCGAAAACCATAGTTCCAATGAACATATACATATTTTAACTATACTTAAGATACAAAGAAATTGTACTTATGAGCACAATCTTTCACAATATAATATGCACTTTTATGAAGGTAAATAAATAAATAAATACTGTAAACTACTCCGGCATCTGGCGGTCTTGATGCAAATTCTACACATTTCAACAATCTGAGCTAATCTGAATGAAACCATTAACACTTTAATTCAGATTAATTAACATTTTTATTTAAATGTAAATTCCATGCTAATTTTACAATTTTTGTAATGTAATTTTCTGTAATCACAATGCAGATTGTGAGTGACATTCACTACTGCTCAAAAGTTTGAGGTTAGTACAATTAAAATGAATACTTTTTAAAATAATACTTTTATTCAGCAAGGATCCATTGAAATGATTAAAAGTGACAGTAAATGCATTTATAATGTTACAAAGATGTTCTTTTGAACTTTATATTCATCAAAAAGAATCCTAAAAAATGTATCATGGTTTCCACAAAAATATTTAGCAGCACAACTGTTTTTAATGTTGATAATGATAAGTAATGTTTTTTGAACACCAAATCAGCATATTCAAATGATTTCTGAAGGATCTTGTGACACGGAAGAATGGAGTAATGGCTGCTGAAATTTTAACTTTGCCATCACATGAATAAATTAATTTTATAAAATATATTCAAACAGAAAACAGTTATTTTAAATTGTAACAATATTTCAAAGTATTACTGTTTTACTGTGTTTTTGATCAAATAAATGCAGCCTTGGTGAGCATAAGAGACATCTTTAAAAAAAAAAATTACCAACCCCAAACTTTTGACACTACTTTTAGTAGTGTACTCCTGATAACCATTTTATATTTTTGTACAGTATGAAACAGGCCTTGCACTCATGTTCATCAAACATTTACACAATCAGTCAATTTAGATGACTGACAATAACCTGGTAACCGACAATGTTATTTTCCAAAAGCTTTTTTGTTTTTCTTTCCAAATTGCTATTGAGTGTTTTCACAGCTAAACACTAGCGGGCTGTTGCTAGGATTTTGAATATGTTTTTGCTGGCAAGCATCAACATTGACCTGGACTATAATGACTTTTTTTTTGTTTTAGGGATGCTAGCCAGCCAGCATTGGACCGTGAGAATGTGAGAGGGGTTGTGTTTGTTTTGACAAAATGCTTTAGTAGTGTGTAAAAATCAAAGACTTCCTAGCTTTCACTTCTTTCCATATAACACCCAATGATTTCTGACAGTAGGAGGACATTGTGTATAAACCATGTCTTTCTGGCAAAACAAAGTGAATGTCTGTTGTTTTGAAATAAACGCTTGGTATACAACGATAACATACGCCATAGTCCACAAATACTATTTACTGAAACTGTGCTACAAAAACTTGTTTCAAACTCCTGCAAATTTCTACGGTCAGATTGATTACCACTTTAAAACATATCCACCCACCTAGTCAAGATGAGACCCTGATCATTTCCCTTAAAAAAGTATTTTCAGCATTTCATTTTTAGTTGCAAATTCATACAACCCCCCAAAAAATAAGTTGAAAGCATTGTGAAATTGTTTGACTTTAGGTAGAGTCAATAAAATGGCAATAAAATGTTTTTGCTACCAAATGAAAATGTGCAAAAGCATGACCAGTGTCTGAAGCACGTGTTTAAATGTGACAATGTCATTGGCCGACGACAATCAGTGATATCACTACTGGTGAAACCGTGAGTATAGAAGGGCACCTGTTTTAAAGGGTAACTCTCGCCAAAATGCAACCTAGGTTTTTTTTGTTAATCTACCCGAGGCAAACTTTCGTTTAAAAGCATAATTATAATGGAAACTCCACTTTTAAGTTTGACCGTATTTTTGTTTTCGGTCAAATTGCCTTTTGAATGGGAGTGCTTGGGGCACTTCTATGATAGCATCAAAAATATTTTGAAACACTAAGTAGTGTTTTTTTAAACACTAAGAAGTGTTTATTTTTAAAACACTAAGAAGGCTCGACACAGTTACATGCGTAACCTGAGACGTTCCCTTTCGAATGGGAATGCACACTGCGTCCTCTGGACACTTTGGGGAACTAATGCCCACTCCACCATGCTGATGGAATGACTGCCTAATTCGCTGTGACAAGCACAAATAAGGACTCAACGGCTTTATATTCCGGAGACAGATTCCCTTACTCGGGTCCATGGAACCGCAGTGACACTATTCTCTACGGCCACCACCTAAGTTCCAAGCCCTAAGACAGGCAGCACTCAAAAGCCTGGTAATGTCAGCCTCTATGCCAGACATTATTTTTAAGGTAATAAGCAGAACAACTTTCTATAGTGAGAGGAGACTAAACAACGGCCATCTTGAAAACAGCTTGAAGACAGCTTACCACAACGGCATACCGAGGGGGCCTATTCGGTGACAACATGGATGCCCTGCACTTCTCTGCGGTGTAGAAACAGACGGAGGCATGACCCAGCCACCAGATTTAGGCCACCTACCCCCCAGTCTGGCTTCAAAGCGTTCCTGAGGTGCGATGCGTAACAAGGACGCACAGCTTCCTCGAATGTCACAGACCGATCCATTGCGGGCTCTCGGAGCAATAGGTGCCACAATGCATCCTCCACTGGTAGGCCACAAACAAAATCTGTTGTTTCCTTGGTGCCCTTGTGCAGAGATTGGAAGCGTGGTTAACGCTTCCAACTCGTCACGTTGGTCCATCAGAACAATTCGACTCGGCTACGCGATTCAGTTCAGCAGGCGCCTACTCAGGTTCAACGGCGTGCTTTCACTGCGGTTCAAGGTGAATACACATCTGTCCTGCATGCGGAGATCATGGTACTTCAATTCAATTCATTTTATTGGAGGATAACCCCTTGAGATGGAACATCTCATTTTCAAGGGGGTCCTCAAGATAGCACCAAACACTTACACACTCGCACATAAAGCTCTTCCTCACAACCAACCATCCCAACCTGTCCCAACTCTGTCCAAAGCGTATTCACATAAACAGTATAGTGTGATATTAAGATATTACAGGAGAGAACCATATTTGACGAAGCCACCAAAACAAACAAATATACAGTGAGGAAAATAAGTATTTGAACACCCTGCTATTTTGCAAGTTCTCCCACTTGGAAATCATGGAGGGGTCTGAAATTGTCATCGTAGGTGCATGTCCACTGTGAGAGACATAATCAAAAAAAAAAAATCCAGAAATCACAATATATGATTTTTTAACTATTTATTTGTATGATACAGCTGCAAATAAGTATTTGAACACCTGTCTATCAGCTAGAATTCTGACCCTCAAAGACCTGTTAGTCCGCCTTTAAAATGTCCACCTCCACTCCATTTATTATCCTAAATTAGATGCACCTGTTTGAGGTCGTTAGCTGCATAAAGACACCTGTCCACCCCATACAATCAGTAAGAATCCAACTACTAACATGGCCAAGACCAAAGAGCTGTCCAAAGACACTAGAGACAAAATTGTACACCTCCACAAGGCTGGAAAGGGCTACGGGGAAATTGCCAAGCAGCTTGGTGAAAAAAGGTCCACTGTTGGAGCAATCATTAGAAAATGGAAGAAGCTAAACATGACTGTCAATCTCCCTCGGACTGGGGCTCCATGCAAGATCGCACATCGTGGGGTCTCAATGATCCTAAGAAAGGTGAGAAATCAGCCCAGAACTACATGGGAGGAGCTGGTCAATGACCTGAAAAGAGCTGGGACCACCGTTTCCAAGGTTACTGTTGGTAATACACTAAGACGTCATGGTTTGAAATCATGCATGGCACGGAAGGTTCCCCTGCTTAAACCAGCACATGTCAAGGCCCGTCTTAAGTTTGCCAATGACCATTTGGATGATCCAGAGGAGTCATGGGAGAAAGTCATGTGGTCAGATGAGACCAAAATAGAACTTTTTGGTCATAATTCCACTAAACGTGTTTGGAGGAAGAAGAATGATGAGTACCATCCCAAGAACACCATCCCTACTGTGAAGCATGGGGGTGGTAGCATCATGCTTTGGGGGTGTTTTTCTGCACATGGGACAGGGCGACTGCACTGTATTAAGGAGAGGATGACCAGGGCCATGTATTGCGAGATTTTGGGGAACAACCTCCTTCCCTCAGTTAGAGCATTGAAGATGGGTCGAGGCTGGGTCTTCCAACATGACAATGACCCGAAGCACACAGCCAGGATAACCAAGGAGTGGCTCTGTAAGAAGCATATCAAGGTTCTGGCGTGGCCTAGCCAGTCTCCAGACCTAAACCCAATAGAGAATCTTTGGAGGGAGCTCAAACTCCGTATTTCTCAGTGACAGCCCAGAAACCTGACTGATCTAGAGAAGATCTGTGTGGAGGAGTGAGCCAAAATCCCTCCTGCAGTGTGTGCAAACCTGGTGAAAAACTACAGGAAACGTTTGACCTCTGTAATTGCAAACAAAGGCTACTGTACCAAATATTAACATTGATTTTCTCAGGTGTTCAAATACTTATTTGCAGCTGTATCATACAAATAAATAGTTAACAAATCATACATTGTGATTTCTGGATATTTTTTTTTAGATTATGTCTCTCACAGTGGACATGCACCTACGATGACAATTTCAGACCCCTCCATGATTTCTAAGCGGGAGAACTTGCAAAATAGCAGGGTGTTCAAATACTTATTTTCCTCACTGTATAACCTACATATACATACATATACAAAAATACATACCTATATACACATACATACACATATGCACGCAAACATGTATGCATGCATACATACTGTTGTCGTCGAAGCAGAGACCAGGAGACTTTTGGGATCACGTTGAAGAAGTTATTCTTTATTGAGGACTTCGCGTTGACGTGGCTGCAGTTCATCAAAAGTCTAAACTCAAGACAGTTGCCTTGCAAATTTATAGACATTTAGGGGGAGGGATTTACACTGAGGTTGAACAAAGCATGCAAATTAAGTATACAGGTTAAGGAACCCCCCCGACTCCAGCGGGTTACCAGTCTCAATCCAATCAGCATAACCATTCAAAAGCATATGTGCTAATCCAATCAGCCTAACGATTCATCGTCTAGGGCTGGGGCTCGAGCCATTAAAGACAAAAGGTGACTTACAACAGAGAAAAACAGGACTGGCAGAAACTGTTGTTACTATTATCCTAACCTAACCTTAAAATGCTAACTTCAATGTACTCAACGTTTACTGTTGCAAACTAAATTAAACATTTAATAAATTTGTAATCCAACATTTCCCCCTTTGAGAGTTCTAATAACTCTCACATAATATACAAATTTAGACACTTAAAAGTTAATTCTTGTAACTGGTGTAAGTTACAGGCACATAGCAAGTTCATTCTTGTAACTTGTGTAAGTTACAGGCACGTATAACTTATTCTGTGTTGTGTCCTGATTTACATGAGTGTCATAGTTCTTCTCAAAACCATAACTGTTGACACCTGCGACGCAGGGTGTAAAATGTCACATGATTACACAGAAAACCATGTAGCATAAGAGTGGAAGTCTTGAAAGTCCATGGCGCCTGAATAGCTGTGAAGTCTGTTTCCTGTAGAGTCCATTTCCCACATAGAGTCGCTCTGATGACTCGTCCCTCATGAGGCTTGTTCATGGAAATCTGAGGTGATGCTTTATACCAGTATGCCGCTTGTGATGACATCGTGGCATACACACATACCTGTAACATAATAAAACAAAGAAACGGCAGACCAGCAGTATTCATGCATGGACTTCATTCTTCCATAAGTTGCACATGTTCTGTGTTGATTTTCTGTAATTGCATGTTGACACAGAAACAAACATGCAATTAGGGTCCGTGAAGTCTCTGCGTTGTGTATTTTTTTCTTTTTTTTCTTATATGGTTGGAACTCATTTTCTCGTGAACAAGTTTCTGAACCATGAAGAATTATCTTCAGCCATCTGGTGTAATTTTGTTGAAAGATCAAGAATGTCTGTTGGTTAACCCGACATTAACCCGGTGCAGCACTCATGTAATGGTGCAGGCTTGTAGTCTTGATCATGTCGATGGATGACTGAAGGTTTCGTATGTGAGTCTCTGCGTTGTGTATTTTTCTTCTGTGTTGGTTGGCTCGGCAGTGGGTCTAGTTGTTTTCTTGAGGTTGTGGCTTCATATGCAGGTGAGGAGGTCGGTGCATATGGGTCTCAGGAGAGCCATCAAGTGTTTATCTGCACAGAGGAAGAAAGAAAACAAAAGACGACAGAGCAGTATTTGTTCAAACACTAGGGTTGTAGCCGTATTTGTTTAAACACGGGTTGTATCGTTTTCAGAGTCTGCTGTTGTTGTTTCATTCTTTCCCTATTTCTTAATTTATTTGACACCTATGAACCAGTGAGGTAAGGATGGACTAAATGGGAAAGGCCTATGAGGTAGTGTCTTCACCCTGGGTTCACCCCCGAACGCCTGTTGCGTTCAGTTCTTCCCAGGGCACCTCACTTGTCCGTGTGTTCTATCCTGTCCCTGTAGAAGGGGGAAACAACTGTACAGTGTGTGAGAAAATTGGCACATTTCCATTCTCCAGTGAAACATCAGTCCTAGTAGGCATCATAACAGAGGATGGTGTCTGATTGTAATTTTCTGCAGTGTAACATTTAAGGCTGTGAGTATACTGAATGTCCCCCAAACAAAGGCTGAGACAGTCACTTTCCTTTAGTTCTATTAAACAAAAATAAGTATTTCATCTTTGTGGTGAGTTACTGGGGAAATTAAGCACTCACAGCCTAAATGGTTAACACCGTATCAAGTTGCCCCACGAGTTTAACGAGGAGGGGAGGGGCTGCTTCAGAATATCAAGCAGGCTAAGCAGAAGCTGAGTAACCTTGTTAACTTCTTTAAAGTTCTTTTTGTTTTTCCTACATTCTTTTCCAAAATGTCCATGCTTGCCACAGTAAGAACAACTGGCTTCTCTAGGACATTTGCGTTTCTGTTTCTCTGAATTGACCTTAAAGGATGCTGCTGCAATTTTTACTCTTGCCTTGACATCAGAGTCTCTTTCCCAAGTAGCTAACTTGTCCAAGTTGTTTTGCAGGGTTCTACTGGACCATGTTAGTTCTAAGTAAGGCAAGGCCTTTTTATGTTCTGACAGAAGACCCTGAAACCATGCGCGAACTAGGGGACCATTATCACCTAGCACCTTCTCTGACGTGTCAGCAATTCCGCTGTAAGCGGCAGCGGTCTGGCAAAATCTTTCTGTGTACTCACAAACAGTTTCACCCTTCTTCTGTACACAACTAGTGATCTTTGACCAGTCCACGTTCGGTCCAACAATGTTGGTTAACACTCTCAAAACTCCATCTCTCAATTCATCTTTTCTGGCATTTTGAAACTCAGAATTGTTTACAGCACTTTCAAAATCATTGAATTCTGACTCAGTCAAGATCTGTGATATTAGCTGGGTGATTTCAGCTAGAGACATATCGTAGAGCCGCATCTTTTTGGACAACTCTCTCCTAAACTCAGAAAAATTTATTTGCACTGATGCCAAACTTTCAGCAATTCTCTCAATATCTTTAGGACCTAAAAATGTTTTGACTGCTTGTGGCTGCAATATGGGGGTTGCTAATGAAACTTTATCAACACCTTTTCCCTGAGGCTTTTGTCTAGCTACGCACACTTCAACTGCATTTACATCTGCATTGACATTGTCCTCTATACTATCAAAAGACTGTAAATCAGGATAGCTTTCATCTGACTGTTGGTTTTCTGAGTCACATTTGGTTGAGGCCTTGAGGCCCACCGTTTTCGTGAAACAGGACACTTGAGTGTGCAATTGTTTGTTCTGTTCTTTTAACTTATCAATACAACGAGCTTGTTCTTGTACAATGGATAAGCTAAATTCTCTGTGACAGAAGATAATACCTTTCACATTTTTCTTCCTGATACATGCACCCAACACTTTCTTGCAATCTTCAATTGACCACACTTTGTCTGCATCAATTCCAAATTTCTTTGTTAAATTCAATCTGACTTTCTAAGTCACGATGGAGTCCATGTGCTCTGATAACAAAGACTTGAATTCCCTATCTGACCATAAAGGTGTAGCTCGTCCAGCTTTTTCAGTTGTGGGAATTAGTCTCGCATTCCTTCTAACCATTTTGTGAGTTACATTGTTACCACACAAACAAACACTAAAAAACTTCTCTCTACTGTCTTACAAACAGAGGGTACAATCTTATTAGCACATGACGCTAGATCTTCGCTAGCTTACAAAGGTCTTCTTCTAGCAAGAGCATACACACAATATTAACATGTAACTGTTAATCTTCCCTGCCAACAACAGAGGATAAATTTCATCTCTAAAAGAAAACTTTTTTAGAGGCTTATCTTTAGTTAACCAAACTCTACAGCTGTTTGTTAACTACTTCTCTGAACGTCGCAGAGGAAACCAATTGTACTGGTCTGCATTGGTTCTTTGAATAGAGTGAAACTCACCGAGTCTTTGGTTGTACAGAAAACATTCGTCTGGTCAGCTCAGCTGGTCAGTCAGCTTTGTTGAGATCTTTGAGCTTGAAGTTTCAAGATTCAGTCTGGAACTCAGTCAGCTTTGTTGAGATCTTTGAGCTTGAAGTTTTCAATCTGGAGGAAGCTGGAAAGATTCAGTCTGGCAATCTTTGTCAGATCTTTTGTTGAGCTTCAAGTTTCAAGATTCAGTTCTTTGAGCTTCAAGTTCTTTGAGTTTCCTTTTTCTCCATCCGGGTCACAGGGCACCATCTGTTGTAAAGTTTTCTTTCATCGAAGCAGAGACCAGGAGACTTTTGGGATCACGTTGAAGAAGTTATTCTTTATTGAGGACTTCGCGTTGACGTGGCTGCAGTTCATCAAAAGTCTAAACTCAAGACAGTTGCCTTGCAAATTTATAGACATTTAGGGGGAGGGATTTACATTGAGGTTGAACAAAGCATGCAAATTAAGTATACAGGTTAAGGAACCCCCCCAACTCCAGCGGGTTACCAGTCTCAATCCAATCAGCATAACCATTCAAAAGCATATGTGCTAATCCAATCAGCCTAACGATTCATCGTCTAGGGCTGGGGCTCGAGCCATTAAAGACAAAAGGTGCGTCTGGGGCTACGGGCTCGAGCCATTAAAGACAAAAGGTGACTTACAATAGAGAAAAACAGGACTGGCAGAAACTGTTGTTACTATTATCCTAACCTAACCTTAAAATGCTAACTTCAATGTACTCAACTTTTACTGTTGCAAACTAAATTAAACATTTAATAAATTTGTAATCCAACAATACCTACATACCACATACATACATACACATGTACACATACATATACATGCACATATGTTCTCAAACATATATGCATACAATCTCTTACTAAGGGCATTAATGAGAGAGACAGTGCATTAATGAAAAAAAATAATGAAAAAAAAAAAAAAAAAATAAATAAATAAATAAAATAAATAAATAATACAGGTCATACATCAGGGAAACATTTACATTGGTCACAGGATTGCAAGTAAGTTAAAAGGGCTGACTTAAAGAGTGGAAAGGAAGAGATGGACCTTAAGGAACAAGGTAAGCTGTTCCAATCAGAGGGGGCTTTAAATTTAAAAGCACGTCTTCCGATTTCTTTAGATATATTTGGGACAAGAAAAAAGAGATGATCAAGGTGTCTCAGGCCATAAGTTGACCTATATAGGACTAAATGTTGCTTCAAATAAAGAGGATAATTAAAAAAGATACATTTATAGACAAACTGAAACCAGTGTAGCTGTCGTCTGGCCTTTGGTGATAAGAGATTCAATTGTTGATACATATGACAATGATGGGTTAGAAACATCTCAACACAAATCGACAGAGACTGTTATAGACAACATTTAAGGATTTAAGGTGTGATTCTGTTGTACTCATATAGACAAAGTCAGCATAATCAATAATAGGAAATAAAAGCTGAGTTACAATTCTTAATCTAATCAATTGTGTGAAGCAATTAATTGAACGGTATAATAGTCTTAAATTATAATTTACTTTTTTCACTATAGAGTCAATATGAGGCCTGAAAGAGAGGCTGGAGTCGAGCCAAAGGCCCAGATATTTAAATTCCTCAACATTCTCCATAAATGTACCATCTGAGAATTTAATTGTTAAACTATTACCTTGATTATGTCGGGCAGACCTAGTGGAAAATAACATACTATATGACTTACTTTTATTCAGTATAAGTCCATTATCCGAAAACCACTTTTGAATAGTATTAAAATCAAGTTGCAGTGAAGATTGAATCAAATTAATATCACGTTTTGAAGAGTAAATAACTGTATCATCAGCATACAAAAGAATTTGACTGTCAGAGCACATTTGTGGGAGGTCATTAATGAAAATAGAAAATAAAAGAGGGCCTAAACAAGAACCTTGTGGCACACCCTTTTCCATTATCATGAACTGAGAGAGAGCACCATTGAAAATTACACACTGACGTCTGTAGTGAAGATATGAGTTAAACCATAAAATGGACTGTTCAGAGAGACCAATGTTATATAATTTATCAAGGAGAATATAATGATCAACCAGATCAAACGCTTTGGTAAGATCTATAAATATTGCTCCAGTGGACATATTATTGTCCAAAGAGGATGTAGCATCATTAACAAATTTTGTAAGAGCAGTAGTGGTGGAGTAATTGGGCCTAAAACCTGATTGGTTTGGAGAAAAAATAGAAAACTCATTAATGTATTTAAACAATCTCTTGAATATAATTTTTTCAAATACTTTTACTACATTACTAATAATTGAGATTGGTCTGTAATTGTTAGGACCAAGAGGATCACCACTTTTGTATAAAGGTGTTACTCTAGCAAACTTCCACATGACTGGAACTTTACAAGTAGATATAGATAAATTAAATAAATCACATAATGGATATGCTAGAACATGAGAGGCAATCTTAATAAACTTTATCTCCAGACCATCTATACCAACACCACTTCCAGATTTAATTTCAGAAATTGCCTGCTGTACCTCAGTAGGAAGAATTGTGGTAAATGTTACATTACTATTTACGGGGTTGGAGTAACAAAAATCAGGTGGACGTAAATTACAAACAGAAGAAAAGTGCTGATTAAAGGCGTCAGCCACAGAAGTTGGATCACTTATAATATTATTATTTATTCTTAGTTTTACAAGGGAATTCTTATTAGATTTATTCAACAGGCAATTACGTTTTTTCCAAAAATGTTTTGGATTTGTAAAATCATTTGATAGTGAATTTTTAAAATAGTCAGATTTGGCATTTCTTGTTTTAACAGTACATACATTTCTTAATCGCTTATATTCAATCTAATCTGCCAGATCTTTTGTTAAATGGTATCTTTCCCAGGCCTTGTCCCTTTGCTTAAAGAGATATATTAAGTCACCAGCAATCCATGGTAGATGTCTACCCTTCACTTTGACTGATGCCCATGGAGCATGTTTATCTATAACTTTTAATACCTCAGTATAAAAGAAATTCCAGGCATCATCAACATAAGGAATTAATTCCATCCTGTTCCAATTAATACATAACAAATCTTGAATAAATGCATCATTATTCATATTTTTAGATTGTCTTACCTTGATTATTTTAGGTGGTAGACGAGGTAACCTTATTTTCCAGATACAAAAGATAACTGAATGGTCACTGAAGCAATCAGATAAAACACCTGAATCAGCAATTCTATCGGGATGCGTGACCAGGATCCAGTCTAAGAGAGACCTGGAGTTCCCCTCCACTCTGGTAGGCTCTCGTATTAATTGAGTAAAATTTAGGCTTTCAAACTGATTCCTCTCTTTCAAAGAGGACCTATCAAGCGAAGGCGAAGGACGCGATAGAGCATGTCCTTCAAGCCGAGATGAAGAAATGTAGCCCTTACTTCATTGTACCAAAGAAAGGTGGTGGGTTGCTGCTGATCTTAGATCTGCTAGTATTGAATCGGGCCCTGCACAAACTCCCGTTCAAAATGCTGACGCAGGAGCATATTTTGATATGCGTTCAACATCCAAATTGCTTCGCGGTGATAAACCTGAAGAACGCGCACTTTCATGTCTCGATTTTCCCTTGGCACGGTTTGCTTTTGAGGGACAAGCATGTCAGCACAAGGTCCTCCCCTTCGGGCTGTCCCTGTCATCTCATTTCTTGACAAAAGTCACAGAGGCTACCCTTGCACCGCAGCCAGAATTCATTCATCCTCGTCTGTGGTTACAACAGTCGGATTGATGCATATGAGACCGTTTCAACGCTGGCTTCAAACTCGAGTCCCAAGATGGCCATGACATCACTGCACACATCACGTGACCATCAAGGCAATCTGTTGCCGTGCTTTCAGTCCTTTGACAGACATTGCATTTCTGGAGGCAAGGGTCCCCCTAGAACAAGTGTTGAGGCATGTTGTTGACACAACAGACGCACCCAACACGGGCTTGGGCGTTGTATGCATTGGGCGCACAGCTTAGGGACCTGGATGGGGCCCTGTCGAGATTTGATTTCGCCCAAGCATGTGTTCGTCTGGAGATAAATCTGCATCTCTTCCTTTAACACCCCACAGACTCCATCCTCAGGCGGTTTAGCTGATCTGGAGTTGATTCGGCAAAGCTTCCCAGTAGTAGTGGGAAGTTCAGATCATTTTACTGACTCAGATCATTGAATCTCATTCAGCAAAATGAACGAATATAATTAAAATGTCATGTTAAATAGCCCAACACATCTAGTACTTACAAAAATGTTGATTACATTTGAAAAAATAAAAATAAATTTTAGGGTAATGCAGTCAAAGCCAAATTATAAGAACCCGAAATGTTTAATTAATTGACTTAGTTGGGTCCTAAGTTCAGGCTATTGCAGTCTCTCTTAGTTCACCTCACCTCCTGATCCGAGACTTCAAATTTATCACGTCTGTGCCCTGCCTCTCGTGTTTTCAGGTTCGAACTTCGAGACGTTACGTTAGTTCAGTCGACTCGTCAGTGTTTGATCTGGGCCGTGTGACAGCCCCATATATGCATTTGAAGAACACACGTGATGATTGAGGAATTTCAAATCTCCACTCCAACGGCTCTCGACAGGTAAGCAACAGTAAAAAACTGCATTATATGACGGATTTATAATGATTTTTTGATTAATTCAACGATTGTCTTGTCATCACTTCATGCTATACATTTGAAAAGTTTAGTGTTCTTAAGTTTAGAGACGTGCTCCAGAAAAAAGTTCAGGGAGAGGCAGAGGCAGAAAGCACCCTGTTTATTTTCTTTATTTTACAAAAGCACAATGTTTTATTTCGATTGAAAGTGGAAAAAGTAGACATTTAACAGTTTATTTTTTCATATTTCTTAAGTCTGTAATCTTTATGACCAAAAATGATGGAGTATAAGTCTAATTTGCTGCTATGTGAAAAAAAATCGAGCAAAACGCGCGGGCGCTTTTGCCGACTCAAGAGGGTTAATGACGAGTTAGCTTTGTAGACGTTAGCCATATTTTTTTCTCAGTTTTAAACTTTACGTTTTACACAATTTATCAGTAATTACGCCTAAAAACCATGAATATGTCACTTAAATCATGATCTTTTTGTTTAATATTTGTTATTTTGTGTGCAATTTTCTTTATAGATGACAAATATTGGCCACGAATTAACAATAGGCCTAAGTGAGAAGGTTCTCGTTCCCTCATCGTGCACAATATAATTCATTTCCTCATTAATTTGCTAAATCGTGCATACTATCTATTAAATGGTCCCTGCTTTTACTAAATCGTGACCACGTTGTAAATGACAATAATTCGTACTCCCAAATTCCTAATTCGTAGCCTTGATATCTGCTGTGTGTCACATGTTAGCATTAATGTGTGTAAATTGACTATGAGAGTAAGGTCATGCAGGATGTTTTTAATGATTTGGTTTAAATGAAATGAATAATGTGAATGCAAATTAATTCACTTTTAATTTAAAAGTATTTTCTGTTTACTGATTATTGTTTTTTTCTCTCTCTCTTTTCTTAATTTCAGGATATTTCTCAAATGCATTCAGCCCTTTGTGCCTCCGTTGCTGTAAACCGGTTGAGAGGGACAAAGAGAGAGACCGAACACACTGAATTGTTATTATTGTCATTATAGGTTTCTGTATATGCTTATTTCTTAATAAATTACTCTTAACTGCACATTGTCACAGTATTATTTTGTCACATTATAAGAGTAACATTTAATTTAATTTAAAATAATTACCAGCACTGCATAAAACAAGTAAAATGTATTTAAAATATCAAGTGGTTTTACTTAATTATATTAATTATATCAGATTTGTAAGTAAAAATTACTCAATATAATTTAACAGGCCAAGTTATATGTACTTATTCACTTTGTGAATTTTACTCGGCTTAGTTAAGTAGATTTACTTAATTTCCATCAATGTGAAATTTACTTGAAAAAAATTCGTGCAAAAACTTGCCTTATAAAAATTGAGTAAATTCTACTTATTGTTTTTCTCAGTGTAGGCACGCATCAGCCTGCTTGTATCTGCACCACCGAACCTCGTAACACAGTTCAGTTGGTTGCGGGTGAACAATATAGGGACTCCTACATCGACACAATGTCGCGAGAGTGACAGATAGGGAACGTCTTGGTTACTAATGTAACCTCCATTCCCTGATGGAGGGAACAAGACGTTGTGTCCCTCCTGCCACAACACTGAACTGCTCGCTGAAATGGCTGGGACATATATTGGGACTATCAATACTGGCAGGAAAAATTCAGGTAGGTGAATGAATGAACAGCTCTCTCTCCACTCTCAATACCCAAGACTGAGGTGCCCTTGAGCAAGGCACCTAAACCCCAATCGCTCCCCCAGTTGCGCAAGTGAATGGTCCTTTAAATCTGATTGATGAATGAACATGAACATACCAAAATACAACCAGGCCAAATTGCAAAGTGTGATTATTCATATTGCTTCAAATATCTGAGTCTGACAATAGTTTCCTGAGTTAAGAAACTTTTATCTAGTGACAAATATACCAATAACTTCAAAAAAGTTATTAAAAAACATATGAAAGAACTTAGTTAGTAACATTACCTGAGAGAACATTCATGACATATTTAATACCAAATTGGTCTGGTAAAGAGGTTTCTAAAATGGTGCATTAAGGTTTATGCAATGTGGTGAAAAAGTTTTTAAAACACCAAAATATTGGACATCTGTCTTAAGTACATACTGTACTGTAGGATATAAATATTATCACAACCTTTCTAGACTTAAAAATAAAACATTTATTTTGCATAGTTGCTGGGTTCAGTCTGAACTTAACCGTTTGAGTGACACGTGGATTGTTTTGTGATCCTGTCACAATGTGATGCAGCTTTTCTAATAGGCTTCTGTTGCTTATTATACATGTAAAGAGGGTGTTTACACAGCAGTCTTAAAGGCACAGCAGCAAATAAAATAAAATAAAATAAAATAAAATAAAATAAAATAAAATAAAATAAAATAAAATAAAATACATAAAAAGCCTTATTAATTCTAAGGGCTAGAGGGAGTGTGGAAAATGGTCACGTAAAACTAAACTATGATATTGAAGTGAAAAAGCATGACTAACATTAGGGAAACAAATAAAATAATATAAGAAATGTATAATTTATGTACAAACACTTCCATCACAGACTTTTTGCAGCAATGTGTAGTTTAACATCACTGCCTATTGGTTCTGGCAAATGGTTTACTTTGAAATTAGTGTACGAGCAGAACTCATGTGCTGGGTAGTGATTGGTGGGACTGGGTGCATTAACTTTGCACATGGACACTTAGGCTCAAAGGAATTTGAGAAATGTTCTGTCGGTCTTAAACCTCATTCACAATCTGACAGGAATTTTATCACTGGAGGTCAATAGGTTGCTTTAATGTTGGTCCTTGGTAGGCACTTCTATTTCAGGATGCCTTAATTTTATCGATGGACTGCATAACAGGTCATAGCCTTTGAAAATGTTATCATATTGCCAAAAATAAAATGCCATTCTATTTTGACTAGAAAACTGCTTTCTTGTTTATAAAAATGGCCACATCCATTTGCGAATGATCACTGTTGCACATTATGATGGAATTCACCAACTCTTAAATAAATAAACTTCAGGTTGCTTTGTCACTGTACAGTAGATCACTGTCAGTTTGATTATTCTTGAGAAGTGTTGCACAGTAGTGTTAAAGCTATTAGCGCACTACATGTATCATTAGTGAGGTGGTAGTTAGTGAGGACAAAGTTTGGTGAATAAAACAAGTTTATTTAATAGTGCAGAGGGAAGAACAATGCAGGGAAGGAATGAAGATGCGATGAATGATGATCGTTGAACTGATGAAGACTTGATGTATATCTTTGCAGGCAGATGAAGATGAGAAGAGCCAGGATACTTAAAATCAGCCAAAAAGAGTGCTGTATGAAGTACATATTTACCTGCAATCCATTGAAAACAATTCTGCAATGTATCCTACTGTCTGTCAGTGATGAAGCGATGATATGCCTCTTGTGAACAACTCTGTAGTGCAGGTAACCAAACACTGTACAAAAAAGCACTTCATGTACCATGGCAGTATCATGGTATTCTTTGAAGTATCATATTGGGGTGAACAGCACATTCCAGGGCCCAGTTTATGGCTGGGCCTCTCTCTGTCCATAACTTGGTGGATGAACACAAACAAACAGACTGTCCAATGCCATTAGATAAAGATGCTAGGTTAACAGCCAGATACCTCTTAGAGGGCAAGAATAAGACCTCTCGTGCCAAGCCCGGGAAGGACAGGACTTCTCATTGGTCCACATGCAGTTTCTTTTGGATTTTGGCCTGTGACTGCCATACAAATTCTTCAGGACCTCCAGATGAAGCAGCAGTGGGTGAAACAAAGAGAGACCACAATGATCCATCCAAATCCATTCACAACTATGTTTTGAAACCTTAAAATTGATGTAAAGTACACACATCCATTTCATACTTATTCAGAGAAATGAAGCCTAGCGCAAGTTCTGCCAGGAAGACTCAATCGTTCACGTCACTTATTACCTTCTCATCTATCCAATCATATCCTAATAGCCCAGTATAAAAGGGTGGTACTTACACATGTCTGAGTTCGCAGATGCTGTCGCTTCAACCACCTCCATCCTCCCCAACAACCACCAAGACGGGACCTTTCCTCCATCCCCCCCAACACCACTATGTTGGGTCCTCCCCTCCATCCTCCCCAACACCTCCAGACGGGCTCTCCCCTCCATCCTGAAGACGCCAGATAAATGTAGTGCGCTAATAGCTTTAACACTACTGTGCAACACTTCTCAAGAATAATCAAACTGACAGTGATCTACTGTACAGTGACAAAGCAACCTGAAGTTTATTTATTTAAGAGTTGGTGAATTCCATCATAATGTGCAACAGTGATCATTCGCAAATCGTCTTCAGGCAGGATATGCAGATTCCGTACCCTCGGAATGCGAGTTACGGACGGGGCCTACGCCAAAGAACTTGATTGTTTGCTGAGCTCTTAAATAAATGTTCATCATCACAGTTTTAATTCTCCCGAGTCTTTCTGGTAGAAATAAGTATTATCAGTGACAGCTATTTGAAGTGCAACATCTTACACAAATTCAGCTGTTAATGTACAAATGAATCAATGCATGACAGTTCTGACTTTTCTGATCTTGTTTGGAGGTTATTCTGGTGATGTTTTGGAAAATGAGAAATGCATCGGTAAATTTTTAAAGACAAAAAGAACAAGAGGCAGAAGACAAACAGACATTTGCAACAAGGTTAAAGCTCAGGATCCTTCGTCTGCATGTTCTAGATTGTTAAGGACTTTCTGCACCTACTTCAGGGTCTCATCTGCATGTTCCAGATTTTAGGACCCTGCTCCAGGAGATCAGCTTCCCACAGAGCTTTGTTTTCAAGGCTGTTGAAATGGATTCTGGCTCCTTTCCCCACTGCAACCAGCACACTGCAGACGTTATTTCATTACACTTGTCTTCATTGTGCTGATAATACAGAAGAGTTAGCTCTAAAAGTTAACAATCTCACCAATCTTTCAGATAAATCAGCTGACTGACAGTTCACATTAATTCTAAATGAATGAAAAGCTCCCTGTTGGGCGTTTTCATACAGCCAAAAGACCTTGACTGGTGCCCCAAACTAAGAGAGGGGGGAAGGGGTCATCTGATGTACTCATAACTACACCTTAAGTGATGTGTGATCCAAAAATCACAAGATCAGCGGTGATGTGCGTACCAGTCACTACATAATTGGCATACCTGGATGGGCGAAAGTAAATGAGTAGTAGTCATTCAATGGTATATATCAGTAGTACCACATTATTGCCATATAATACCATCCATGTACCATGGTAACACTACTGCAGCTTACTGAAGCTACTTTAGCTTAACCCTAAGCCTACAAATTTCTAAGGCCTTTAAATAATCAACATGATCAAAAAAGTTTGCTGAAAAACCTGATGCACAAAATCTACTACATGCCTTCTGTTGTCTGATTGATAGTTTATAATTATTTTTATAGCAAGAATAAGGCCTTTTTGTATAACTCTAAAACCGCCCCCACAATAAAATACACGGATCTTTGATCATAAAACGAAGCATTTAAATATCATCTTACTATGACACTATTGGGAGATATAGAGTGGCAACTGATATTTATATGCACTTTATGTTAGTAGTATGTTATAGAAAAACATATAGTTCATCATAACATTGTAATATACATAAATTCACCCACTATTTAGCTATATGCACCGAATTTTTCCTGTCTCTTCTTAAAGGTGTTCTTGTGCTCACTGTGTTAAAATGCCCACAGAGCAGGAAAACATTTGCTTCAGGGAAATACCACAGGAATGATAATGATGTGAAAAGCTCCGTCCTGCACATTGACAGGATTGGTTACATGTTTGTGACGGCAGGAAACGGACAGTTTCAAACAGCGTTTTTGAGACTGTCTTTGATACACTGCAGTTTTAAGGAGAAAACTCAGCAATGGTATTGACTGATGAATTTGCACATGGTTTTAATGTCTTAAAGCATAAAACATAAACATCATTAAAAACTTGATTTTCACCTTTAATATTTGGCCTAAAAGGTTCAATAAATTGTTCCATTAAAAATTACAAAAAAAAAATATTATAAAAACTGACTCTTATTTCATATGTCAGGCTTTACAGAGTCAACTGGCCCTTCTGTGAAGTATTAGGTAGCATTGATAGCTGTATTTTTTTTTTATTTGATAGCAGACAATATTATACCCTTGTGCCCTGTAGTATACCCCTCATGCCTTATATACTTGACAACAATTTAAAACAATTACCCAAGCTGTTCAATATACCTTCAAACATCTTCCTTAGATTTATATTGGTTTTCTTTCAGTGCATTTTGCCCAATAAGTTTCAGGCATTTCTGGATTTTTACCTCCAGCAAAGAGCTAATGGATGAGTAAGACAGTCACTGCGGGATGTTTACAGTGAGCTGTGTGTGTGGAGTCTTATTGGAGACATGAATCATGTCGTGTGTTAACAGAAGACAAGCTAAATTCCCCAGAACTGAATCAGGCACCTCTTCTGCACTAAATGAGGTTAGAGAGTGTGTGATTATATGACGGTAGACTCCACACCAGTCTACATGTGAGAAGAGGAACTAAACTCCAAAGCCGTTATTATCTCCATTTCATTATTGACTTTGTTTATGACTGCAGGCGTCAGACTCATGTCGATCTATAGCCAGTGGTCCACACTCGTTTTTTTTTTTATTATCAATAATAAAGAAATGAAATAAATCCATAAGGAACAATTTTAAAAGACCATATCTAACACCCAGCCATCTTATCTACATTAAACATGTTTGCTGTCATCATGAATAAGAACAAAGCAATAGAAAAATAGATCTTGTCTACTACTGAAAGAAATCACTACATGTGGGTGTATGAAGAATGATGCAAGGAGGGAAGTATCTTTAAAAGAGAAAATAGGCATAGGAGGTGAAAGTGATTTCACCAAGTACAACATTCCTAGATTAACATATTTCTTTATCCTGGAACAACATTACAATCAATCAATCTGATTTGAGAGACAAGTTTACAGATTATGTCAAGTTTAGGTTTACAACCAGGATTAGGTGCTTCTACATTAGTGTTATTCACCTATCATCATTTCCCTCTGATTTTATGGATAAGTTATGGGATAGGGTTAGGACTAGTCTTGCATAGCCAGACCTTCAGACTGATGGCAGGAAGAAAAGGAGGAAGTCCTGATGGTCTTGGCCCCAGCTATGTGGAGGAACACAAACAAGGGCACAGGGCACATTCAGGACGGGGCACATAAATTCAGCAGCCCGCCCCTTCCCGGCACCCTCACAAAACCGCCTCAGGGGGCAGCGGTAACCAACAAAGTGTTGGGTGTTCCGTCGCTTCCTGTTGTTGCCCAAGACACAGAACACCCAGGACCACCTCAACGAGAAGTATCAAAATTGGTACCCATTTCAGAGAACTTGGCAGCGTGGAAGCTACTGCTGGGTATCTCTTGGGTCCTAATGACAATAGAAAAAGGTTACAGAATCCAGTTTGTTCGTCGGCATGGTCCCCACTTCCGTTAAACCGGAGCAGGCACACTTACTGTCACAAGAGCTGCAATCTCTTATGGAGAAAGGGGCCATAGAACATGTTCCCCTCCCAGAGAGAGAGTCAGGCTACTACAGTCGATACTTCCTGGTTCCAATTTTAGATCTTCAAGGCTTGAACCATTCCATTAGAATGCTCAAGTTCAAGATGCTAACTATCAAGGCGATTATGTCGCAAATTTAACATCACAATGGTTATCATCACGTGTAATCTCAAAGATGCATATTTTCACATAGCAATATTGCCACAACACAGGAAGTTCCTGAGGTTGGCTTTTCGGGGGCTAATCTTTCCAATATCGGGTTCTTCTGTTTGGCCAAGCCTTATCATTCTGCACATACACAAACTGCATGGATGCAGCTCTGGCTCCTTTGCGACTCCAGGGCATCCGCATTTTGAATTACATATACGACTGGCTGATACTAACCCAGTCACGACACCGAGATGTTTTCCTAGCTCATATATTTATTTATCATATATTTAGGGGCTTTCACACCAGAGGAACCTTTTCATAGTTCCTAGAACTATTAGCGGAAGAACCCGAGGAACTAGAAACGATTTTAGTTCTAGGAACTCCTTTTGGAGGAAATAATTTAGCTCCTAATTCACAGTAGGGTCTAAACCAGCACTATAGGAACTACCAGTGACGTTAGTATACGCTGATTGGCCGAACGCTTGGGGAAACACCAGCAGCCGCCATTTTTTAAAAAGCTATGTTATGTATTTCTGCTCAGCTAGCAACACTGAACATCAACCACACGGCATACGCTAACTTTTCATATACTGTCTACTTTCTATGTATAACAGTTCTATCTAATAACATATTAGACAGGACTGTTAGACAGATCGTAAACTAATCAACTCAGAGAATGCAAGCACTGTGTGCCCAGGTTCTGGCGTTCTCAGTGCCATCAAAATAAAGGTCCGCCGTGCCGTCAAAATAAAAGTCACAACAACAAACGCGGCTTAAGTCACTTCAGAGTTCCTACTGGCGGTGCCAATGCAACCAGGAAAAATGTTCCTAAGGGAACCATTAGTTCTTGGGGAACTACTCTGGTGGCTAGTTCCTATAACTAAGTTCCTAGAACTACCCTGTGTGAAAGCCCCTTTTGTCTCTCTAGGGTTGAGAATCAAAGTCAGCAAAACCATTCTCTCTCCTACCCAGAGAATGACATCCTTAGGATGGGATTCGATCACGATGCAGGCAGAATTGTCTCCTGCTCGAGTTGAGACCATCCAGAAAATGGCTACTACTGTAATGGGTGGAGTCTTAATGTAAGATATTGATTGTGATCAGCATGATGAGAGGAATCAGGTGTACTAAGTTTCATTTCTCTAGATTAAAGGGTTCAAAAGTTATAACCATTTCAATGTTGGATTTTTGTACTGGTGGTGGCACTATAGAGTCGGTCCTAGAGACTCAAAAATTGCTACAATTACTTTTCATTACCATCACTACAAGTGTGCCAAATTTCATCATTTTCCTATGTACGGTTCATAGGGCTGCCATAGACTTCCATTTACGGAATAATAATAATAAGAAGAAAACTAACAGATACAATAGGGGCTATCCCCTTCGGGGCTTGGCCCCTAATAATTTTACTTACAGAAATGCAGGCGACCTATAACGATAAATCATTAAAAAGGAACACTTCAGTACACTACACTAGAGAAACATATATGGATTATCATATGTTACTTCAAATGTTTTCATTCGTTATGACGTTATGAAATGAGAGCCTAATGTTGTAGCCTAATGTTTGGCGCGTTTTGCTTTTTAAATGCACAGCATGAGTGACCCAAACTCACAGCGCATGCAGAGACCATTTACTGAAGCGATCGAGCCGCTCCTCATATGAAACACTATTGTTACCACATTATAAACATCTATGTTTGAGCAGATATCCACAAACACAGTATTTAACAGTAAACACTGGTCTAAACTTTATAATATTCATCATGTTAGTGTAAATACTCATTCTAGCCTACTTTTATATCGTGCTGTGTTTTATATCATCGAGCATAAAAACATCCTTGTGTCATACATGTATATTTATTTAGCATTGAAAGGTTGTTTCCCTGTCTATAGTTCATATTTCAACACGTTTCCGTCAATTTCATATATATTTAGTCTGGCACCAGTTTGATGCTTTGTTTTGAGGTAATGAGGACGTTTACAGGTCCACGCTCCTTTATGTGGACATTTTGCATGTGAATCGCTTGTGCACACATGGGCATGTTCTCATTAGAGGTAATGAGCAGACGCTTGAGAAACTGTACCTCTCGTTGCTTTTATTTGGATTACTTAAACAGAGAATATTTGTTTTTGATATTATTTACATAATTAAAAATTATTACGAAAAGCACAACATTTTGTTTTTATTATGTGTGTACACAAATAAAAGTAGACATTTAACAGTTCTGAATGATGTATAACACTTGTCTGTATGACAAAAATCAACTGAGTCATTTGAGTCTCTTTAGCGCGGATAAGAAAAAAGCGACCCCAGGGGGTTAAAGCCTTCTACAGAGTCTGAACGAATCGTTCTGCCAGGCCATTTGGGATAGATAATAAGGCGCATACCTGATGTGCTGAAATCCATTTACACTCAGAAAGGACTGGAACTCTTCAGACACCAGCTGGGGGGCACTTATTTCTTAAAAGCTGTTTTGTTTGCCCAAAATGACTGAAAACAGATCAATGCTCCTCAATTGTTTTCTCAGAGGATGTGTTATTCATGATGGCAAACTCAGGCCATTTGCTGTGAGCATCCACAATCACCAGAAATGTGGTTCTCCAGTGGCTCTGCTAAGTCTATATGTATTCTTTGCCATGGCATCTCTGGAAAATCCCATGGATGTAAGGGTTGTCTGTTGTATGTATCTTACATTCTGGCAATCCAGACAACCCTTTGCTTCCTCTTCAATCTCTGCATCTAAGCTAGGCCACCAGAAGAAGCTGCGTGCCATCTCTTTTATCCTCACCACTCACAAGTGACCAGCGTGAAGTTCTTTCAGCAAGAGGCTCCTCAGAGGCAGGGGTATAATGAAATCATAACCCCAAAGTATCCTACTCTCCTCTCCTACCATGAAATATCCAGGCCAGAAATTCTGATAAGAGTGGGTCAGTTCTTGTGAATCGTTTCACTCGTGCAGCAGTTACAGGAGCACTTTGCAATTCTTTGAAGTAAAAGATGTCAGCTTGAGAGCATTCTGGTGGTGTGTCCGGCAGAGGCAGCCTGGACAGTCCATCTGCATTGCAATGCTGCTTAGACCTCCTGTATTTGATGTCGTATTGCTGAGTCGACAACAACAGAGCTCAACGCTGCATGCGATTCGCTGCCAGTGAGAGAATGCCGGTTTGGGGACCAAAGGTAGAGGTAAGTGGTCTGTGAGCAAGGTAAATCCATTTACAGACCATTTACTTGTTCAACAGTTCATGTAGGGGACAAAGCCTAAAGGCAAGGTTTGGCATGAGCTTTGCAGAGTATGTTAACAGTCCTACGAATGATCTCAGCTGGCTTACGTTCTTAGGAGATGGCGCATCCACGATAGCTTTTACATTTGATGGTGCCTTGTGAAGACCAGCGATGTCAATTTCGTGTACTAGATACTTGATGATGGGCTGGAAGAATTCGCATTTGTCTTTCTTCACTCAAAGGCCATACTCTTTAGCCTTTGTAGTGTTGCATTCAGGTTCCTGAGATGGTCCTCATCATCTTTTCCTGTGATTACCATAGATCATCGAGATAGCACTGTACTCCATTCAAATCCACTCAGGAATTGGTCCATGGCACGCTGGAACAACACTGGAGCCGACGTTATGCCAAAAGTATGCCTCTGATATCTGTACAGGCCCTTGTGTGTCACGATGGTCAGCAGCTCTTGGGAAACAGGATCGACCTACATTTGGAGGTAAGCTTGACTTGAGAATATCTTGCTGAATTTCTGTCCGCCTGCTAATCCAGCAATAAGATCTTCATTTAGCAGCAAGGGGTACTGTTCCCCAGTTAAAACAGGGTTGACAGTAACCTTGAAATCGCCACAAATTCTGACTGATCCATCCTTCTTTTATACACAAACAATTGGTGTGGCCCACTCGCTAACACAGACTTTCTTCAGTACTCCAGTTTTCTCTGAATAGTCTAGTTCAGTTTCCACCTTAGGCTTAATCGCGTAAGGGATGGGGTGAGCTTTTAAACACTTAGCTTTACTATCAGATTTAACCGCAAGCTTTACAGTGATGTCCTTCATGTTTCCCAGTTCATCTCCAAACACCTCTGCATGTTTCCTCAGGATGTTTTGTAGACTGGTAGAGACGTTTGCTACTAAATGTACTTATTACAATTTTGCTTTATTTTCTCTAGCCATGATCGGCCCATCACAGCTGTGTGACTACAACCTTTCACGATATGTAATTTTACCCTTTGTTTGTTTAGCTCTACAGTCACATCCACAACTCCCAAAAGAGGCACAAACTCTCCTGTGTGGTTTCAAGGTTAGATTTGCTTTCTTGAGACAGATATTTCTACGGCCACTTCTCTTGGTAAGTTAACTCCTCCATGAGCGATAAAGCTGCTCCTGTGTCCACTTGCATAGGAACAGCCTTTCCATCCAGCAGTGGCGTCACCCAGTAGCCATCCGAATTTAGACACAGACATTACATGTGAGTATTCATTTTCATCAGATTCATCCTCTTCTTGTTTCCCTGTATATTCCACTTGATTAATGTTTTTCTTTTTCGTTCTTGAGTTTTCTGACATAGCTATTCTTAAGCTCCACAGGTTTTGCTGGATTTACGTTCTCAGCCAGCTTTTTGCTTTGGCATGCACGTTTGATATGGCCTTTTTGTCTTTGTCTTTGTACCAGCATTCCTGTGCCAGATGACCACTCTTTCCACAATGGTGACATGCTTTCTTGCCATCTTGTTTCATTCTTTCACTGTACACTTTGATGATGATGAGGGGTTTTGGTGAATAATGTTCCTGGAGCATTGTTATAATATCCTTGAATGAGCAATTACCAGGCTTATTAGGCTGGACCAGGCTATGCAGTAGGTTATGTCTTGCTGTCCATTACACTGAGAAAAGTAGGTAATAGAACCTCATCTTTTATCCAGTTAGCTTAGACACAATAATCAAACCGCTTAAGCATATTCAGTTTATCAACTCTATTAACGATAAGAGGTATATATATACAGCAGACTTACCTCTGTTCGTGACAGTTTATCACCACCCCATCTCCTCACTTCTAGTTCAATCTATTCCTACAACAACAGTCGAGTACTCTGGGTTCGGGCCAAATTCCGAGCTTGGACCCCTCCCTCTGGACAGCATGCCAAACATGCATATACCTTTGCTCTATCTAATTTTATGTAAGTGTGAATTTGTGAAATAACCCGCACCACGTCCAGACTTAAATTAGACTGGTTGGCAGATAAAGAGGAATTTTTCTCAAGGCAGACTTGATGAACATTACCTTGAGGGTCATAATTGTTCCCCTACCGTGAGCCTTCCATTTCTTCCCGATCTCCATGACGTGTTGAGAACATGGAGGAAATCATTCTCAGCCCAATTGTTTACCTTCCCTAATTTATAGCCATGCAAATGTTCAGGGGTTGGTTGAACATAGGTATGTAGGATTGTCCTGGGTTGAAGAAACTCAGCGAGTTGTCTCTCCTGTGGCATGGGATCCTCAATGAAAGCTTAGTACATACAGATAGGGTAGTGGGATTTTAGCTGTTAGCGCCCTGCCCCATCGTCTGTCACGCCCTTGAACTCAACGGGTACTGATGTATCCGTATGTCTCTTTAGCAGTAAAGCTAGACTATTGTAGAGGCAAAATGGTTGATACAGTCTACTCCTTTATTTATCTCTCCAGAAGATTACCCTTGGAGGTAATATAGATATCTGTCATAGGCCGGGACAGCACTACATACATGTCCCCTCTTTTACACTCCTCACTTACTATTGTCGACCCAGTTTAATGTTAGCCTCTCCCTTGTGTGCACACTAGGAGTAGCGCTACCAGTCTGGCTTCATACACAACGCACACACATATTCATTTACCACATCTCCTCAATAACCATTGAAATAACCACACTCAGATAAGACAATACAGCATAAATTTGTCTTGGGTTGATAGATACAAGTCCTGCACAGTGGTCAGAGGGATTTTGAGCCATTCCTCTAAACAGAAAGTGTCCAGGTCACTATGTGATGCTGATGTAGGAAAACGTTTTCTTCTCAAGAAAGAACGAGTTGCTTCTCCAAAATAGCCCAAGGTGGCTCAAAAATATTTAGATCTGGTCACTGTGCAGGCCATGCGAGATGTTTAACTTGAATTTCATATTCATCAAAACATTCTGTCACAAATCTTGCTGTGTGTATTGGTGCATTATCATGCTGATACATGGCACCCCTTTCAGGGTACAATGTTTGAAGCATTAGGTGCACATGGTTCTCGAGAATGGTTCGGTAGTCCTTGGCAGTTATAAACACATAAAGCACAGTGGAGAATGCCATGATATTGCTGCCCAAACTTTGCGTTCCCATCACTGATCCACCCCCGTGCTTGGGCACGCAACAGTCCGGGTGGTGAGCCTCTTTGGTGCTTCTCCACATAGTAAAGGTGGACTCATCAGAGAACAATACAGGTTTCACATTGTCCACAGCCCAAGATTTGACTGTTGGCACCATTGAACCCAATATTTGGCATTTGCACGAGTGACCAAAGGTTTGGCTATAGCAGCCGACCATGAATTTTTACTCTATGGAGCTCTCAACTAACAGAGTTCAGGTGCACATTTAATTCTATAGTGAGTTGGTTTTATGTTTTTTGGATACAATCTGGGTTAGTACCTGGACATCCCTTTCAGACAGCTTCCTCTTGCATCAACAGTTACTCCTGCTGGGTGTGGTTTATCCCACATGGTGATATGTCGACATTACCCTGGATATCATAGCTCTTGATACACCACAAAGACGTGTTGTCCTGGTCACAGATGAGCCAGCGAGACGCACACCAACAATTTGTCATCATTGAACTCTAATATGTCTCCCATTATGTTGTGTAGATTGTAATATGTATGTACAGCTGTGCTATTGCAATTTTAATTCATCCATCATTCTGCTCTTACTGATGGAATGTAAAATCAGTGAAGATTGACCACCAGGCCGTGCATATATAGGCGAGAAAACTCCAACACTATGGCTACGTCTACATTAATCCGGATAGATTTTACATTTAATCTCCTATATTTTTATATTTTATTTCCTTTTATCACCTAATTTTAACTTCAGCAAATCAGCACAGTGCTCATACGACAAAGTTTGGATTACTACAAAAACGCAGAATTCTTTTACCCGACCAGCTTACATTCCGGGAAAGGATAACACAACTGCCTACAAGGATAAGAGAAAATGCCTCTTCTGGTTCAAGAATCTACTTGCTGCACCAACTGCCACAGACTTTTACAAAGGATTGCAGTTCTTGAAACAAAGTTACTTACGGGACCACCAAACCAGACGGAGCACACAACAGAGCTTCGTCATGGACACCCTCAGCATACCGGTGAGTCCCATGAAACTAGTGCTCCTTGACAGGTAGAGAAACAAGCCGATCGACTTACAAATCGATGGCACAAACAGGGAGCGAGACCCAAAGGCACTCGAGACATCACATTGTCACGAGCATCACATATTGCCGCAGTAGCATCCTCTACCCCAGATACAGCTCTGATAAGGATTGCAAACACTGGTCTCCTACCACCGCCTATACATCTTGAGAACAGATTTGAAGTACTAATGAATGTAAATGAGGAATCCCCAAACGTGATGAATGTGATCGAAAACAGACTGAATGGGCCAGTAGCTAACACTGATGCTAACTGGCGCTCAAGGTCGAGCAGACAGCGGCACTCAGCTCAGAGTGCAGCCGAGCACAGGACTCTGATAGTGGGGGACTCCATAATCAGAAACATTAGCGGCAGGGATACAACTACGTGCTGCCTTTCACAAGCAACAACTTCTGATGTAAACAGGGAACTTCAGAACATTCTGATGAAACATAAGACTGCAAATCGACTCATCATTCATGTGGGGAAGAATGATATTCATAAAGAGCAGTCAGAACTCCTCAAGAAGGATTTCAATGAACTTTTTGAAACACTTAAAAGACTGAAAGTTCAAACATTCATCAGTGGACCACTCCCAGCAAGAGGAACAAACAGGTTTTCACGGTTGCTTGGGCTAAATACATGGCTGCAAAAAGCCTGCAATATAAAAGGAGTGAACTTCATTGACAATTTCAATCTTTTCTGGAGTCAGAGACAACTTTTTCATTGGGATGGCCATCACCCAAACAAACTTGGTTCAAGAGTGTTAAAGGACAATATCTACTTCTCCCTCAATCATCCTTCTGCAGTGTGTGCCAATCCACTCAATCTGAACGGCACACACACACCTGGACACAGTATGAATGACCACGGGACTTCACTTCAGAAGCAAAATGGACATGTGGTTGACATATCACACAAGGACAATGATAACACCACTCCGCCACAACAACCTCTGCTCACGGACTCAATCTCAGCTGAACCCTGCCCACAGAGCTCACCACAGACAGACATATTAGAACTGCTCGAAGATTCAGCACCCAAGGACGACTTCCTGGAAAACAGCCAGGGAAGCCAGGACAGCATATCACAGCCTCCGATAACACCAGAGCAACAGCCCCTTTCACCAGACACGTTATCCCTCTCTCCAGCATCCCCACTTCTGTGTTTCTCACAGAAAATGGAAGAACTGGTGTATGCTGGAACCAAACTATCCCACTCTTTTGCTGCAAGCCCCCAGATACCAACCAAAAAACGACAGGCACCGCTACCACCAAAGCCTGCGGGCCCAGCTCGCCCTCCCCCTCCTGTGAGAGCTCTTCGGCCTCTGCCACAACGCCAGGGCCCACACCCTCCTCCATCTGCTCGAGGTGAACCAAAAACAACTGATACCAGCTCTCAGTGATATGTGTCGGGTCCCCGCTACGATAACAGTAACTTTCTCAAATGTTTACAGAACAAGTGGGAACCCAGTGTGCCTGTATCTTTCTCTATTGCTGTTCTATTACAAGATAGAAAGTCTAAGACCTTCAATAGCCGTACAGCAAACCAAACTAATCTGGTGCCTATTACACGTCAAACTAAGATTGATGTGGGGACAAAAAGTAAGACTGTTAAGTTAGCACTATTAAACATTCGTTCACTTCAAAATAAATCACTTCTAGTCAACGACTTAATAACCACAAACAACCTGGATTTTATGCTTCTAAATGAAACCTGGCTAGAAGACAGCTGCAGTGCAACAATCCTCAATGAAGCAGCCCCTCATAACTTTACTTTTATGAGTGTCTGCAGAGCTGTTAAGAGAGGTGGGGGTCTAGCTGCTCTTTTTAAATATATCTATCAATGTAAGCAAATATCATTTGGGAATTACCCTTCTTTCGAATATCTGGGTATTGTGTTAAAAGGTGCTCCACGCATTTTACTGATCATTATTTACAGGCCTCCAAAATACTCTCCAGCCTTTGCTGAGGACTTTACAGAACTGTTATCAACAATTACCTCAGAGTTTGACTGTTATGCCATTGCTGGAGATTTTAACATCCACATAGATAGTGCAGAAAACAATATGGCAAAAGAAATCAATACTGTTTTAAAAACTTTTGATCTGATTCAGCATGTACATGGACCCACACACAATCGCGGACACACTCTATATTTACTTATCAGTAAGGGTCTAAACATTTCACTGATTGTTATTAAGGATGTAGCACTGTCTGATCATTTCTGTATTTTCTTTGATATACTGATCTCTCCTGCCACTGAAGCTAGATCTGTGTCTGTCAAGAAGAGATGCTTAAATGAGAACACTAGTGTACTATTTATGAAGGCTATATCCTTAACACCAAGCATATCTGCAGACTCTGTTGATTTTCTCCTTGATTCTTTTAACTCAAAAGTTAAAAGTGTAATTGATGATATTGCTCCTGTGAAAGTCAGGAAGAAGAGTGGCAGACAAAAAGCACCTTGGAGAAACTCAACAGCAGTGCAAAATATGAAAAGACAATGTAGAAAAGCAGAGTGCATGTGGCGGAAGACAAAACTTGTAGTCCATTATAACATCTACAAAGACAGCCTTCATGCTTTCAATATGGAACTAGGCAAAGCTAGACAGACTTTCTTCTCAAATATTATAAACAGCAATTTAAACAACACACACATTCTTTTTGCTACTGTAGAGAGACTGACAACCCCCCCAAGCCAGATTCCCATTGAAATGCTCTCAGACAACAAGTGCTGTGAGTTTGCTTCTTTCTTCTCTGAGAAAATCAATAATATCAGAAAGGTGATCAGCACATCCTTGAGTTGCACTGAGGTCAGACAGATCAGACCTCCTGAGAAAGTAGTTACTATGTCTGATTTCAAAGAAATTGATGGCAAAATTTTGGAAGAAACCATATAGCACCTTAAAACATCAACCTGCGCTCGACACACACTTCCCACATCTTTTTTTAAAAGTGTGTTAAACAGTTTAGAAGTAGATCTTCTAGAAGTGGTAAATGCCTCACTCCTCTCTGGGAGTTTTCCAAACTCCCTGAAAACTGCAGTTGTCAAGCCCCTCCTGAAAAAGAGCAATCTGGATAAGACCATATTAAGCAACTATAGACCGATTTCAAATCTTCCTTTCATGGGCAAGATCATTGAAAAAGTTGTCTTCAATCAGCTGAACAAATTCCTGAGCTTGAATGGATCCTTTGACAATTTTCAATCTGGTTTCCGACCGCACCACAGCACAGAGACAGCGCTCATAAAGATAATAAACGATATTCGCTTAAATACTGATACAGGCAAATTATCGGTGCTGGTACTACTCGACCTCAGTGCTGCATTTGACACTGTCGATCATAACATACTTCTGGACAGGCTGGAAAACTGGGTGGGGCTTTCTGGGATAGTCCTAAAATGGTTCAGGTCATACTTAGATGGGAGAGGTTATTATGTGAGTATAGGAGACCATAAGTCTGAGTGGACATCCATGACATGCGGAGTCCCTCAAGGCTCAATTCTTGCGCCACTCCTGTTCAACCTGTATATGCTCCCAATGAGCCAAATAATGAGAAATAACCAAATTGCTTACCACAGCTATGCAGACGACACACAGCTCTACTTAGCCCTATCGCCTAATGACTACAGCCCCATTGATTCCCTGTGCCAATGCATTGATGAAGTCAACAGTTGGATGTGTCAAAACTTTCTTCAGTTAAACAAAGACAAAACTGAAGTCATTGCATTTGGAAACAAAGATGAAGTTCTCAAGGTGAACACATACCTTCACTCTAGGGGTCAAACAACTAAACATCAAGTCAGGAATCTTGGTGTGACACTAGAGTCAGACCTTAGTTTCAGTAGTCATGTCAAAGCAATAACTAAATCAGCATACTATCATCTGAAAAATATTGCAAGAATAAGATGCTTTGTTTCCAGACAAGACTTAGAGAAACTTGTGCATGCTTTCATCACCAGCAGGGTGGATTATTGTAATGGACTCCTCACTGGCCTTCCCAAAAAGACCATAAGACAGTTGCAGCTCATACAGAACGCTGCCGCCAGGATTCTGAGCAGAACCAGAAAATATGAATATATCACACCAGTCCTCAGGTCTTTACACTGGCTCCCAGTTAAATTTAGGATTGATTTTAAAGTATTAGTACTGGTATATAAATCATTCAATGGCCTAGGACCTCAATACATTGCAGATATGCTCACTGAATATAAACCCAACAGATCACTCAGATCATTAGGATCATATCAGCTAGAAATACCAAGGGTTCACTCTAAGCATGGCGAGTCCGCTTTTAGCTATTATGCCAGCCGCAGCTGGAACCAGCTTCCAGAGGAGATCAGACGTGCTCCTACAGTAGTCACATTCAAATCCAGACTCAAAACACATCTGTTTAGCTATGCATTTACTGATTGAGCACTCTGCCGCTGTTCGTCCGACTGTTTGTACTGTACTGTATTTTATTTTATTTTTCTAAACCGTTTTAATTATTCTTATTTCTTTTTATTATTTTAATTTCTTCTATGTAAAGCATTTTGAATTGCCATTGTGTATGAAATGTGCTATATAAATAAACTTGCCTTGCCTTACTATGTTTACATATGACTCAGTAAAGCACTGACATTCGGTTCTATCTATTTAATGAATCATAATGTGATCGTATTATTCAACGCACTATTATTATGTTTGAGACATCAACCACTGGTCGATGACCATAATGTTTGTGTAGGTAACAACTGGTAAAATGTACATCTAGGTCATAAAAATTGTAATATTTTCTTCTCAGCCATGTCAACAATTATCCGTGAGCGAAATCTCCTCCCATCCGTTGTCTGATTGGCCTTTCGCAAGGATTCCTGGGTAGTTAAAGTGTTTGGAGTCTGCATCTATGTGGGCTTCGTGGAAGACCGCTTCAAGGGTACAAAGGGGGCGCTGCTGAGCACACTTCAGAGCGTTAAAATGCTGAATGGGACGGCCTATGGACTCGTAGACTCGGCGAGCATGCACAATTTAAGTCCACGAGACCGAAAGTCCACATGAAGTGCGCCATTTGGGACAGGGCCATAGAAGATTGCTCACTCAAATGTAATCATCAAACATTAAACAGCTTGTAAATCAAAACGATACTTGGTTACTCACGTAACCTCGGTTCTCTCTAGAGAGGGAACGAGTATTGCGTAAGCTGTGCTTACGCAGCGGGAAAAGCCTTCTTTTCTCGAGATACTGAAACCAAAAATTATCCTTAATTTCATATATTGTCAACGCAGTGCAGCTGCAGGCAGCTGAGCTAGAGCGGCATACTGCGCGCTCATTGGCTGCCGCGCGGCAACTGCTTAAGCCTACCAGTGAGCCTGGCATGACGTCACGCCCAATGAGGGCGCGCGCGACCTCGCGCGTCACAGCCCGCCAGAATGGGCGGCGTCAGAGCGTATATAAGGAAGGCTCGTAGGCTATATTCTCTGTTTTCTGTCGACTGAAGCGACACGAGCGATAGGCTCAGCACGGTCAGGGAACGCAATACTCGTTCCCTCTCTAGAGAGAACCGAGGTTACGTGAGTAACCAAGTATCGTTCTCTTACGAGAGGTTCTCTCGTATTGCGTAAGCTGTGCTTACGCAGCGGGAACCCTTTGTCCACGCCGTGCGAGCCTAACAATCACATATGACTCATAGAAAAAACATAGAGGTGATCAAAACAGGTGGCCAGCGGTGCGGGCCAGCGCATGTTCATAAGCACACATAGGGAAAAAACACAGAACGGCACTGCCGGTTCATGTAACTGATACCCTGAGCGTGCAGCTCAACAGACAAGCTAATCGGTAATACAGCCTGACCCTTGGGCAGGACATGAAACACGACTAGACTGACAGAAGTTTAGCCTGCATAGCGGGAACTTCCAGGTTATAAAACCTAACAAATGTGGAGGGGGACGCCCAGCCCGCCGCCCTACAAATGTCGTCAATGGAAATCCCACTGGACCATGCCCACGATGAGGCCATGCCTCTGGTGGAATGAGCCCGTATGCCTAACGGACATTGCAGGTCTTTGGACGCATAAGCTGCTGCAATCGCGTCTACTATCCATCTGGATAGTGTCTGTTTCGAAGCGGCGCGACCCTTGGTGCGCCCGCCATACGAAACGAAAAGCTGCTCTGAGAACCTGAAGGCTGCAGAGCGCGTCACATAACACCTTAACGCCCTGACCGGGCAAAGGCGGTTAACCCCTTCCTCACTGCTGGAGGACGGCAGGGCCGATAGGGTAACGACCTGAGTCCTGAAGGGAGTGCCTAACACTTTAGGGACATAGCCGTGCTTCGGTTTGAGAATGGCTAACGAGTCGTTAGGTCCAAACTCGAGGCACGACGCGCTGATGGACAGCGCATGTAAATCTCCCACACGTTTAACTGAAGCCAGAGCTAGCAGAAAAACGGTCTTAAGCGTTAAGTATTTCAACTCCACAGAGTCCAAAGGCTCAAAGGGATGCGCTTTTAAGGACTCCAGGACCAGAGACAGGTCCCAAATAGGAACCGACGGGGGCCGCAGAGGGTTCATTCTCCTGGCCCCGCGTAGAAAGCGGGTAATGAGTTCATTTCTGCCCAGTGCACGGCCGCGCGCCGACTCAGCGAACGCTGCTATGGCCGCGACATAAACCTTGAGCGTGGAGGGGGACCTGCCCGCGTCCAACATCTCTTGGAGAAATTTCAATACCTGTGGAACTCCACAGGTCCGAGCATTAGAACCCATATTCACACACCACTTGTTAAACACTGACCATTTAGACGCATAGAGCCACCTCGTCGAGGGGGCTCTGGACTGCGTGATCGTGTTAATTACCCCTTCTGGCAGGCCAACGAGTAATCGTTGATTATCCACGCATGCAGAGACCAGTGCTCTGGATGGGGATGCAGAATCGAGCCTCGGGCTTGAGAGAGGAGATCTCTCCTCACCGGAATCGGCCATGGGGCTGTGTCTGCCAGTCTCATTAGCTCGGGGAACCATGGTTGGTTTACCCAGCGCGGGGCTATGAGGAGCACTGCGCAGTTCGCCTCCCTGATCCTCGCTAGCACTTGAGGTAGCATCGAGATCGGTGGGAACGCGTACAGCGGAGCGCTGGGCCAGGTCTGGGCCAGCGCATCCTCCTGTTTCGAGAAAAACCTCTGGCACTGAGCGTTCTCGCTCGTGGCGAAAAGGTCGATCTTCGCTTCGCCGAAACGACGCCAAAGCGTCTGTATCGTCTGGCGGTGTAGAGACCATTCCCCTGGGGGAACGTTGTCCCTGGACAGTCTGTCCGGGCCGTCGTTCAAACGACCGGGTACATGAGCTGCCCTTAGGGAGCGCAACGGGCCTTGAGCCCAGGATAGGAGGCGCTCTGCGAGCGCGCACAGGGTTCTGTATTTGATTCCGCCCTGGCGGTTCACGTACGACACCACTGACATGTTGTCCGAGCGAACTAGCACATGGTGTCCCCGTAGAAGCGGTAGAAAGTGCTTCAGCGCTTTCTCGACCGCCAGCATCTCTAGACAGTTTATGTGAAGGTCTTTCTCCGTATTCGACCACGGGCCGCAAATCGGACTGCCTTCGTGAGTCGCTCCCCAACCCATGTTGGACGCGTCTGTCGAGATCACTTTGCGGTGTACGATGGTTCCCATCGACACTCCCCGCTGATACCATTCGGCCGCCAGCCAGGGCTGCAGGGCTGTAACACAGCGCTGAGTCACTCTGATTGGAGCACGGCCTGAAATCCATGCTTTGCGGGGCATTTCCGTTTTTAGCCAGCGTTGAAGCGGACGCATTCGGAGTAAACCCAACTGCAGGACAGCTGCTGCTGATGCCATGTGGCCCAGCATCCTCTGAAAAGTTTTCAATGGAAAAACTTTTCCCTCCTGAAAGGAGGCGGCGAGGTGTCGAACACAGCGCGCGCGCTGTGCGGACAGTCTGGCCGTCATCGCCGCCGAGTCCAGATCTATACCCAGAAAAGTGATAGACTGGCTGGGGGCTAAAGAGCTCTTGTCCCAGTTCACGGAAAGACCCAAGCTTTGCAGGTGACCGAGAAGCGCTTCTCTGTGGGAAACTAGTTCCTCCGCTGAGTGCGCTATAATGAGCCAATCGTCCAGATAGTTGAGGATTCGCATTCCCCTCGATCTCAGGGGTGCGAGAGCCGCATCCATGCACTTCGTAAATGTACGGGGTGCCAGGGATAGGCCGAACGGCAGGACGGTGTACTGATATACCTGGCCGTCGAAGGCGAATCTCAAGAATGGCCTGTGACGGGGTATAATCTGAATCTGAAAGTACGCGTCTTTCAGGTCGAGAGATATGAACCAGTCCCCCGGGCGAATCTGCGCGAGGATTTGACTGGTTGTGAGCATTTTGAACGGCCGTTTCATAAGCGTTTTGTTCAAATATCTCAGATCCAATATAGGTCTGAGTGCTCCGCCCTTCTTGGGTACGAGGAAATAGCGGCTGTATACGCCTGCCTCGGAACCCGGAGGGAGAACCCGTTCTATCGCCCCTTTGTGCAGCAAATTCGCTATTTCTGTGTGAAGCAGATGCGCTGCATCCGCTTTCACTATAGTCTCGGCCCGAGCGCGATAGCGCGGAGGGCGGCGAGCGAATTGAAGCGAATAGCCCTTTATCACTGTGTTCAGTACCCACTTCGACACTCCCTGAATAGCTTTCCATGCATTCGCACTCATAGCTAGGGGTCGAATCGCCTCTGAGTCTCGCCCGCCGCACAGCGCGGGACGGGGGATCTGTGGCGGTGTAAGCGCGAGTCGCGCAGTGGCAGTGAGGGGGAACGGGGGTTCACTGATGGCGGCATCCGGCTGAACGGCGCTGTGAGAGAGCGTTGTGTGTGACGGCTCGCGGCGCGGAAGCGGGGCGGGCTCGCGCATGTTTATCGGAGAGTGTGCGTGCTGTAAAGCGGGCACAGAGCTCTTTATTATCACACAGCCGGTGGCTGACTCGTACGTGTTTACATGAGAGTGTGCGCGCTGTGTAGCGGGCACAGGGCTCTTTATTAACACACAGCCGGAGGCTGGCTCGTGCGTGTTTACATGAGAGTGTGCGTGCTGTGTAGCGGGCACAGGGCTCTTTATTAACACGCGGCCAGTGGCAGAATGTTCTGGTCCCCAAGCGTGTGAGACAGAGCGAGCACTGTGTAGGTGTGAGCGCTGAAGTGTGGGCACGTGACCTACAGTTATCACTCGAGCGGCCGTAGCGCGCTTTATGTGAGTGCACTCTGTGGGGTACACAGGGGGATTTGTGCTTGTGTGTAGTGATGAGCACTGGGAAGTGGGCAAGCTTACTACACTCATAACACTGACGGCGTGAGCCGACTGACCAGATATTACACTCTTTATTCGATTTATCTGGGTCGCCGTAAAAACGGCATTTGTGTGCAGGCGAGAGAGTTGAAAAACTGGCTCGTTGGCTGCTGTGGGCACTACTGCAGTAGCCTTTGATAAGGGGACTGGCAGAGGGATACATTTTAGCTTTGACGGTGGTCCGGCCGCAGCGGGACTCGACCGTCTTTTCCTCCCGGCGGATGCTAGGAGGACTTTGCAGGCTCGGGCTTCAGCGTTACCTTAGGCCGAGGTCCACGCGGGGGCGGCGGCTTGTGCTGGCTGGTGGAGCGGGACCTAGGGCGGCCGCGCTGGCGCTGCTGGGAGGCTGGGGGTCGAGATGGCCGTTGTGCGGAGCTGCGTGCAGGAGGCTGGTTAGAGCGGCCTGCAGCGGAGCTCGAGCGGCGGGGCAGGAAGAGGTTCATGGCCTGTGACGCTTTCTGTACCTCAGAAAAACGGTCCACGAGGCCACTCACTGCAGGGCCGAAGAGACCAGTAGACGAGAGCGGGGCGTTCAGGAAGACGGACCGCTCTTGTTCCCCCATGTCGGCTAGCGTTAACCAAAGGTGGCGCTCAATGACGGTCAGCGAAGCCATGGATCGTCCGATAGCTTGGGCCGCTGTCTTCGTCGTGCGAAGGGAAAGGTCCGTCGCACTGCGCAGGTCGGTTAAGGCCGATCTGTCCAGTTCTCCCTCGTCGAGCTGGCGGAGGAGGTCCGCTTGGAGAACTTGAAGGACCGCCATTGTGTGCAGGGCTGAGGCGGCTTGCCCAGCGGCGGAGAAGGCGCGGCTGGCGAACGCCGAAGTAGTCCTGCAGGCTTTAGACGGGAGGGCAGTCTTTGAGCGCCATCTCTTGGATGGGGGGCAAAGATGCGCTGCAACCGCCTGTTCGACCGGTGGAATCCGGTCATACCCCTTCTCCGTGGCTCCGTCCACGCGGGAGAGAGTCGAAGAGGCTGGAGAACGGAGTCTGGCCGAAACTGGAGCGTTCCACGATTTAGCAAGCTCGTCGTGAAGCTCAGGCAGAAACGGCGCTGGTCTAGACGCTGGGGCCTGGCGACCGGAGGTCAGGAAGCATCCATCGAGCCTGTTAGGCGGGGGTACCTCTGGCGGTGACCACTCGAGGCCCAGGCGCTCGACTGCCATAGTGAGGAGGCGGAGAAGCTCGGCCTCCACCCCGGCGGGAGCCCTGCTGGAAGCTCTGGTGGAGGAGGCGGATCGGGCGGAGCCGGACCACACCTCGCTGTCCGACGCCATCAAAGAGCACGTGTCCAGTCGATCGTTGTCATCCGCTTCATCCGCTGTGTCGACGGCATCGAGGGCGAGAGCCGTCGGCTGCGCGTCGGGGAGCGGGGGCGGAGAGGGAGAGAGCGAGGCTCGCGGGAGAGGCTCCGGCGAGGCCTTGGCTCGTGTCTCAGGCTCCGGTGGGCGTTGTGAGCGGCGTTTCTTCTTACGCGGCCCAGCAACGGCAGGAGCGGTGTCTGTGAAGAGGGCGAGTCGAGCCCGCAGGGTCGACATCTGCAGCTCTTCGCAGAATTCGCAGCCGCCCGAGGAAAACGCGACGGCTGCATGATCCCGTCCCAGGCAGAGAGCGCAGAGGAGATGGCGGTCTCTGTCGCTGAGCGGCGAGCGGCATGAGCCGCACGTGGTGCGAGGCATTTGCAACAACGCCTCGTGCTCTTTTAGAGTGCTGCAGAGAAAAAGGCAAACACACGCAAAAAGAGCTTATCAATGAAGGATATGTATCGCCGGATAGCTGAGCTGGCACGGCAGGCTGAAGGCGGCGAAGAGATCGTCCGGCTTCCTCAGGCTGTCCTAAGCTGGCTCGTTAGCTTGATCCAAGAAGGCCACGGCGACGGTTTCCTCTCAGAGATCAGCGATGCGAGTGCTTCGCTGAAAAGACAGAAATCAGAGAATATAGCCTACGAGCCTTCCTTATATACGCTCTGACGCCGCCCATTCTGGCGGGCTGTGACGCGCGAGGTCGCGCGCGCCCTCATTGGGCGTGACGTCACGCCAGGCTCACTGGTAGGCTTAAGCAGTTGCCGCGCGGCAGCCAATGAGCGCGCAGTATGCCGCTCTAGCTCAGCTGCCTGCAGCTGCACTGCGTTGACAATATATGAAATTAAGGATAATTTTTGGTTTCAGTATCTCGAGAAAAGAAGGCTTTTCCCGCTGCGTAAGCACAGCTTACGCAATACGAGAGAACCTCTCGTAAGAGAACTGCTTAATGTTTCCAAATGAAATGAAGCGTAACCCATGAAGAGAAAACGACTGTGAAGCTTTGGGGTTGTTGGACTCAATCTACTCCATCTGTGTTTGATCACGTTTCTGAATCTGATCAAGGCGTAGTCTTTGACAAAAATGAGATTTTCTCATCTTTTTTGTTTAAAATGTTGCCTTTATTTATGAAACTTACCAACATTCACGTGTTGATAAAAAAGGATGCATGAAGCTAATACAATGTTTTTAAAATTAAAGTACAGTTAAATGTATTTTTCAAGTATAAAAAATAACATTTGAACATAGTAGTATAGGCCTACTGCAAGTGCAAAAATTATATATAAATAGTAAACTATAAGTATAATGTTAAGTTCACTTGTAGTATCAAACTTGTAGTATAAAACTACTAAACTAGTAGTTTACTGAGAGTACACTAAAAGAGCAAAAATAATATATAAATGGTAAACTATAAGTGTGATGTTAAGTTCACTTAAAGAAAACTTGTAGTATAAAACTACTCAACTAGTAGTTTACTGAGAGTATACTTCAAAGTTGCTCCAAGTATTAAAATAGTAAACTACTAGTATACCCATAAGTTCACTTGCAGTACAAATGAGAAACGCAATTATGAACTAGTTGTGCACTTAAAGTTTACTACTGTTACACTTATAGTACACTTAAACATATACTTTTATATACTAAAAGTGGGCCAATTTAGTCCCAAGCGGTATTAAAATAGTATACTTACTACATAATGTATACTTAAAAATATACTTGAACATTACTTAAGTATACTTCATAAAATTAACTTTAAGTATACTTCTTTTTCGTAAGGAAATATACGTCACTTGACTAAACGTGCGTCATCGTTTTCAATTATCTCCATTTTCACAGTCCACACTACAACGTGAAAACGGCATTTTCAAATTTATCCACTTTGGAGAGAGTTTTCAAAAAGCTTTATTTTCATTAATAAAAATGCTGTCTCAGTGTGGAAGGCAAAAACAGAGAGAAAAAGATGTGTGTTTTTTTTCAAACGAAAACATATTAGTGTGGACAAGGTCCAAATTGGCCAGTGTTTCAATTACAATGTCCAAACCCTGTATATGGTTATATATAATAAATAATTGTATATAATTAATAAATGTATATATACCCGTCCAAGTTACTGATCAAACAAGAATTCAAGAAAAGAAGAATAAAATAAATTATCTTTTGTGCAAATACTTAATTGACGTTGAAAAAGGTCTATTAATAAATAAATTCTTGAACAAACAAGAGTGGTGTTTCTTTCAGCATGTATTCAAACTATTTACACATTCGTTTGACACAAACCATATTTATTGCAAGTCATACACAAATATATACATAGATACAATTCAGTGATTTTGTCGTGTGCATGTGTATGTGCGCGTGGTGAATCGAAATGTCCAGCACAGTCCACTGCTGTTTGAGAGCATAAACAGTTCAGGAAATGAAGAGTCTTATCTGAAGATGAGCAGAGTTACAAAGGTGGATGATGATTAAGTCGAAGTGTTGTACGCTTGGATGTATGGTCAATTGCAAGGTTTCACACCAAACGAACCAAAAGAGTTGCTTCAGCAATATAAGCAGTGTATTTGTCTGTAAACACTCAGAGGTAGCCACAGCCGACGAGCAAGAGCTACATCATAAACAAATCCTCTACAAGAGAAAACATCAAATACACCAATTAAACTAAACAAATTCCATTTAAGTTCACCAGAGCAATACATTCAAACATTAAACTTACATTTGTGCAGGAAACATCAAGCGTAACGTCAATTCTGACAGGTCACGTTGGTCAAGTTTGCATCAGCTGATCCATGTCTACCCGAATACAACACCTATCACTGTATACATATATAAGCTCCTTCAGTATTATCAGCAGCTTTATCGCGTTTCTCAGGAGCTAATTACCCTCCTCCACCCCCAGCTCCTCCTCTCATCAGTCAGGATTTGGCATTCTGATTCCCCTTGAATCAGAATAAATTCTCGAATTATGTTCTTGAATTAATTAAATCTGCATAGATTCATGTTGGTTCTGTTCTGTTTACCCTAAGGGGGGATATTTCTGCTCTCCCTGCTCTTATCCATGCTAGGCTGCATGGATGCGCAGGGAGTTCCTGCCCAGAACGGAACCATAACGCCAATCCAAACTGTATGCTAAATGTCAATTGTATTTGATGATAGTGGTCCTGACAGAAAAACAGTTTCTCAAAAACGATTGGGAAATAGGTTGCAGACAACCATGAGGCTAGTGATGTTAACCGTGACACCGAAGCTCCGAGGCGTGTGTCAAAATAATGAAACGATGAAACTTCTTACAACGATCATTAAGCACAAAGCTGCCATAAGCCTTGCCCATCTGGGCTACAGTACATTGTTGGTCTATAGTAGGCTACAGATTTACTAAAATTGTGTGAAAGTGTGTGTGTGCTTGTGTCTTTGTGTGTATGCACCTGCATTTATTTACTTCCTCTATTCATGAGTTTTATTTGTTTACAAACAGGAAAAATTTCCACATACACAAAACAAAATGTTTTCTTCATTGTTCTGAGTTACTAGTATATGCAGTGGAGCAGATGGTTGTCATGTATTTAATATATTGATTAATTAATTTATTCATTCATTCATTCATTCATTTTTGCTTCTAGAAATTAATGCGTTAATCGGTTGTGAAACATTTTACGACACAGCGCTTTCCCTCACTTTCACCAGCAGAGGTCCTCGTTGGGCTCTGATTTGAAAAGCTTCGAGTAATGGACCTTTTTCCGGTACAATTGTGTTGAAAGCTTCGCTGGTTCAGAAAGCTTCACTTCGCCATCACTACATGAGGCAGCATCAAACAAGACCCTAGAACTTAGTCAAGTCAAGTAGCGCTTTTAACAATATGGACTGTTTCAAAGCAGCTTTAATAATAGGAAAATATAGCTGCAAGCAGCAATTACCGGTGCCAAGCGCAAAGAAGACGATAGGACAAGCCAACATGGCTGGGAGTGTCAGACCAACTGCAGCAAGGAGCAATTCATTTCAGGCAAAATGGCTGAATAATCAGATATACAGTCACTAATAATATGATTTAACGGTTTATCACTTTCGACCAATAGGTGGCGCAGTTACGAAATTGATGTGATGTGGTCAGAGTGAGGTGACAATGACACATACAAAGTTTGGTGTCAATATGTCAAGGCATTGCAGAGATACAGCGTAAGATTCAGTTTGGCATCATGCCTAAAATTTGTCGCTGCAGTATACAAAAATGGTTACGTCAATCAACACAAAATCCATAGCTTTATGTCGACACACTCTGAAGATGATAAGATTCGATTTTGGTGAAAATCGGACAAACCGTCTACGAAGAGTTTAAAAAAGTAGGTATTGAATGAAAATCAAGATGGCGGACAGGAAGTTTGGCCAAATATGGCAAACTTGGTATCTATGTTCTTGGCATGAGAGCACAACTGTTTTTAACATTGACAATAATAAGAAAAGTTTCTTGATCACCAAATAAGCACATTAAAATGATTTCTGAAGAATCATGTGACACTGAAGACTTGAGTAATGGCTAATAAAAAATCAGCCTTACCCTCAAAGGAATAAACAAATATATATATATATATATATATTTATATATAATTATAACAAATTATAATTTAAAACATGTTAAAATAGAGCTTCTCTTCTCCCCGACCATTTTATAATAGAGACTGTCTTTTAAAAATGCATTTGTTCAACAAAAGTATTTCTTATGTTTTCTTTTTATACTTTTGTCAGTTTGACTGTAGATTTCCTTCACAGACATGGACTAAAGCTCATCGATTTCATAGTTTTGTAGACTTAGCTAACGGAGAGAATTGTCATTTACATCCTGTGTGCATGATTGTATGTGTTATTGTCCTTGTTCTGTCTTGTATACAAACACATAACCATCACAGGCCCTGATGAAATGGCATTGCTGTCCCCAGGGGCACTGAATGCCCGAAGTGAGCTGTCACTGTCACGTTACATTAGTGCCCTGTGTGAGTCTGATCTCAGAGACAGCACCTTATCATATGACTGCCTTTTTGCTCAGTGTCCTTTCAGTTATTCCTCACACACACACCAGTCACAGGCTCGCACGAAACCATCTGTAATTTTAATGCATTTTTAGAAGCTAATGGAGATTGCAGCACGAGAGAGCGTCTTCCTGACAGCTCATGGGAGCTCTTCTTTCCCTTTTCTACATTTGACATTGCTGTTTTGATAATGGCACATCAAATTTGCTGTCATCTTGCATATTAAAATGAATTATGAGGCAAAGATACCGTTGTAGCTTAAGCTAGAGATTTTTTGCAAAGTGCAGGAGAGATGTAGTCCAAACAGACACATCTGCCTGTGTCACCTTGAAATTCATGGCATTTATGCCTGTTATAGCGTTTCTCCGTAATCCTGAGCTGTGATCATAATGCGGCTCATAGCATAACATAATCATGCTATTGAGATGAAACTAGCATTCATGAAATCTTACTTACAAGCAGCACAAATGTAATATTAACGCATGCAATAAAGTAGGGTTTAATCATTACACACAATAGGAGAGGGCATTTTATTCCCGGTATTTAATGGCCTGTCAGTGAAGAGAAGTTTGAACCCTACAGCACAGGATAGAGTTTTCCAGCCCTATTTAAGTAGCTTACTGAGAGTCAGCTCTGTCTGTCTGATTCTCTCGCTGCATTAGTGAGTTGCTCTGGTCTCATCCTGACTCTCAGCTGGGATCTCTAACGTGCTTTGATTATAAATGGGCTAAACTGTGTTTATGCCTATGTCTTTCCAGCACTAAATGTGAAAGCCATCATCAACCTCTCTTTAGGTTGCAAACTAATAAACTTACCGTGATGCATATTTGTCAGTCACACATAAATGAAACAGGTGCATTTTTTGCACTCATTGTTTTTATTTTATTTATCAGTACTATTAGAGATATCTTACCCGTTTCATGTATAACTGACACATATGTATCACATTGAGTTTAGTATTTTTTTGTTAAAAATATGTATGACGTCATGCAACCACAGAAAACATTTTGTGGCATGCATTCTCGTGTGAAGTCCATTGACCAATCCGTGCTAGTTTTAAAATAGCATCTTTCCACACTCATAAAATACAATTGATCCAAAATTGAAATGTTCCTAAAAGCAAAAGCAAACCTAAAAGTTTTGATGGTGCATGGGTAAACATTCCTACAACACCTCCCTTCTTAGACTTGCCTAGCAATTTCATTCCTTGTAAAAATAGATCTGCGTTCTAGATTGTGCATCCAAACCATGTGTCCATGATTGTATATATCTGTCTGTCAATGTGCCCATGTTTGATTGCACTTGTCCATGTATAATAATGTTCCTGTGCAACTGTCCAAAGGAAATGACCTTTTGTTTGTTTATGCACCCAGTGGTACTACATGTAGTCAGCCGATTTTATTGCTTCAGGCAAGTGCCTTAAGTGAAGTTTGATCAAAGTGGTCGACACTTATGACCTCTGGCAAAACCTGCTTACTGTAGATCACTTCCCATGCGCTTCCCGAATCATAACTAATAATATATAGTATTGCAAAATTGCAAATGTTTAGTATTAGCTGCTTCTAGGATTTCACATAAGGATTATGTCAGTCACTATCCCAAGGGGAATCTCCAAACATGTATTACTCAGCTAAATGGTGAATATTTCAGCATCTGTCAATCTGTCAGCACTGGCAAAATATCCCTCTGTTGAAGCTATTCTCCGTAATCTCACCTGTTTGGGCTGTAACAATATGTATTATCCTTGTGTTTTTTAAGGCCTTTGTTGGTTTTGATGAGGATGGTGTTAGACACGGAAAACGCAACATGTCCTCAAACCTCATCTCGCATTCTCTCGCTCTATCTCCTGCAGTGTCTCACATTTCAGTGGAGCTTTTTTTGTGAGTGCAGCATGTTTTTGGAGATAACCGCTGAAGCATGGAGACGTTTGAGCCTTCAGGTAGCAGTTTGTCCATGTCCCAGTGCCCTCGGGCAGTAGCAGAGCTTATCTGCTTCCATGTCACACTATCAGTGCGTTGCACTGACATTGTATCACTGCTGCCATGATCCTTGACACTGGGTAAAAAAATATAAACTGTGTGTGATTGATGTGATTGGCTGAGGCTTGAGGTAAAAGTGTAATTGATAGAATAATATGCAACAATCACATTTGTAAAAGATGTGTACATAAAACTGCCTTGTAAATGTAGTAAGTGGAATGAAAGTGCAAGCCTTGCATCAGGTTTTTTTACATGTGTAATTACTTCATAAGATGTGATCAAATAGTTAATGTTTTTTAATACTTTTCAAAAAATATCAGACCTTTACTACATGACTGCAGTAGTCAGCATTTGAAGTGGTTCAAAAAAGTTAATCAAAGATGTCCTAAGACAAGAACGGGTATTGTTCAAAATTCATGTATTACTTTGATGAAAGGTTTTGATCCACTTCAAATGTTGACTACTGTGTATTAGATAACCTCACTATCTGAACCTTACTACCTGAAAATCTATACCTCAACCTTCTAATCATAATTCAATCTCATTACCTCAACCTCAAAAAACGTACATCATCCTCATTACTTCAAACACACTTGAAAATCAGTATCTTAGGGGCTGTTTATACAACACCGTTTTCAACTAAATACGTAAATCTTTTTATGCGTTTTGGCCGTTCATTTACATGACAACGGCGATTTGGGTGCCTGAAAACATAGCAAAAAGTGCACGTTTTTGAAAACGGTCTCCATGTAAACAACACAAAATGCAAATCTGTTACATGTTCAGTCTATAGTGTTTCATCGCTATCTAATGGCCTGGCAGCAGAATACAGCGTTTTTAGTCGTTTTCGCGAATCTGTGTGAACAGAGATTGTTTTGACAATGGTGTCGTCTGTACGCAGGAAAACTCAAAGGAAAAAAGTCTAATTTGTAAGTGTATCGTTGTCGTGTAAACATACCCTTCTAATTCCAATCTCATTACCTTAACCTTACCATCTCACTCTCAATACCTCAACCTCACTACTTTAAAAATGTCTCTGTTACTGTTGTAACCTCAGTTCCCTGATGGAGGGAACAAGACGTGGAATCGATGACTGAGACTAGAGGGTAATACTTGGGATCCCGAATCACCTCAGATACCTAGAGAAAACACAATGAAAAATTGGCGAGTGGAATTTGCATGTGCCACTCCCTGGACATACTGGAACAAAAGGAGATGGTGCGCATCCATTCATTCAGGTTTGTGCTGAGGAGCTTAAACACTGGCCTGGCCATTTCAGCAGGCAGTTCAACGTTGCGGCAGGAGGGACACCACGTCTTGTTCTCTCCATCAGGGAACGCCTCGGTTACGACTGTAACCTCGGTTCCCTGAAGAGGGAACGAGCGTTGCGTCGAGAATGACGCTATGGGGAACGCTTTGCGTGATGACGTCTTGAAGCACATGTAAAATCAGTCCAATGGTGTGGCGGAACGTCAGAGGCGGGTGACGTCACGTACCAGGAAACTATAAAAGCCGGCCCGAAACAGAAAACGAAAGCTTCGTAAAAGTCTGAAGTCGAGCTGACAGGCATGAAGGAGATATGGCAAGGCGACGCAACGCTCGTTCCCTCTTCAGGGAACCGAGGTTACAGTCATAACCGAGGCGTTCCCTTTCAAGGGAACTCCCGTTGCGTCGAGAATGACGCTATGGGGAACGTCTATACCAACGCCTCCATAGCTACGAATGTCTGTCCTGTGTGTAATCTGGAGAGCAGCACTAGGAAGACAAAACATGAGACCCTGGAGCAGAGTCTAGATCCAGAGAGTAAAACCTGACGAAAGTGTGCGGTGAGGACCAGCCTGCCGCATCACAGACGTCCTGTAAAGAAACTCCTGAAATAAGGGCCTTAGAGGCCGCCATACTCCTCGTCGAGTGCGACCGGACAGCCAAAGGAGAAGGCTGCCCAGCCGCCTCATAAGCAAGTGAGATAGCCTCGACCACCCACTTGCTCATCCTTTGCTTAGACACTGGACCTCCTTTGTTAGGGGACCCAAAGCACACAAATAATTGATCACTTTTACGCCACAGGGCAGCTCTGTGGACATACGCGTCTAACGCCCGCACAGGGCAAAGCAAATTATTAGCCTCCTGGTCAGCATTTTGAAAGGGAGGAGGACAGAAGGCCTGCAGGACAATAGGTCTGACCACATTAGTGGGGACCTTGGGGATATAACCCGGTCTCGGATGTAGAAAAGCTTTCACCATACCCGGAGCAAACTCTAAGCATGACGGAGCAACCGACAATGCTTGAAGATCCCCAATTCTCTTGAGAGAAGAGATAGCCAGAAGAAAAAGAGCTTTCAAAGTTAGAAACTTCTCAGGAACCTCCTCAATGGGCTCAAAGGGGGCCAGGGACAGGCCTTGAAGTGCAATGGACAAGTCCCATGGTGGCACCCTAGAGCGAACTGCAGGCCTCAGCCTCCAAGTGCCACGAAGGAAACGAGATACCAAAGGGTCTTTCCCCACAGACATTCCACCCAAAGGAATGTGGTAAGCACCTATTGCCGCCACATAAACCTTTAAGGTGGACGGGGTCAGACCTGCAGTGAACCGGTCCTGCAGGAACTCCAGAACTGTACCAATTGGGCAGTTGACTGGATCCAACCGACGGTCACTACACCAAGAAGTGAAGACTCTCCACTTCAGGGCATAAAGTTTCCTCGTGGAGGGAGCTCTGGACTGTAGAATGGTCTCCACAACCTCAGTTGAGAGACCTGACTCTATGAGCTGGGCCCCCTCAGAGGCCAAGCCCACAGGTTCCACAGTTCTGGGCGGGGGTGAAATATTGAGCCCTCCGCCTGGGACAGAAGGTCCCTCCTGACGGGTAGCTCCAGAGGAGGCCCGTCGAGGAGCGACACAAGATCGGGAAACCATACTCTGCCCGGCCAGCGCGGGGCTATAAGAAGCAGGCAAACCCGGTCCCTGCGAACTCTCTCCAGAACTCCCGGGAGCAGAGCAACTGGGGGAAAAGCGTACAGACGTAGCCTCGGCCACGTCTGCACCATAGCATCCAGTCCCAGAGGAGCTGGATGCGTGAGGGAGAACCAAAGTGGACAGTGAGACGTCTCTCGAGACGCAAACAGATCCACTTGTGCTTGGCCGAACTCCCTCCATATCAGCTCCACCACCTCGGGGTGGAGCCTCCATTCCCCGGGCCTCGGCCCCTGCCTCGACAGAGTGTCTGCTCCTATATTCTGGACCCCGGGGATGTAAGCTGCCCTGAGTGACAGTAACTTCCCCTGGGACCACAAGAGGATATGGCGTGCCAAGTTGGATAACGGGCGCGAGCGCAAACCCCCTTGGTGGTTGATATAGGCGACTACTGACGTGTTGTCCGTGTGTACTAACACATGGTGTCCCCTGAGATCTGTGATAAAGCTCCTCAGAGCCCGGAAGACAGCTAACATCTCTAGGCGATTGATATGCCAGGAACGATGATGGTCTTCCCACAGACCTTGAGATGAGCGACCCTCCAGGATCGCTCCCCAACCCGTGAGGACACCACGTCTTGTTCTCTCCATCAGGGAACGCCTCGGTTACGACTGTAACCTCGGTTCCCTGAAGAGGGAACGAGCGTTGCGTCGAGAATGACGCTATGGGGAACGCTTTGCGTGATGACGTCTTGAAGCACATGTAAAATCAGTCCAATGGTGTGGCGGAACGTCAGAGGCGGGTGACGTCACGTACCAGGAAACTATAAAAGCCGGCCCGAAACAGAAAACGAAAGCTTCGTAAAAGTCTGAAGTCGAGCTGACAGGCATGAAGGAGATATGGCAAGGCGACGCAACGCTCGTTCCCTCTTCAGGGAACCGAGGTTACAGTCATAACCGAGGCGTTCCCTTTCAAGGGAACTCCCGTTGCGTCGAGAATGACGCTATGGGGAACGTCTATACCAACGCCTCCATAGCTACGAATGTCTGTCCTGTGTGTAATCTGGAGAGCAGCACTAGGAAGACAAAACATGAGACCCTGGAGCAGAGTCTAGATCCAGAGAGTAAAACCTGACGAAAGTGTGCGGTGAGGACCAGCCTGCCGCATCACAGACGTCCTGTAAAGAAACTCCTGAAATAAGGGCCTTAGAGGCCGCCATACTCCTCGTCGAGTGCGACCGGACAGCCAAAGGAGAAGGCTGCCCAGCCGCCTCATAAGCAAGTGAGATAGCCTCGACCACCCACTTGCTCATCCTTTGCTTAGACACTGGACCTCCTTTGTTAGGGGACCCAAAGCACACAAATAATTGATCACTTTTACGCCACAGGGCAGCTCTGTGGACATACGCGTCTAACGCCCGCACAGGGCAAAGCAAATTATTAGCCTCCTGGTCAGCATTTTGAAAGGGAGGAGGACAGAAGGCCTGCAGGACAATAGGTCTGACCACATTAGTGGGGACCTTGGGGATATAACCCGGTCTCGGATGTAGAAAAGCTTTCACCATACCCGGAGCAAACTCTAAGCATGACGGAGCAACCGACAATGCTTGAAGATCCCCAATTCTCTTGAGAGAAGAGATAGCCAGAAGAAAAAGAGCTTTCAAAGTTAGAAACTTCTCAGGAACCTCCTCAATGGGCTCAAAGGGGGCCAGGGACAGGCCTTGAAGTGCAATGGACAAGTCCCATGGTGGCACCCTAGAGCGAACTGCAGGCCTCAGCCTCCAAGTGCCACGAAGGAAACGAGATACCAAAGGGTCTTTCCCCACAGACATTCCACCCAAAGGAATGTGGTAAGCACCTATTGCCGCCACATAAACCTTTAAGGTGGACGGGGTCAGACCTGCAGTGAACCGGTCCTGCAGGAACTCCAGAACTGTACCAATTGGGCAGTTGACTGGATCCAACCGACGGTCACTACACCAAGAAGTGAAGACTCTCCACTTCAGGGCATAAAGTTTCCTCGTGGAGGGAGCTCTGGACTGTAGAATGGTCTCCACAACCTCAGTTGAGAGACCTGACTCTATGAGCTGGGCCCCCTCAGAGGCCAAGCCCACAGGTTCCACAGTTCTGGGCGGGGGTGAAATATTGAGCCCTCCGCCTGGGACAGAAGGTCCCTCCTGACGGGTAGCTCCAGAGGAGGCCCGTCGAGGAGCGACACAAGATCGGGAAACCATACTCTGCCCGGCCAGCGCGGGGCTATAAGAAGCAGGCAAACCCGGTCCCTGCGAACTCTCTCCAGAACTCCCGGGAGCAGAGCAACTGGGGGAAAAGCGTACAGACGTAGCCTCGGCCACGTCTGCACCATAGCATCCAGTCCCAGAGGAGCTGGATGCGTGAGGGAGAACCAAAGTGGACAGTGAGACGTCTCTCGAGACGCAAACAGATCCACTTGTGCTTGGCCGAACTCCCTCCATATCAGCTCCACCACCTCGGGGTGGAGCCTCCATTCCCCGGGCCTCGGCCCCTGCCTCGACAGAGTGTCTGCTCCTATATTCTGGACCCCGGGGATGTAAGCTGCCCTGAGTGACAGTAACTTCCCCTGGGACCACAAGAGGATATGGCGTGCCAAGTTGGATAACGGGCGCGAGCGCAAACCCCCTTGGTGGTTGATATAGGCGACTACTGACGTGTTGTCCGTGTGTACTAACACATGGTGTCCCCTGAGATCTGTGATAAAGCTCCTCAGAGCCCGGAAGACAGCTAACATCTCTAGGCGATTGATATGCCAGGAACGATGATGGTCTTCCCACAGACCTTGAGATGAGCGACCCTCCAGGATCGCTCCCCAACCCGTGAGGGAAGCATCCGTCGTTAGCAGTTTGCGACGACAAGGAGCTCCCAACACTGGGCCCTGGGACAGGAACCAAGGTTTCTTCCACATAACCAGGGCACGTAAGCATCGCCGCGTGACCCTGATTGTGCGAAATGGGTTGCCCCTCGGGGAAAACCCCCTGGTCCTGAGCCACCACTGCAGGGGCCTCATGTGCAGCAGTCCAAAAGGTATCACGTTGGAAGCTGCTGCCATGAGACCCAACAGTCTCTGGAACTGTTTGACAGTGAGTAGCTGGCCTAGCTTTACACTTTTCACAGCTGCAAGGATGGACTCTATACGTGGCGGTGACAGGCGCGCCTGCATCGACACTGAGTCCCAAACCACGCCTAAAAAAGTGGTCCTCTGGAGAGGAGAAAGCACACTCTTCTTGGCGTTCAGCCGTAACCCCAGCTCTTTCATGTGGGCGAGAACAACATCTCGATGTTGAACCGCCAACTGATGCGACTGAGCTAAAATCAACCAATCGTCGATGTAGTTCATGATGCGAATACCCTGGAGGCGCAGCGGCGCCAGAGCTGCATCCATGCATTTGGTGAAAGTGCGGGGTGATAAAGCTAGGCCGAATGGAAGAACACGATATTGGTATGCTTTGCCCCCGAAAGCAAACCTCAGGAACTTCCAATGACACGGACGGATGGAAATATGGAAATATGCGTCCTTGAGGTCTATCGTGACAAACCAGTCCTCGGACCTGATCTGTGGCACGATCTGTCTCAATGTTAACATTTTGAACTTGAGCTGCATGACTGACTCGTTCAGAACTCGAAGATCTAAAATGGGACGCAATCCCCCGTCCTTCTTTGGAACTATGAAGTACCGGCTGTAAAACCCGGTTTCCCTGTCGGAGGGAGGTACATATTCTATGGCCCCTTTCTCTAACAGAGTGTTCACTTCCTGTTCCATGACCAGAACCTGCTCGGGGCCCACCACTGTGGGCAGGACCCCCATAAACCGAGGTGGGCGTTTTTTGAATTGTATCTGATACCCTTTTTCCACGGTCTGCAGGACCCAACGAGAAACATTTGACAGTAGCTTCCACGCTGTCAAAGATTCTACTAGAGGTACCAGCCTCTCGAGACTGGTTTCTGGATTTTGTTGTTGTTGAGCAGTCAATTCGTCGCCCTGTAACGGCGCACCGGCAGGGAACGATCGAACAGACTGCTCTAACACCCTCCTCGGAGGGGGCGGGCATCCCGAGGCCACTACGTTTCCGGGTGGTCCTTGAGATATGTGCTCGCCGGAGACCGCTGCGCCCTGTAACACCGGAGGCGGCAGGGTTAGCAGAACGGTCCCCTGAGGGTACCGAAGAGAGACGGGCACCGTAAAAAGAGGTGTTAACCGCTCTGCTTCGGGGGGGACTACCCTCATTTGTCCTGAGCCCTCGGACGTCAGGATTTCTTCCCAGCAGCCTTCTTGGCAGTAATAACGGTCCGCAGATCCGCTCTACCCCTCGAAGACTGCTGGGTTTGAGCGCGCCCTCCGTGTCCCCGAGATTTTTGTGGGGGAGCACGGGAGGACACACTCTGCTTTTGAGTGGCACGATGATCAGCGCTCTTTTTAGAGGAGTGAGGCTGCTCCCGCTCAGCAGCCTCAATGAAAGAGCGGCGGGGGAGAAGTTTCTGGAGTGCAGCAGCCTGTTTTGAAGCTTCTTGCGATTTAGCTACCGCACTGTTCACTGCATCTCCAAATAGCCCAACAGTAGAAACCGGAGCATCTAAAAGAACATGTTTTTCTCTATCTTTGATGTCACTCAGATTGAGCCACAGATGCCTCTCAGTGGCCACCAGGGCTGCCATAGACCGCCCGATTGATTTAGCGGTCTCCTTGGTGGCCCTGAGAGACAAATCTGTGGCTCTACGCAGTTCGGCTACTGTGTCGGGACCAATACCCCCGCCCTCCTCTAAATCACCCAGTAATTCTGCCTGATATGCTTGCATAAGGGACATCGTATGCAGACACGCTGCAGCTTGACCAGCGGCTGCATACGATTTATGAATCAGGGAGGAAGTGAATTTAACTGGTTTGGTGGGAAGTGTAGGAGCCTTCAGGGAAGATGCCGTTGCTGGAGAGAGATAGCTCGCAAGCGTCTCTTCCACCTTCGGCATCTCCCCATAACCATACTCTTTATATTTGTAGATGGAAGAGTAATGTGATGTTTGAGGTGTATATACTCTGTATGACATAGGTTTTCCCCACGATCTCGACACCTCGGTGTGGAGATCGGGGAAAAACGGAAGACTCCTACGCTGAGGCTGTGTACGAGATGGCAGGAAGCGTTCGTCGAGCTTGCTTTTCGAACGAACGTCCTGCCTATCCTCTGGCCACTCAAGAGAAAGTCTGTCAACTGCTCTTGTAACTACATCGAGCAGTTCTTCGAATGCATGAGACTGAGGTGGCGAATCCTCAGACTCAGCTTCAATACTCACAACATCCAACTCCTCAGAGCTGGATAGTTGCAGTATTGGTGCCTCTATCGGGGGGGAAGAAACCGCAGCGCGTGCTTCCACACCCTGATGAGAGGCACTGGATCTGTCAGTAAGAGGCTGAGATAAGGCAGAGCCCGTCTCAACATCCACTGACAGATCCATTTGCGAACCCCAGGTCTGAGATCGCCGCCGAGCCTCAGCCGCGGCGGGACCCGAGCCCTGGGGAACGTGGTCGGGATTGAACCGAGCCAACCGGGATCGGAGCGTCCGCAATGGAAGCGCACAGCAATGCACACAGTCACCGCCCTCGAGTGCTGACTGGGCATGCTCCTCTCCCAAACAAACAACACAAAGAGTGTGTGTGTCACCTCCCGTTAAATAACGCGGGCAGGGATGGACACACACTCGATACTGCTGCTTGCTCGCCATATCTGAATAAATATATATATATATAGACAGACAACACCAAATAACAAGGACAGATTTCAACACAGAGCGCGACTGAAGACTCAGAAAGCTTTCGTTTTCTGTTTCGGGCCGGCTTTTATAGTTTCCTGGTACGTGACGTCACCCGCCTCTGACGTTCCGCCACACCATTGGACTGATTTTACATGTGCTTCAAGACGTCATCACGCAAAGCGTTCCCCATAGCGTCATTCTCGACGCAACGGGAGTTCCCTTGAAAGGGAACGGAGGTTACAACAGTAACTAAGACATTCCCTATCTGTCAGTCACTTCGACATGGTGTTGATGTTTGACACTAGGGGTCCCCGTGGGAAAACGCCACAACAGCTGAACAGTGTCACCAGCTTTTGGCAGCGCAGATGTCGGCAAGCTCCTGCGAGCCAGGTAACGAGTTCACCTGCAACATCGTAACCTTCACAACACCCCACATAAGCCGTATAGTCCTTCATACCACACAGGGAAATAAGGACAGCACACATTGTCACCTGAGGGAGGGGAAAGGCGTTATGTGCAAAATGCCTGAAAACCCCTGCTCATAGAAATGTAAGGTTTGTCCAAGGGCTGAATAAAAGTGATGACAGATCAGTGTGATGACCACACGATGTGTGCCACTGTGCCATGCCCATCTTGGGACTCGAGTCTACCCATCTCGGGCAACAAGAAAAGAGGTGCTCTGCACTGGGGAGAGCTTTCTCTTTTCCCAGTTGACCTAAAGCCCCAAACGGCTGAAGGGTCTGAGCACCAAGTCCCTGTGTGCACACAACAAATCTCGAGAGTGAGCTAGGATCAGCCAGTCATCTAGATAGTTGTTGTGTAAATAAATGGGCAAAACGCATACAAAGTTTTTTGTTTTTAGTTGAATATGGTGTCATGTAAATGTCACCAAAAAAGTTCTGTTCGCTAGTTTGTTCCCTTAGTTAACTCTTTACTGAAACTAAATATCTCAACATCATTACCTCAATTTTACTTTCCAATTTCAATCTCATTACCTTTTACATTTACATTTTTCTATAGCTGGAAACCAAAACCTGTACCTTACTTATAATTTGGTAACACTTTACAATAAAGTTCATTAGTTAACATTAGTTCACTGCCTCAGTTAACATTAACTAATAATGAGCAATACTTCTTCAGCATTCATTAATCTTAGGTAATATTAATTTCAACATTTACTAATACTTTATTAAAATCAAATGTTGTATTTGTTAACATTAGTTAATGCACTGTGAAATTAAAGCTTTAGCGTAAGTTCTGCCAGAAAGACTCAATTGTTACATCACTTATTACCTTCTCATCTAACCAATCGTGATCTACTGTAATACTCGTAGTATAAAAGATCAGTACTTACATGTCTGAGTTCGCAGATGCTGACGCCAACATTCACCTCCATCCTCCCCACCACCACCAGGTTGGTCCCTTCCTATACCTCCCAGGGGGTCAGCTGCGCCCCTGCCTTCTTCTTCAGGCAGGATATGCAGATTCCGTACCCTCGGATTGAACTTTACGCCAAAGAACTTTATAACTAAATATTTGCTTGCTGGGCTGTTAATAAATGTATGCTTTGCTACGTCATTTTGCCTCCAGAGTCTTTCTGGTAGAACTTCTTTTTTAACTAACATTAACAAAGATTAATAAATAATGTAACAAATATATTGCTCATTGTTAGTTCATGTTAGTTGATACTTTAACTAATGTTAACTAATGAACCTTATTGTAAAATGTTACCTATAATTTTAACCTCATTACTAATTTTAGTGTCAATAAAATCTCATTACTTTAACCTTGCTACCTTAATCTCAACTTTAGATCCAATTTCAACCTCATTACCTCAACCTCACTACTAATCTCAGTATCATTACCTCAGCCTCAAGGAAATAATTTACTTTAAGAGGCTCACGTCAACCCATCCTCCACAGGCTTTAGACACTCATTTATCTCTATGCTGCTAAGCTTCTGAAATGTTCTTTAAGCCAATGAGGCAGCGATAATATCATTCATGAGTAAAGAAGTCAATCAGTGAACAGCTTGACATCAGAGTATTGTAATGTGAGGGAAGTGACTCTCTCTTAGTCCAGCCACGGGAATTTAAGAGAAATATCAGGAGACAAACTATGTAACTCTGATGTATCCCCTGAGGGGTCTGACTCCACTTCACATTACATGTCCACTCAATTACCTTCATAAGGATCAAGGGTCTGCCTCACACGCACACACACACGCACACACACACACACACACACACACACACACACACACACACACACACACACACACACACACACACACTAAAGAGTTCAGTATTCAATTACAGCTGAAACAATATCTTCTGACTGTGTCTGTTGTTCACTCATTGATTTAGTACAATCAGCTCCTGTACAGATAGTTTGGGACCTGTAATCTCTCTAGTCCCTATAAAAAATGAGCTTTCATTCTGTCCAACTCCAGTGGGGCCTCCATTGTTTTTCTCCTCTGGTCTCTCATGAAAAAGGCTAACATTGCTGCAACTGAAAATGAAGCTTAATGTTTCTCACATAACACACTTTTTGTGCATGGAGTTCCTATGAGGCTTGTTAAGTTGCTAGTTGTGGTATTTCAATGGGTATTGTTAGGTTGAAGGGTGCCAGGAATGCAGGCAGGGAATGGTTGGGTTTGAAATACCAGTGTGCCACTCCGGACATTGTTAGTAGCTGCATGGCATCAAGATGTTAAACAAAAGACACAAACCAATGACATTCATACCACAATGGAGTTTCCTAGGGTGGAGACTGTGGGACAAAGGAAGTATAAATGATTTATTAAAACACTGAATTGCCATCACACAGAAATCTGCCTTTTTGCTGAGAATGGATGCTCATTGAGAAAATTTTAGTTAGACCCCCTCATAGAGTGAGTCAGCTTATTGTGGAATGAGTTATGAGCTCTTGTTATTAAAGTCACTAAATAATACAACAATTTGTGTCTTTCTGTTTCTGTGTGGTAACGTATAATGGTTCACATTTTTCATTCTATCATGGTCCTGTGGTCATGATTTCAGTGGGGTTGAATAAACAATTGCTATTAGGGTTTCACCAACCCATTTTTCAAAGAACCCTTTGTCCACACTTTCCCAAGAATTAAGCCATATGCTACAGCAAAATTCTCCACCCTCTAAAATTAAAGTCAACAGTTTACGTTTTGTGAAATGTCAACAAAACTGCTCCAAAACTGCTCTGAGAAGTCGTTAATATCTTTTGATTTGTTTAGCCTCTTTAGAATTTTGTTTAGGTTAAGTATTTTAAATCACTGTAACTAAACATTTGCAAAAATGCAAAAATGAAGTCTTAGTGACATTGCATAATAAACTGTTATTACTGTCATTTTGGTGTATTATTTAATTCATTGTTATATCCATGTTCTGATTTCCATAGTTTAGTGTTTTGGAGTTTCTTGTTCTTCTTTCCTATTTTTCAGTACAATAATTTAGTGGTACAGAAAATCACCAGAATTACTTTGGAAAATGGACACCTTATGATTTATACTTTTAATATTCATATTTTCAGAGGCATTGTTAGCCATGAGATTGATCATAGCACACAGATTTTCCCCCGTGCTACGTTGCAGCTTTATATGTGAAGGGAATCATACTAAAGAAAACATAATTTACACAAGTATGAAATTCAGTTTTTCAGTAATCTACAGTGTTGTGCAAGTTACTCTGGAAATGTAATTAAATTACTGATTACTGATTACTCCTTTTAAAAGTAATCAAGTTACTGTTCTGATTACTTTATTTTCAAAAGTAATTGTTACATTAGTTATGTTACTATATATAATATGTTAACAGTAGTATTTCAGAATCTGCATACTCCATCATGTCTGTAAAATAAAGTCTCTTTAAAAGTGCTTCTGCATATTCCTCCATCATATAAAAAAGTAAAGCAATGTTCTCTTCTGACTTTAACAGCACTATAGCAGCAAAGACTATATTTACAAAACATAAAATGATGCTAAAGCCACATGTAGGCTGATTTTGTATACATCGTTTTGCTTTTTATCTGCCTGCCTCTGTGTCCTAATGTTCTGAGTGAGCCAGTGAAACAGTGGTTGTATCGCATTAACAGAAGCTTTTCAAATCTCTTGTCAGACAATCACCAAACCACCCAAACTAAAAAGCCGCACTCTACAGGTGCGCTAGATGGAGTCGGAGTATTGATGGAGTCGGAGATGGAGTCGGAGTACTAGCACTATGAGCACCATTCTCTCTAGAACATTGGATGTTGTTGCACCCATTAAATTAAAAAAGGTCAGAGAGAAAATTAAAGCACCATGGTACAATAATACTACGCATGTTCTAAAGAGAGAAACCCGTAATTTAGAGCGTAAATGGAAACAAACTAATTTAGAGGTCTTTAGAATCGCGTGGAAAGACAGTATGTCACGTTATAAAAAGGCCCTAAAAGCGGCTAGGGCTGAGCACCTCTGCAAACTAATAGAAAATAACCAAAACAATCCTAGGTTTTTATTTAACACCGTGGCTAGACTAACAAATAAACAGATGTCACCCGAACAAAATATCCCGTTACAGTTTAGTAGTAATGATTTCATGAACTTCTTCACTGAGAAAATAGAAAACATCAGAACCACAATTGTAAACGTTCAGTCCTCAATCGCGCCTTATAATTCAACCTCAATTATCACCCCGCAAGAACAATTACAGTGCTTTACAACTATAGAACAAAAAGAGTTAAATAAACTTATCACTTCATCTAAAACAACAACATGTTTATTAGATCCTATACCAACTAAACTACTGAAAGAAGTGTTACCTGTAGTGGAAGAGCCTCTCCTCAATATTATTAACTCATCTTTATCTTTAGGTCATGTTCCAAGAACATTTAAACTGGCAGTTATAAAACCTCTCATTAAGAAACCACAATTAGATCATAATAATCTAGCAAATTATAGACCCATTTCAAATCTTCCATTTATGTCTAAAATACTAGAAAAAGTTGTGTCCGCTCAACTGGGCTCTTTCTTGCAAGAAAATGATATCTATGAAAAGTTTCAGTCAGGATTCAGGCCGCATCATAGCACTGAAACTGCGCTCGTTAAAATCACAAATGATTTACTTTTAGCTTCTGACCAAGGCTGTATCTCAATACTAGTTTTACTTGATCTAAGTGCTGCGTTCGATACTATAGATCACACAATACTCTTAGATCGACTACAAAATTATACTGGTGTTCAAGGACAAGCATTAAGCTGGTTTAGATCATACTTATCTGACCGCTACCATTTTGTCTATTTAAATGGAGAAAAATCGATCATAACTCCAGTAAACTATGGAGTGCCGCATGGATCTGTGTTAGGCCCTCTATTATTCTCAATATATATGATGCCACTTGGAAATATTATAAGGAAACATGGAATTAGTTTCCATTGTTATGCTGATGACACTCAAATATATATTTCATCACGGCCGGATGAAAACGCTAAATTATCCAAATTGACAGAGTGTGTTAAAGATATAAAAGATTGGATGACGCGTCATTTTCTTTTATTAAATCCAGACAAGACAGAGGTAATACTTATCGGTTCAAAAAACCGCCCACAGAACCTCTCACAATACAACTTTGACATCGTAGGATGTCCTGTTACTTTATCCTCTACAGTAAAAGACCTGGGTGTTATACTCGATTGTAGCCTGTCTTTTGAAAATCATATTTCGTATGTTACAAAAACAGCCTTTTTCCACCTTAGAAACATTGCTAAGCTACGTAATATGCTATCAGTTTCTGATGCAGAAAAGTTAGTTCATGCATTCATGACCTCGAGACTAGATTACTGTAATGCTTTATTAGCCGGTTGTCCTGCATCCTCAATAAACAAGCTACAGTTAGTTCAAAATGCAGCTGCTAGAGTTCTTACTAGATCAAGAAAATATGATCATATAACACCGATTTTATCATCACTACATTGGCTACCTATAAAGTTCTGTATTAATTATAAGTTATTGCTACTGACTTATAAAGCCCTAAACGGCTTAGCTCCAGTCTATTTAACGGATCTTCTATCGCCCTATAATCCATCGCACGCTTTAAGATCAATAAATTCAAGGCTTTTGGTCATACCTAGGATATCCAGATCAACCAAAGGAGGGAGAGCATTTTCACATTTGGCTCCGAAACTCTGGAATAGTCTTCCTGATACTGTTCGTTGCTCGGACTCGCTCTCCCAGTTTAAAACTAGATTAAAGACGCATCTTTTCGGCCAGGCATTCATATAATATTGTTAATCTTACAGTTCAAACTACAATCCGGCCTCTAGTTCATAAATGCCAGAGGAGAACTGGCCCCCGACTAAGCCTGGGTTCTCCCAAGGTTTTTTTTTTCTCCATTAGGTCACCTGATGGAGTTTTAGGACACCATTAGGTCACTTGATGGAGTTTTTTCAGTTCCTTGCCACAGTTGCCTTTGGCTTGCTCAGTTGGGGATATTTTGGGGATATTTAATTTTATTCTATCAATCAATAAATTCCACTAGAAACAAACCTTGTTGTATTATTTTATTTTAATTTAATACTGTGAAGCTGCTTTGATACAATCTGTATTGTGAAAAGCGCTATACAAATATACTTGATTTGATTTGATTTGATTTGATATTGTACTTCAAGAAAATGTTCTTGATGTTTGGGAACTGCTTCAGAGTCTCATATCTCCCTGACCTCAAGTAGTCTATGACTTCTTTTTTTGCAGAGTAGCTCTCCTCAGGCTCTATCTCAAATCCAAAAAAGTCCATCCCATCCCCAGGTATGGCTGACTTTGTGGGCACACTGGCAGTTTTTTCTGCTACAGGAGCAATTGTGCCACACTCTGCTATCAGAAGCTCCTTTACCTGTCTCCTATCCTCATCTCTCAACCATCAGAGTTTGAATTTTGGACAACTGACAGCTGCAAGAAGTGCATCTTTGTTGTCCAGCACATCAGCAAAACGAGTGTGGGTGGCCTGAAAAATACAATTTGATGTATTTATTATAGCTGTATAATAATTAGTACTATTTATTTTGTCATTATATCATTTGCAATGCAGGCTATTCGCTGTAGACCTACACCATGCCTCATGTGGGATCAAGAACATATTTAATGTGGTGTTGGGTTATTTACTCACCATTAAATTCGATGCAAACATTGATCGGCTTGCCTTTGTCCAAAGAGCTGTGCATTTTGCTATACTAATCCTATACACAGCTTTGGTGTTTGTACTGGAAGTTAAGTATTTCTCAATATCACCTGTGGAAATTAGGTTGTATGTGATTGTATGTGATGCACACCTGTAGTGTGGGGGAAGAGTTAGCTGACCATCATCATTCTCAGTAGAGAGGGCTTCTGTGATATCTGTAAAAGTGACACCTTCTTGCTCCTGCTCCTCATCCTGCTCCTCATCAAACTCAGAAGTGACAGTCTGATATGTTTTGAAATCTTTGATGAAATTAGATGCATTGTCTATCACTGTCGCAACAACTTTAAGTAGTCCATATGATGAGTGAATTTGTTCTAATTCTGCAGCAATAACATCATAAGCTTCTCAATCTCTTACATGCTAAAGCAGCTTTGTTAAGACTCAAAGTATCTCTGTTCATCCAGTGAAGTGTTACACCCATATAGCTTCTGTTGTTTGCTGTCCAGATGTCAGCGGTAGTGGAAACGAAGCCTACCTCTTCCAATGCAGCCTTTAAAATAGCTTCCATCGTTGCATATTCTCTCTCCAGGTAGGCAGCAAACGCCTTTCTATGTGGTAGCCTTACATTGAGGGGCAACCCGTTCCACATGATCAAGGTTATGCGTACGTGTTTTCTTACCTTAGTGATGTGGAAAGTACCTTGGTTCCTGTCCCAAGGCCCCGTGCTGGGAGCTCCTTGTTGCCGCGTAACGCTTTCCATCTCTCATGAGCTGGGGAGCAATCATGAATTGGTCGCTCAGCACATGGTCTATGGAGGGACCATCATATTTTGTGGCACATATACTGCCTGGAGATAATGGCTGTCTTTCTAGTTTTGAAACACTTCCTCCCAGACCTACAGGGCCATCATGTGCTTGTCCTCACAGACAACACATTGGTGGTCACGTATGTAAATCATCAGGAGGGGCTGCGTTTGCACCCACTTAACAAACTGGTGCACCAGATCATCCAGTGGGCTCAGGAAAAGCTGCTCTCCCTGAGGCTTTCCCCCCAATCGCTCTGCTCCCAGGAGTTCTGGAGAGAGTCGGTCGGGACGGGGCCTATCTGTTGCTAGTAGCCCCATTCTGGCCGGCCCGAGATTGGTTCTTGGACCTTTTGTCCCTCCTCGATGGATGAGGGAACTTCTGCCTCAGGCAGGGGGCTTAATCTTTCACCCCGTCCAGAGTTGTGGAAACTGTGAGTTTGACCTCTTGCCCAACTCATAAACTAGGGTCTTTCAACTGAGGTTGTAGAGACAATACTTCACTCCAGAGCTCCCTCCATGAGGAAACTTTATGCCCTGAAGTGGAGAGTATTCACTTCGTGGTGCGAAAATCTTCAGGTTTACATGGCGGCCATAGCAGCTTACCAAGCACCTTTGGCTGGTGAGTCTGTGAGTTCTATTGGACTGATTTCACTGATTAAAACAATATTTATAACATTCATTAAGATTCATAAATCTTTCTGCTAGAAGATATAAAGCATATTTTGTAGGCAATTTTTTGAAACCGTAACTATCCAACTGCAGCGGATATTAGTATTCAAAATATAGTGAAACACCTATTATTAGCAAGGTAACAAGATCAGCAGTTTAAGACACATAACAAAAGAACACTTCTCTTTAAATACAAATGAGTCTTTATTGATTATTCTAACACAAAACTAATATCTAAGACATAAACACGCACACACATATTCACACGAGTTGCAGAAAGACAGAAAGTGAGGAAAGAATGAGTTTTAGGAGAGTGAAATTATGAAATCCCAAGTTTTTACCAATAAATGCACTTTATAAGACCTGACCTGAACGACCCATCATTCATTAATTTAACCCTTCTATCGTTTCTTAGGGGGGTTTATTAACTTCTATATCAATGCACCAGTTTGGCTAGAATAGAGGTATTACTTGCTTTTGTTGTTCATGATGGGGTTTGTCAGCATACTTTGCTGAAAAGGGATTTCCCAGGTTTGGTGATTGCTGGAGAGGTCTTTTCGCGTCTGGAGTGACGTCTTGGGAATACACCCAGCAAACACAGAACGTTGGCACAACGTACCCAACCTTCTAACAACTTTTAACAACATGGCCAAAAGGTTGCTATAACTACGTTGTGTGGTGAAGGTTGTTACAGCGTTGTCACTATGTTGACACTGAACCACTGTCTAACTGAGGGACAGAATAACGTTAGTTGATAATCCATGGAGTTTGCGATCTTGTGTAAATTACAGTACCAGTGTATGCTAATGTTAGCTATTTTTCTTTTAGTATTCAGATATCCTTTAATCCTTACCGTTAGGAAAAGTGAAGCCATAATGAAGCTAAAATTACTTTAATGATGAGAAATTGACATTTCAGCACTCCTTGAACAGACAGCGACTTAAGCACGTTCTTGTTGCTAGTTAATGTTTTTTCCTTTTTTGGAAATGCACAGAGAAAAAAAAATTGTAATCACTCACACACCTGTTTATTTTTTCCTTTGATATGTCTGCTATTTTGTCTCATTCATTTCTTTGCTAGATTTTCTCATGTCTGCTCGTGCTAATTAACGTTAGTCACTCCCTGCATAGTCCTGTCATGTGAAGCTCCAATTTGCTTTGTTCTCTGCCAAGTTTACCTGTGCCTGCAGTGCCGCCCTCTCTGGTCCCGGATTGTCTACCTGGTTTCGGACTCATGCTACTGGTTTCTGGGCTTGCACTCTCCTCTGGATTTGTTGATGTTTCCTGGACTGATTCCGGTTACCGACCTTTATCGTCTGACTTTTGACTATGCTCCCCTGTCTGCCATGTACATAACCCGGTTTTGTTCATTAAATTATCTGATCTGCCGTTGGTTTTTAAGTTTTTTTTTTTTTTTTTTTGAAGTGCAATTTGATTACCATATTTTTTATTTTTTTTATTTATTCAATTTAACCTTTATTTAACCAGGTTAGTCTCAATGATATATAGAATCTCTTTTTCAAGAGAGACTTGGCCAAGATAGCAGAACAAATTTGATCACACAATCACAAAACAAATACAAAAGAGGCAAAGACAACTCAAGTGCATTTCAAATTAAATAAAAAGTGCCATTAATTAAAACATTTGCACTTGTGGATGGACTCATGTTCTATAGTTTTAACATAACCTTTAAAATCATTTAAGGAAATTAGACACTGTAGTTTAAGTGTTTTCTGTAGGTCATTCCAAGTCGAAGGAGCAACAAACATGAAAGCCTTTTTGAACAACTCTGTCCGGGCTTGAGGTCCATTCAATGAAATAGTTTTCTGGGACCGTAAACCATAAATACTCTGTGTTAAAGAAAGAAATTTCGATATGTAACATGGGAGCCTGCCTATAATGCCCTTATATATAAAGATATAATTGTGAGTAAGCCGGCAATTTGACAGAGAGGGCAAATTCACTGTGGAGTAAAGTGTACAGTGAAGAGTGAGGGGTCTGCAATTTGAAATAAACCTTAAAGCTCCATGAAACACAGCATCCAACATCTGAAGACACTTTGATGGGGCATTCATATACAACAGATCACCATAATCAATAATAGAGAGAAATGTGGTATCGACAAGCCTTTTTCTGGCAGAAAAATTAAAACAAGATTTGTTCCTAAAGAAAAAACCTAGCTTCAATTTCAACTTTTTTTAATAGATTGTGTATGAAGCTTAAAAGAAAGGTGATCATCAATTAAAATCCTAAATATTTATAAGATGAAACTACCTCATGTAATGTTTCCTGTCCTGTGTTTCCCTTGTCTTGTGTGCACTTTTGTTATTTCCTGTTCTGTGTCATGTTTTGTAGTCCTTTGTAGTTTTTCTTGCTTATTAGTTCTCCCAGGTGTTTCTAATTAGCCACACCCCCTTGTTATCTTGTTTAGCTTGTTTGTCTGTGTATTTAAACCCCTGTGTTTCAGTTGTTGGTTGTCGGTCGTTGTTTAATGTAGCTGTTACCTGTTCATGTCCTGAGTTCCGTGTTCCGCCTGGATTACCTGTTTGTTTTATTAAATGTATGCTTGCACTTGGATTCTCTCTCTGCTTCATCCTTGCCTCAGCGTGACAGAACGACCGACCAAAGATGAATCCAGCAGCATTAAGCGGGAATCTCCAGCCAAGTAGGCGGCCACGCCTGATTCTGATTCCCAGGATGGCCGCCGCCATGACGCCTGAGTGTCTCCAGCCAAGAAGGCAGCCACGCCTGATTCTTATCCCCAGGATGCCTGCCGTCGCTTCTGCTGATCCAGAGACTGTTCACGTCGCTTCTGCTGATCCAGAGACTGTTCACGTCGCTTCTGCTGATCCAGAGACTGTTCACGTCGCTTCTGCTGATCCAGAGCTTCACGCCAGTCCAGCCAAGCCTGCACTTCACGCCAGCCCAGAGTCTCCTTCGCCGCTGGTCCCGCCCAGCTCAGAGTCCTCTTCATCGCTGGTTCCGCCCAGCACAGAGCCCTCACCGCTGGATCTGCCCAGCACAGAGCCCTCACCGCTGGATCTGCCCAGCACAGAGCCCTCACCGCTGGATCTGCCCAGCACAGAGCCCTCACCGCTGGATCTGCCCAGCACAGAGCCCTCACCGCTGGATCTGCCCAGCACAGAGCCCTCACCGCTGGATCTGCCCAGCACAGAGCCCTCACCGCTGGATCTGCCCAGCACAGAGCCCTCACCGCTGGATCTGCCCAGCACAGAGCCCTCACCGCTGGATCTGCCCAGCACAGAGCCCTCACCGCTGGATCTGCCCAGCACAGAGCCCTCACCGCTGGATCTGCCCAGCACAGAGCCCTCACCGCTGGATCTGCCCAGCACAGAGCCCTCACCGCTGGATCTGCCCAGCACAGAGCCCTCACCGCTGGATCTGCCCAGCACAGAGCTCTCATCGCTGCCCAGCACAGAGCTCTCATCGCTGGTCCAGGACTCTTTACCGGGGAGCCTCCCCAAGAAAATTTGGGGGGGGGGCAATACACCTCCGGACCAGCCCGATCCGCCCTGGCCGCCTGAAGGTTCGTGGCCGCCCGAAGGGTCTTCACCGCCGTGGCCGCCCGAAGGGTCTTCACCGCCGTGGCCGCCCGAGGTGTCTTCGGACAAGATGGCCGACTCCACGCCTGTGTCTTCGGACAAGATGGCCGACTCCACGCCTGTGTCTTCGGACAAGATGGCCGACTCCACGCCTGTGTCTTCGGACAAGATGGCCGACTCCACGCCTGTGTCTTCGGACAAGATGGCCGACTCCACGCCTGTGTCTTCGGACAAGATGGCCGAAACCACGCCTGTGTCTTCGGACAAGATGGTCTCCTCTGAGCCGGTGTCTGTTCCTGTGCCATGGTCGCCTGAAGGGTCGTCTCCTCCCTGGCCGCCTGAAGGGTCGCCTCCACCCTGGCCGCCTGCACAGCCTGCTCCGCCCTGGCCGCCTGCACAGCCTGCTCCGCCCTGGCCGCCTGCACAGCCTGCTCCGCCCTGGCCGCCTGCACAGCCTGCTCCGCCCTGGCCGCCTGCACAGCCTGCTCCGCCCTGGCCGCCTGCACAGCCTGCTCCGCCCTGGCCGCCTGCACAGCCTGCTCCGCCCTGGTCGCCTGCACAGCCTGCTCCGCCCTGGCCTTCTGCCCTGCCGGAGTCTTCAGGCCCTCTTCCGCTCCACGGGCCTGGCCCCCCGTCCCGCCCCCGGATCCGCCTCAGACCCACCACCCTCCTGGACTTTTGTTTTCTGAGGAGTGTCTGGAATCCACTCCTTAGGTGGGGGGCTATGTAATGTTTCCTGTCCTGTGTTTCCCTTGTCTTGTGTGCACTTTTGTTATTTCCTGTTCTGTCATGTTTTGTAGTCCTTTGTAGTTTTTCTTGCTTATTAGTTCTCCCAGGTGTTTCTAATTAGCCACACCCCCTTGTTATCTTGTTTAGCTTGTTTGTCTGTGTATTTAAACCCCTGTGCTTCAGTTGTTGGTTGTCGGTCGTTGTTTAATGTAGCTGTTACCTGTTCATGTCCTGAGTTCCGTGTTCCGCCTGGATTACCTGTTTGTTTTATTAAATGTATGCTTGCACTTGGATTCTCTCTCTGCTTCATCCTTGCCTCAGCGTGACACCTCAATTGTTTTACCCTGACCAGTAACAATTTTCAGGTCTAACTCATTTTTCCTTGAGTTTGAAAAGACCATTACTTTGGTCTTCTCTGCATTAAGCACAAGCTTTAATTGATAAAGCTGTGCTTGCACTCTATCGAAAGCAGTTTGCAAGCATTCATACGCCTTCCTAATGGTATAGCTGCACAACAATAAATAACCGTATCATCTGCATAAAAATGGAAAAATGCATGTTAAACATTTCCCCCCATGCAGACAGTTTATATAAATAGTGAATAAAAGTGGCCCCAGAATGGAGCCCTGTGGGACCCCATTACAGATTGATACATATTATGACGTTAGGCCATCAACTTGCGTAGCTTGAGTCCTATCAGGGAGGTAGTTGATAAACCAGCCTAGAGAGTGCTGAGACATACCTATACTGATCAGTCTCTGAACTAGTATGCTATGGTCAACAGTGTCAAATGCTTTTTTGTTTGTGACCAGTGAAAGATTAAAAAGATGAGTCAGAGGTTCAGCTAGGATATCTGCAGCTAATTTAAAAAAGAAAGGTTCTAAGTGATCGGGGCCCGCAGGTTTCCGAGGATTCAGTTGTTTCAGGGCTTTATGAACATCAGCAACAGAGAAGGAGCTAAAACTGAAAGTTTTGTCGGCAGTAATTAAGGTGTCATTTACAGGCTCCGACACTATAGGGGCAACAGAATCAAACAAGAAACCAGAAATGCTCATTAAAACAATTTAACATTTCTACTTTGTCAGATATAGACACACCATTCTTAACTAGTGACAACGGAAAACCTGTTGGTTTAGTCGATGCAGATAATGACTTAATAGTTTTCCAGATTTTTATTTATTTAGGTCATTTAGATTCTCTGTGGTTTCAGATAAGTAAAATTCAGCTTTAGCTTTTCTGAAAAGTGAAGTGAATCTGTTTCGTAACCGTCTGAAAACAAACCAGTCAGCATCAGTATCTGATCTCCTTGCTTTTGCCCAGGCTACATTTCTCTCGTGGAGCAAATTAGAAATCTCGGAAGTAAACCAGGTATTGTCCCGCCCCTTAATTCTAAATTTACGAATAGGTGCATGTCTGTTAAGAATATCAAGAAAACTGTTTTGAAAGAAAGTCAGGGCTAATTCCACATCATCAATCAAGGCAATTCTACTCCAGTCAAAATAAAATAAATCATATAAAAAACCCTGCTCAACAAACATTTTCATATTTCGCCTTTCAACAATACTAGGTGCAGACTTGGGCAACTTAGTATCTCTAACAGCAGCAGTCATACAGTGATCACTCACATCATTAGCAAAAACACCTATTTCAGAGTACTTAAAAGGGGCATTGGTCAGGATTAAATCAATGAGTGATGATTTTTCTGGACATTTAGGATTTGGCCGAGTAGGAGTGTTAATTAATTGAGTCAAATTTAAATTGTCACACTGCTCTTTAAAAGCATTTGATATTGGCCTTAGCCAGTCCCAGTTCAGATCACCAACAACAATAGTGTCATTACAAATAACTTGACTTAACAAATTTGATAGTGTAGATGAAGAGTCATTTGATGCAGACGGAGTTCTATAACAACCAACCAACCTGATATAGTGGTCTTTAGAGACTTAAAGGCCAAAACCTCAAATTGTTTACACACTGATTTTGAGAGCACTAAACTGGAGTTGAATTTGCATTTGATATAAATAGCAACACCTCCCCCTCTTTTTGGGTCAACCTGAATGATACACATTATAACCATCAATGCCAATATCTTTATCAAGGACAGATTTAGTCAGCCAGGTTTCAGATAAAACAACAATGTCAGCATCAGTTGACCCAACCCATAAATTAACCATATCCAGTTTGGACATTAAACTCCGAACATTGAGGTGAATAATACCTAGGCCAGACATTGATTTAAAATCGTCAGGTGTATCACATAGCTTAAGGCTATCAGGGCCCGGATTAGGCTGAACATTTCCAGAGATTAGTAGTAAAATAATAACAAGGTGGACTTAGCTGATTTGCAGCAGAAAGTGCCAGATCTAGAATTTAATGATATAAAAAAAAGCAGGAAATGAGTCTGCAGAGACAATAAACCAATCCTTCAAAATGGACAGGCAGTGAAGGTGGAGTAGATTTGTAGCCTTGTAAACAAACAGAAATGAGTGACTTGCCCCCTGGGATTTAAGTTGGACAGTGGAAAAGTTTTCAGGCCTTGAGACTACATAAGGGAACTGCATATGGATGGACTCATGTTCTGACTGCAAATGGACAACCCCACTGTTAAGGGGAATCAGAAAGATAAACAAGGCTAGATAAAACTTCATTTTTAAAACACTAGACAGACAGCTTTGTGTAACAAAAGGTGAAAATAGATAATGCAGTGAGTAGTTAACAGGAGACCGTTAAGTTGAGGCAAGCTATGGCCCGATTGTGGTGGAGGCAGCTGAGACTGAATCAGACGACCGTCCAGTGTTGGAGACAGCTGAGGCTGTGACCGGTGACAGCCTGGTGGTGGTGGAGGCAACCAAGACCTTAGCAGATGAAATAATGCGGTGGTGGAGAAGAAGGCAGCTAAGGCTGTAGCTGACGATAAGTCCGGTGATGGAGGCAACTGAGGCCGTAACAGACGACAAGTCCAGTAGTGGAAGATGCGGCTGAGACTGTAGCAGATGACAGCCCAGAGATGGAGGCAGCTGAGGCTGTAGCCGGTGACAGACTGATGGTTAAAACAGCTAAGGCTGTAGGCATTGAGTATGCAGCAGACGATAAACTGGTTGGATGGGAGCTGAGGCCGTAGTAGACAGGCTCACTGAGGTGGTGGTAGTGAGGAGGTGAGGGCCACAGCTGAGGTAGGCAGAAGCCCGATAAATGGGTTTTAGGCAGAAGCCTGATAAAGGGGTTTTAGGCAGGCAGCAGCTTGGTGGTAGAGGCAGTAGCTGGTGGCGGCAAGCAGTGAGGGCTGTAACTGCAGCTAGTGGTAGCTAGCTGGTAGCAGCTATGAGTAAGCCACCTACTTTGCTGCAAGTAGTACTTAAAGTAGTGCTTAGAATTGTTGCAGTTGTTGCCTGTGGAAGGTGCTAGTTGATTGTCAATGGCTAGTAACAGAGTCTAAAACAGTTTAAAACAGGTGAAAACTAGCTGTTTAGTAGTGGAGTGTGGATTAGGCTAGAGGTGGATGAGCCAAAATAAAAGTCCATGTAGTGTAGGCCAAGGCACAAAAAGGCTACTAGCCCACAGCTAGCTAAGCTACACAAAAAGACTCCAGCAAATCCAGTTTGAAGACAATTCACCAATAAAACACAGTACTGTGCCTCAATGTCAATCAAGGACTTTTTAAGGTTTCTCTCACCCATCCGAGGCAAACACACAGATGTAGTGGTGATGTACCTCTTGCTGTTCCAAAGAATGATGCAAACTGTGAGTCAGTAGTGCAGAGATCCAGAGGCCCAAAAGTACCATGAATCAAGCTACTAAACTCCACAGCGGAACACAGTAATCCAATCAGTATGCTTTAAAAGTCCATATGTTGGTAATTTTCAAGGTTAAAAATAATATTTAAAAGAGATGCCATTTGCAAACAAGAAACAAACAATAAAGGACAAACATAGTTTCTGCCATCTTGGATTAAGGGCGGGGCAACCATATGCAGTTTTAATAAAGTTGAATTAGATAACCTTCTATGTCATTTTTACTCTTCAAAGTGTACACTTGCATGTGTTGATTATACAACGCTGCTACAGCCCTGTCGCGTCTTACAATTCTATGTTGTTACAATGTTGCGAGTACGTTGTCATAGTAGAAATTCAACGTGCCAGACGTTGCCACAACGTAAATGTGTTTGCTGGGCAGTCCCGTTCTGGTGTGAGGATAAATGGCAGACAAAGACTAAAGAGTCATTGACTGAAGCTTTGTGGCAAAAACTATTTAAAAAGCAAGGCTCTCAACTGAAAAGAAAAGAAACTAAGAGAAGAAAGAAAACTAAGACAGACAAGAGTAGTTAGATGGTTTGCATGAAGCTGTTCGGTCATAACCCATTTTCATATGATCTGATCTCAACTAGATACCGTCGGGGTCCTGGTCAGCCTGTCGGGGTTGTATTCGCTATAACAACTGCCTCGCTCTACATTATCCCTTACATAATTTATTTTTTAATTTATATTTGACTGATAACATTATTATTATTTTTTTTTTTTCAAGATTTCTATAGATATTGCGATATATTGTCATCGTGAATTCTTTTGGCCAAGGTAACCGTGTAGTGAAAAATCTGGTATTGTGATCTAGTTGGGACCAGTTTTTACAAGCGTGCAAGGTCTTAAACCTGGTTGGCTAATGCCCAAAATGAGGGTCTTTGGATTTAGGGTCCTGAGTGTTGACTCAGACCCTCTGGGGAATTCTGTTTCTTTGTCAGTTTGAACGAGTTATCTGTCTAATTCTCTCTTCGTTCCTACACTGGAATGCTGGTGTATCAAGAAACATGTCTATAACTATACGTTTTATAAAATGAATTGTAGTCTGGTACCTTTTGAAATAGAACAATGAACAAATAGCGTACCTAGAAGATTTTGTATTCACAGTATGTTTTGGGCCTAAAACTTAAACCCACACTTAGCTGCCTCGTTGGATCCAGTGTAAGGTAAGTGAAGGAGGATGAATGAACTGTCCTCCTTCTCTCTGAAATGTAGGTGGCTGTAATAAAGCCATGTCATAGCCAATGATTCCCAGGAAAGAGAAAAATAAACAGATTATATTTGACAGGAGGTTAGAGGAACAGAAAGGAATCCTATGATTCTATTGTTGCCACGAATGGGCAACTTGCCTTTTCCCTGTGCTAAAAACACAAGCCAAAAAAAACAAAAAAACAGACTCCCTTGGTGTCTGTTTAATTTCACTGTCAGTTGCTGCATGGGCTGAAGGATTGTTAATGGTGATTCACTTCTAATGACCAATAGCATGGCACCCACTGACTCCTAAAAAGCAAAACCACGGTTGCTTGACTTTAACATCACCATCACTGAGCTTCCGACGACTCTTTCATTCTTTATTTAAAAACATTTTCCCTGAAAGTTTGAGTTAGAACGGTTTGCAAGAACGGGTTAGTAGGTGAGGTTTATCTATTTGGTGTGATGACATTTAATGTCCCTTTTTCAAGACAAGTCAAAGCTTTAAAAAAATCACTGATGTTTTTTATGTCATAAAATGAAACTTGATACTATTTTGAAATCGAGTTAATCACAGACCTTATTTCAGGCATTCACCCATTCAAAAGAAAAAAAAAATGTGCTAAAATGCTCATTTCTGTGTTTTTAGCCTACAAAAATATGATATTCCTGCAGCACTCTACTGAAATAAAATAAAATATAAATATTAGAAAAAAACAAACTTACACTTAAAACACTTGGCAACTAAATGAAATAAAAAAATATATACTAAAATTACTAAGTATATTACTAAAACTAAAATGGAAATAAAAATAAAGATAAATAGAATTATTAAGAAAAACTAATAAAAATGATAAAATCATAAAACAAAATGAAAAAACTTCAACTAAAATGAAAAGCTAAAAATAAAAGCTAAATAAATATATATATAATACTATAAAAGTATATAAATAATGCTAAAATAACGCTATTTATGTGTAATTTCTGCACTACAGTGTCACTAAACATTACTGATTTGAATTTAATTGAATTGGAATGTGATCATGTGACAATTTATAGTAGCATACTGCTTCAAATGTATACTGTTGCATAATGTTTTACATACTGCAACAGTGGGCAGTATCATATTATTGCATTCGTATGACGTGTTTCCACACCTGTCTCCAAAACTCTCCCTCTGTCTTCCATTGCTTGAACAAACAGACAAAATAGTTGTACTTGAACTATTATACTAATACTTGAACAAAACTCACACCACTGTTTGAGTCAGAAGTTGACATGTCAGACTGACTTAAACAGAGCAATGTTTCAAAAATTCCACAGTGCTTGCACTTTTCATAAGTCAAACTGTGAATGGCTTACATAACAGTTCCCTCTGCACGGTCACAAAAGAGCATCAAACAAATTACACAACTCACATTTAAGCAACAACATTTAAGCAATTCTGACTAAATTACAAACACGTAAACACTAAATTTGTTGGCTCAGCCTCTCAGATCATGTAAAGTGTTGATGTAAGAAAAGGAACGTAATCCTTTCTGCCTTTTACGGAGCTGAGGTAAGTGAGTTCCTCTTTTTGAGCACTAAAATTCAAGTGTGACAAATTATGGTTTGGTTCGAAAAAACTCAGCAGTTTCACTCCAGTGTACACAATGACATAAGTTTGATATCACTGCTGCCTCTCTGCTTGCCAGTACACTCACAGTCTTTCTTTAATCTTTTGTCCTGTTCAGTGTTTTTATCTCTATGTATTTTTAGTTCTACATTCTGTTGGCTTCGGCAAAGTGAATCAGCAGCCAGTACAAACACAAATACTCAATGGCCTGTGGTGAATCAGACTCCAAGATAGCTTTGTGTACTGGGAACAATAACAGATGTTCCAACTATTTCTATCCATCTGCAGTGTGAGCAGATGAAGATATCCAGGATGAAAAGCCATGACCAACTCGGAGTGTTAAAGATCAATGACCTTTGGGAGAATTCTGGATTGAGATCACAGATTTTTTAGATGCAATCGTGTTCATCATGCTTGACAAGATTAAAAATTGGGCACCATAGGCTTTAAAAGTTATCAAATATTCAACTAGCATTTATGAAAAACCTAATTTTACATTTTACATTGTTATGAATTAACATGTCAAGGTATGAAAATGTCAAAAAATATGTAAAAAGCTGTTTTATTCTGCATAAGGTGAGTCAAATCCTCAGTGCCATGTTGAGGTCACATAACCAGTTCAATACTAACTTTTTCTCAGTAATTATTCAGAACTATTCTGAGTGGATTAGTAGCTATTCCAAAAAAACATTCCTTTTGATATTATTTTCATTTTTTTGTACTGATTTTGGTTATTAAACATAATAATAACAATAGTTATTTTTAGCCACAGGCGGCTGTCTTGGGCTTTAAGGGTTAATATATGTTAACACTTTATTTTGATGGTCCCACAATAGACATTCTACTGACTATTGTCACTAACTGCTCCGAGACTTGGGTGAAGATCCAAACGCAGATTTTATTGGGACAATTCAGGACTATTTAATGATTTGTAAAAAATAAATATAACAATAACTTTTATATTGTTATTAATATTTCAAGGTGAACACTAAAATATTTCTATTATAAAAGTTATTCTTATGTTTACTTAAAAAAAAAAAAAATATATATATATATATATATATACATAATAACTTTTATATTGTTAGTAATAGTTCATGATGAACACTTACAGAACTTAGGTTTACTTGATTGACCATACATCATTATTTAACAAATTTATGTTAAAATATTGTTATCAAATATGATACATCAGGCTTTAGAGGAATCGTTCTCAGTCATCATTGTAATGTATTGCATTATACATACATACATATATAGATAGATAGATTATATATATATAATCTTTAGATTTGTATTTAATTATCATCTTACTAAGACATATTATTGGGAGACAGAGAGTGACAACCATTATTTAAATTAATTTTATGTAATTACTAGTCTGTTATTCTATCAAGTCTTAATAAGGATCTCATTTATTTACATTACAAGCGATCAGAATTTCATCTTGCTTTTTGGCCATATAAATAACAGCATCTGCACCAAATTGCATATTTTTGCTCAGTTTGGGCCTCTGGGGTGTTTAAAACAGGGTTGTTGTTTTTTCCCTCCTCGAGAATGAACTTCATATTCTCCTATATCATACTATAAGCAAACCTTTATTATTATTTAAAAAAAAATGGTCTAAAGGTTCAATATATATATATATATATATATATATATATATATATATATATATAGGGTATGTTCATTTGCTGAGCACTTACCATTACTGCTTGAAATACTTTAAGCATAAATGCTTTCATCATATTGCAAATAATTCAGGTCCTTTTCCAAACTTCTTTCACTGCCTCGGAAGTAGCGCTAGTTTATTTTAAAGGAATGTAAATTAAGATATTCCACTAATGTTCTTATCTCAGTGGAATGATGTGTCAGGGGATGGCAAATGGCATGTTGCTTCCTCTGCTGTGTCTGCCTGCTGCCTGCGGACCACCCAAAAACACATGCAGATCACAGATGAGAGGCTGATGGCTGACTTCCGACCTTCTGAACGACCACAGCACATTTTTTTTGCAGAGCAGGCATTTGTGGCCTCCGTAAAAGGAAAGTAGCAATGTTTCTAAACGCATATTCACATCCAAACAGTTTTAAGTCTAGTATAAAATGAAATAAAAAAATAAATGTATGTATATGTGTCATGTTCCCTTTTGGCTTAAATGACAGGCTTACTGCCTTTGCTCATACTTTTTTATTAACTCATTATGCAGTTAGTGTATCTGTATGCACCAGGGTCTTGTGTCACAGTGAAGGGGTTTTTACCTTTCATTATCCCATTTATTCCATAGCTACTTGCCAGGTAAATAAATGGCCATGAAATATTAATTTGAGAATTATTTTATTATGTGAGAAGAAAGAAAATATGATATAAAAAATATAGGAAAATATGAGCAATGCTAAAGAAATCATTAAGGAACTTTTTTGTCTTGGTCATTATCACAAAATAAACCCTGACAGGCTGACCGGGACTCCAACATGAAGCAGGATTAAATGCTATATAGTTTTCCTTGATTGACAATTCACATGGGCATTCTTTGGTTTCTGTGGATTAAACAGTATAATCGCATTAAGCCGCAATGGTTGTTTTTCAGTGGTTGGACTTGTTCCCAGGATTAAAAGTCTTTTTAAAGGCTCACTTAAAGCTCTTCTAAAAATTATCTGCTTGCACAAATGCATGCTAATATTGATTTTCACATTATCAGATTTTTGCTCTAGATATATAAATAGTGCTGTATCTGCTCAGTGAGACAATAAATGTGGAAATGTTCTAAACTTGGGTGCCATTAATACATTTTATCATAGAAATGTGCTTAGAAATGTGATAATTAATACAGCAGAACTCAATGGATGGGCACATCTGCAACGGATCCTGTTGTGGAAACGCAATATTTCCCAGGAACACTGATTGTTGGTAGACATTAGCTGTTATCCAATCATTAGTTCTGGTTCTCCAAGAGTCCCGATACAACAGTTCACTGTTTGGTATCACTCAAATTTTCCAGTGGAGTCAGTTACTCTTTTTGCATGTTATCATTATGAAAGTCGGTGCCAACAAGTGACTTTCTATAATGAGTAAGTCTTCATTGAATCTTTCACTCAACCAATTCTTTCAAAAAGAATGATTATGTTGTAGCTTAATTTAGAACTGTTTACATTATTATATTGAATAAAAAATCTAGGTTAAATTGTGTTGCATACTGTTATACTTGGACAAAAAAAAAAGAAAAGAAAAAAAAAGCGGATTCCAAAGTGTTCGCATATTTTATGGACACTGTTTGTGCAAAATAGTGCGGCTACTGCCAGGTACCTCAACAGGTCAAATATCCTTTGAATTAATATTTGCATCATCTAGGTTTCATTTTATCCTCCATTTTCAACCCAGGCTCATTGCAAAATTATATTACATTGCTTTCAAAATGAAATGTCCAGTGAGAGGTGCTAAAATAGTTTTTGGTTTTATCTGAAACTGATTAACGTGAATCTGGAAATGTTTTACTACTTTGGTTGTTGTATGTATTGCAGCAATTCTAATGTGTTTGAAAATAACAAACCACCTACAATAAACCCCACCCTAAGCCTAACTGACAGTATGAACAAAAGCAAACATGCCATTTTAGCTTGCTTTTGCAAGTCTTCAAGCTATATTATTGTGACTCGTATGGAGCCTCTGCATCCAGGTGTAACAGGTGAGCTACCAAGCAAGTTCACTACATCAGAAAAGCCATATGGTTTACGAGCTGCATGTGATGTAAACGTCAAAATGTATCCATTTTCAAATCATGCACTATGGTAAAAGTGCTTTGCGGTCCTAGCATTATGCAAGGAACTGTGCAAAACTAAGTCTTTACTAATCAATAATCTGCTCCACAATCATAATTTGTGTGAAAAGGAATAAAAGTTGGTGGTGTTTTACTGCCACTAGTATTCATTACAGCTGGAAGGAAACTGCAGTGAATTATATCTATAGTTTTTGGAGTTTTGCAAAAATGTAAGTAATAGAGCCATGTTTTTCCAATTAGCATATGTGTCAGTTTTTTCCCATTAGTTTTGTTGTAAAGAATACACAAATCTTTAATATCCTTATTTGTTTTTTTTTTATTAACATGAAGTGTGTTTTGGAATAGAGCTAGCAGTTCACTGATTCACTCTTCCAGCTCAGGAGGGGATGAGCCATTCAAACACACGCTGTCAGAAAGCATTTCTGCCTGGCTAACAGCTCTCTGATATGACAAGTCAGCGTTTCATGCTCCCATTTCAGTGTAGCCCAGATAACATGCACCAAAGACTTCTTTTAGCCAATCAGCCACTCACTGACAACCTCAGCACTTAAGTGTGATTGTTTTGAAACCAAGTAACTGTCCTTTTGCTCCAACTATCCTCAATTCGATAATGTATACTCATTGTGAATTGTTGTGGTTGGACAAGAAACAGTGCTTGCAAAATAGTTTGGCTTACATCTACATTTCCCCATTCTGTCATTTTCCCGCTGAGATTTGCTTGATGCTTAATTTCAAATGAAGCGTGAAGTTCTTTGTTGGAATTTGTTGGAGTTGTGTAATGGTTTCTGGAATGGTTGGGGGTGGCCTCTTTTGGTTGGGTTGAAATGTCACACTGGTGGGGAGTTAAACGGGGTAAACCACTGCATGTAATGATGTGGGCTTATTCGCTCTAACTTAACTCATCAGAGTGAAGACCACAAAGGCTTGATTTCCATTAAACTCAATGTGAATGGACAGATCACAGGAATTGCAGATGAAAGTGCTTGCATGGAGAGAATCATGAGAACGGGATGTTGGGAAGAAGGCTAAGAGAGATGGTTGAAGTTGAGAGGGAAGATATCAAAGAAGGAGAAAGGAAGCCTAAAGAAAAATCTTTGAAAATGTATGTGTTTTGCTTTATAGAATGGTAAACACAGAGACATAGGCTATGTTCCAAAACCTAGGAAATTTTCTACATAGGCATAGAACTTGTTTACATGCACATTCTAATCCTATTAAATGTGCTGTATGTAAGTTTTTGACTGTACTAAAGCATAACAATAACATAAAATGTTTGCAGATATTTAGTAAATATGCTGAGTTCATATTCTTGTTTCTCTGAAAAACTACAGCCAGTTATTTTACTTTGAAATGTACGTTCCGTGTCGGAATGTGTGTTTTTGTTTTGGTCTGTGTGATACCGCACGTTGCCAATTTACCCTATAGACCTTATGTAGCCACGCCCCTTTTCAGCGCTGCGCTCGTTGTCTTTTGTCTTCCTATCTGTATTTTCACAGCAATCTTGCGTATTTATGAATGAACGGCTCGTTTTAAAATCTTCCTGGTCTACTGACATTTGTTAAGACATCTGCTTTAAACATTACAATCCTCATGATAACTTTCGTTAACTTTACATTAAATAAATCCACTTCAAAAGCTAATTACTCCTGGACAGCAATGTCATAGAAATATACAGAGCGACCGCAAAAACGGTGGTTGAGCCCTCATTTCTCTGGTGCATAAGGTCTATAGTATTTTCTCCACCACAGGTTGCCAGTTGGTGGAAAAAACAGCGTATTGCAACCATGGAAGCCAGCAAACAAACAGGGTCAGAGATTCTACCCCACCTAAAAAGCCTCCACACCCATCTAAAAATCTCTATGAACGGGAGCATATTAAAATGTGATATCAGCTCATCATAAATCAATAAATCAACTCATCAACTTAGTCTCCTCGCCTTCCATTGTCAATTTCAGTGAATTTGGACTGCAGTACCCATTTCAACCGCTAGCTGTCAATCTCACATACTGCACCTTTAATGCATGTGTCATGTTTTCCTTTTTCGGAGTACGGTCATAAATGGATTAAGCATAAACCAATCAACAAACATTTTTGCCCCATACCCCGATTTCGCCTGGCATGTAAACACCTTAACCTTCATTCTGTCGGCTTATTGAAGTGAGCATGTGTGATATGTAACAGTAAAGCATCATTACTGTGGATTTAAGTGCATCCAGACAGATGTCCATAATTATTTAATTGAATATAAAATTCGACCCGCCAAAGTGGCTAGTGGGAATGACTGTGTATACATGTCACTGCTGAAATCCACCCGCATTTGGCTGGTTGGCAGGTGTTAATGCCAAGCCCTGATTTAGTCATAAACTGATCAGCCACAACATTAACTACCTGCCTAATATCATGTAGGTCCACCTTGTGCTGCCAAAACAGCTCTGATGTGTCGAGACATGGACTCCACAAGACCTCTGAAAGTGTCCTGTGGTATCTGGCCCCAAGATAATAGCAGTAGGTCCTTTGAGTCTTGCATGTTGCGAGGTAGGGCCTCCATGGATTGGATTTGTTGGTCCAGCACATCCCATAGATGCTCAATTGGATTGAGATCTGGGGAATTTAGAGACCAAGGCAACCCGTTTTAACTTTTTGTCATGTTCCTGCTGGGTGCATTATCCTGCTGAAAGAAGCCACTGCCTTCAGGGAACACCATTGCTATGAAGGTGGTGTATGTGTTTCTGTAACCATTTTTAGGTAGATGGTACGTGTTAAGGAAAGATCCACATGAATGCCAGGACCCAAGGTTTCCCAGGACCCAAGGTTTCCCAGCAGAACATTGCCTAGAGCATAACACACTTCACAATGCACACACACAAGTTATGTTTTTTTTAAATATACTTTTTTTGTATCCACATGATTAGAGTCCAGTGGTCTGCTGAATGATATCATCATCATGGAGAAAATGGAGAATAGCAAATGAAAAATTTGAAAAAGATTCTCTTTTAAGTTGCTTCATATTTCCATTTAAAATTGATAATCTTATATAAGAGCATATGGAAATGAGACTGCAAAGTTTGATTTGTCTAAAGAGAGAGAGAAAGAAAAAAAGGATAGACTTATAGAGGCATAAACTAACTTAGTAAGGAAGTAAAACAAGCTGCAGAGGGTTTGATTATTCCGTTTGAATAACAGAGTAACTTCTCTCTTCAGCTTTGTGAACTGAAAGATGATAAACAAACCTTTGAGCAAGAGAAACCCCCTACAGCACTGTTACACCATCCATCCACACACACATACACGCACGCACGCATTCACATGCACACATTTTGGGTTTTCATGTCTTATGAGGACTTACCATTGCTGTAATGGTTTTTATACTCTACAAACTGTATGTTCTATCTCCTAACCCTCCCCCCTTCTCCTACCCTAACACTATCCATTACCCACTACCCACAACTTTATGCATTTTTATGGTATGATTTATAAGCCGTTTTCCTCATGTGGAACAAACAATGTCCCCACAGGGGCAAAGATTTCTGGTACTGCCATTTTGTCCCCATAACATATAACATATAATACCTGAACCTACCACACACACACGTAATGGGGAGTTTGGTCCCCACAATGTAGGCAAGACGTGACCCACACACTGAACAATATCATACTAATTCAAAAAGGGCCAGAGAGTGTGTGAGCAATGTGAACAGAATAACACAACCAATTCTCAATCATACAGACACACACCCACAAGTTTACGTAGTCTAAAAATACTGATTTCCAAGAGGTTTATTGAACACTCCCTCCTTTGTCTTGCATTGGTCAGTCAAACAGATTTTCTCACCCCAATCACATCTTTGGCTGAGTTAGTTTTTCTATGTCAGCTCAGTATATAGTTTGTACTGTTTTTGAAAGATGTCTCTGATGCTCAATAAAGCAACATTTATTTGATCAAATATACAGTAAAAACAGTAATATTGTGAAATAGTATTACAATAAAAAAACTTTTTTTTACTGTAATATAGTTCAAAATTTAATTTATTCCTGTGATGCTGAGGCTGAATTTTCAGCAGTCAGAAATTATTTGAATATGCTGATTTGCTGCACAAGAAACATTTATTATTCTTATCAATGTAAATAAAATTGTGCTGATTAATTTTTTTTTTTTGTGCAAACTGCGGTACTTTTTTTCAGAATTCTTTGTTGAAAAGAAAGACAAAACAAACAAATCATAACTATAGCATTAACCTAACCATAAAAGGAAATGTTTTGCATTTTTTAAACATTGTTTACTTCATTAATTAATCATTTCTACATTTCAGGACATCAGCCGGACTAAGTTTTTTCACATGTAGCTAATTTGCGGAGAATTTTGAGACAAAGAACAGCACACAAACACAAACATCAAGCAAAACAGTGACAACACATGGACAATGACTGCAGCACACAAACACACTCTTCTTGATTATAAACACATAAACCATATATAGACCTCTTTTGCTACTTTCACATCAAAACACATAGATACATTTTATTTACTCCACATTCCTATGTTCTCATACACTATTAATGTGATATTTGAGTTCATGACACAAGAAACCATGTGCCAGCTAAAACACACTTCAGCATGCCATGTTACATAAGCATTGGACAAATCCTTAAAATCCTAGCATGACAGATTTCTAGAGCAGAATCATTCTAAGCATTACTCAAAATGTGAGATTATAAGCCTTCATGCAAAGTGAACACACTGACCTCAGATAAAAAAAGAACAATCACATGTAGAATGTATCTCAAATATAGACAGCATTGAGATTAAATGAAGAGAAAATGAAAACATGGTGAGCTGCTTCTCAGTCTCATTTATTTCTATTGTCATGACAACTAAAGAATTTTAGGAAAATTTAAGTCAAGTTTAAGTTAAGCTGAAAGTGTTCTCTTCTTCAGCCCTCAGATTGGTTTTGACACTCAAGAACCAATGCCTGATTGATTTGATGGATGGATGGATGGATGGATGGATGGATGGATGGATGGATGGATGGATGGATGGATGGATGGATGGATTAATTGATTGATTTTATTACACTTTACACAATTCATACACAGTAAAAAAAAATAAACGTCATAACAGTTAACTTAATGCTAGAATGGGACTAAGTCTCATAAGATCCACAAATGAGTGTGGAAATCATGTTAACTGTGACTAATGAAAGTTTTCATGTCTCCATTTGAAGCTTTATAGCAGAAAGATTTGCTATAAGAAAGGCTTTGGGGGCTCGAGCCCCTGCCCTTTTTCAAAATTATTCAAAAGTGCACCTCTCAAACTAATATCAATGATAATATTGTGGCCAATAAAACAAAATGCATTTGATTATAATCAACATGACAATGTGTACAAAACTAAAGTAGTCCATAACGCGTTGCTATGGGTTGTGTGCGTCTTGTTTCGGACTTTACTGACAGGGTCTACAGTGTTTTCAAAAGTCTCCGTTTTCGAGGGTCGAAAACTCCGGAGTTGTGTGGACGGCAGGCGTAACCGTAGCAAAAGTTATGATTTTTAAAACAAAAATGCACTATTGTAAACGTATTCCACAGTCTGCTCGGGAAACTGTGCTCTCGAGCCAAATATTGTTCTTTCAGTGAATACCTATGGCTCGACGGCAGGAAAAAATAAACCAACTTTTTTTTTTTCAATAATAAGGTTGTGTGTTGATTCAATAAAAAATCCACATATTACATATTTTAAAATATTACATAATTCACTGATGCGTGCTAATCGTTTTCACTGATGCCGACTAATGTGAAGTGGAGTGGTAATTTTCCGGTCATTCATAAATCGGTTGAAAATTACATGGACAGACGAATTCACATTTATGAAGCGATCTAAATCTGCATTGTTGAAACAATGGATGTTAATTGACTACAAAACTCTTGTAGTCTATATTTATTGATACACCGTTTACCATTTGATCAAATTATCATAGTCGGTTAAATGATGCCCATGGTGCCACCGACAGGCCTATTATGTGAAGTACTGGTCAAAAGTTTGGACACATTACTAATGTTATGAAAGAAGTCTCTTTTGCTCATCAAGCCTGCACATATTTGATCAAAATATATATGCCCCTTTTTTACATTTGAGCCCCTGCCCCTGAGGAACACTCTGCACATTTCTGGTTATAGGTTTAGAAATCATCTCAGCAATGGACAGTCCACAACAGATTGTTGTAAATACAATAAGAGGTGGGGTCACACGGGTTACTAATCGGGTTACAATCAGGTTTGGCAGATTCTGATATCTGTAACCAAATCCTCAGCTCAGACACAAAGAGACTCCTTCTCTTTCTTCACCCCTGCTGTCTCAAAGGGAACTCATGAAACATGAAAGGTGTACGTTGCCAAACAGCTCTCTCCAAATGATCGATGGAGACTTGAGAGATAACTTAAAATAAATATAGCAGTCTATTGGAAGTGAAGATCTGAGCTGTCTGCTGGGAGATAAATGAGGAGTGAAAAAATTCTGGCTCAGACATTTCTGGAATAGCATACATATATATATATATATATATATATATATATTGGTGTGGATCTGAATATTAAGTCATTAATCATTATAAATGCAGTTCAGACAGAAAAAATTAATAGGCTTCTATGATAAACATGTTTTCAGTTTTGTTTATTAACTGTAATTTAAAAAATGTACATGCAAAGACATGATTTCATATTATTCTTGAAAGTAATTGAGTTCATAATTAATTTATTCATGTATAATTATGTAAAAAGATCAAATTTAATGTTAAAATTAAAATAAAGCTCCACTTTGCTGGTTATGTCAACGTTTCCCTCTGGATAAAGTAAAAAGGATGTTCAAATGTCTTTTATGTTTATTTAATAGCATCCTGATGCTTGAGGCTCAACATGTAATGATGCACAACAGTACATTATGCAGATAAAAAGGTCTAACCAGTAAACTCCAGTAAAGCCTGGTTTACAGCTATGTTGCGACCCAGCCCTTATGAAAAAGATATATTTAATAAAGGTATTAAAAAAATGGGCTTAACATGAAAATAATATGCATTATTCAATGTACACTTAATGGAACTTGTCGCAACTTAATTTTATTTAAACTTGATTCCTTAAAGGTATTTCATGAAAAATGAAAATCCTGTCATCATTCACTCACCCTCATGTCATTCCATTCCAAACCTGTATGACTTTCTTCTACAGAACAGAATAACCAACAATAAAATAAAAATGTTGGTTTAAAAAAATAAAAAACCCTGAGCCGTTGTTGTTGTTGTTTTGTCTTCCACATCAACATGTTTTTAAAATGTATTAACTGAAGTAGACATGACAATAGAGTATATATTTTTCTTTAAATGTACTTTATTAGTTAGGAAATGCATTGCATTTAAAATGTAATTTTAAAATAATATTGTTCAGTTGACACTGAACAGAACAGAATGTGGCTGTCTGAGTATAATGCACTAAAGTATCCTTTTAATTTATTTAAATTATGCTACTTGAAAGTATCCTTTTTAATAAATCCTTTTAAACTTTCAATGATGCGTTACACATTTAATACCCTTAAGTGTCTTTTTCAAAAGCTTTGCATGAAAAAAAAACATCCTCTAAAAACTTCCTGTACAGAAAGTTCACGACATTTACCACTTCACCTCAGTTGTATTTTTCTGTGTGGATAACATTTAAGATCAGCAAACAATACAACTGTGCAGCAACTAATGAAAGAACAAGTTATAGATAATTTAATTATAAATTACAGATAATTGACGAAGGTTGAATATAATGAAAACCTGTCTGGGTCATATTTCACCCTAAAATCAAAAGAAAACAATATTATTATTATTTACTTTTTTTTGCATTAACATATTCATGCCAACTAAGATTTGCCCCACAAATCTCAATGAAGATTCTCAACAGATTCACATTACTGCAATGCAGAATGTTTTATAATAACAAGGATCAGAATTTAAGTGATTTTTTTTCTTTATTGTGATGTGAAAATAATGTCACATGCAAATGCAATGCAAAACATGCCTTATCTAATGTATGTTATGTTGTTACATGCTCTCAGATTCAAATAAGAATGTTCCCCTCATTTACCTGATAATATTTCAGGTCAACATTCTGTATTGTTAGAATATTGATCAACATCCTTCTCACTTAAAGTTCAAATATGCTCATCATGTGAACGGTGATTAATTGAGGAGTGTCAACAGACCTGTGGGACTCTCTATAAGAAACATGAAGCCTCGTTCTCCTGAAGTTCCATCAAATACTTTCTCCTTTATTTATTTATTTATTTTTTTTTATTTTTTTATTTTACATTTATTTTTTTTATTTTTTTTTTTGTCCTCTCTTCTGTCAGATTTGCATAGATTTGGAGATGTGTGCTCAGAACTCCTTTATAGAAGTAATCTCATGGGTATAGAGTGCCATAGTAAGTTTCTGGAAGTAAAAATCTCATTCATTTTCTATACAGAGATATAAGCCTTTTAACACAGACATAAGAGAGACCTGAGCTCAGAGATTTAAAGAGATGATGTGTGCGTCTGCAAAAGCCACAAGTCAGTGGGATTTGTCCTTCATTTAAAAAAAATAAAGTCATGTTTGATAGCACAATTCCCAGGATAGCACAAACAGAGAGGATGATGTTACCCATGACTGAAAAATCTGGTCCAGGCTGGTTTTATGTTGCTGGTATAGTGCTGGTCTAGCTGGTGTTCTGAAGCCAAACGGAGCTTGTGGGGAACATTTGATTTGTTTTAGCTATGATTATATTATTAATCAATGTCATCTGAATAACAAAGACAAAAAGGTTTCAAAGGATCAAAGGATTTGTGTCCAGTTTTAAAGGATCTGTACACAGATCAGTTAAAAACGAGTTTGTGCACACTGCAAAACAAAAGCATTTAGAGATATATGTATAAAAAATAAAAATGCCAAATAAAAGTTTGTTCAATAACAGGGGTTATGAGAAGAGCTCTTTCAATGGTACAGTTAATAACAACTTGATTATGAAAGTTCAGAATTGAAAGTTGTTGTTTTTAAAGACTTTCATGCACATTTGGCAACTGACGTGTCAAAATGCTGTCATTTACTGATTCCAAAAAGTGCACACAGTAAGAGTTGTCATTGCAGTCCTCTGGTGAGATATTGATTTATTTTCGGCTCTGTTCTAGTTGTTTCTCTTATCTTCAGTGATTCTGCTTCTTAACCACATGTGTCATCATTAATGGTCAACCATAATTAAAAAAATAAAATAAAAATCTGAATCTACTTTATTTCACTAACTGCAAATCTGATTCATTGTTTACTCTCTATAGATTGGGGCCATATGAAAACTGAGCAGTGTTCGTTTAACACTGAGGATTTTGCTGTGTACAAGTAAACATGTAACCTGCAACATGCATTTTCTTTATTATTATTTTTATTTTTTTTAATTAATTGGAAAATTGTCTTGGTCTTTATTTAACTATGAGCACACACTATAGAAATGTGACACATATTACTTTTGTAATGGTCTTGCTGGGATGATACCAGCACTCAAAATATAACATATCATGCTCGGATCAAGCAAACCAGCAACCAGTATCCCATGGTCCCAGCTTGCAAAACAAAACTTATGCTGGAGACCAGCAATGCTGGATATTTTAGCAGAGGCCATGGAAAAGATATATAGTCATATTTGTATATATCTGATAAATTAATACAAAATATATTGCATTTTATACTAATAATAAATGACTATAAGTCAAAAGTTTTATATTGTGCTGTAATTTTTGATTCATGGTCATATGCTTCATGGGATGAGTAGTTCATTCCCTCTTAAACACATACCTCAGGTCTTTAGTGATGCGGAACGTCATTCACTACTTTCCTCATTCATTTTTAAAGTTAGGCATCAACCTTCTTAATATTCCTCAATCAATTCATTATAAACAATATAACAAGTAAAAATTATAACATTATAAAAAAATTCCTGTTTTCCCATTCATTTTTTGTACAAATTGTATAGGGTTGCTAACGACCCGTGGTGTGTGACAGTGTAAGTATATATTTTCTGCACAACAATAATTGAATCTTTGATGACTTACTAAGTGCAATTTACAATGTCTGATAGACAATGTTGAAGTGACGTTTCACTCATAGTTACCGCAGGCAGAAAACTAAATAATAGGAAGTATCATCAGCAAAACTTGAAATGGCTCAGCAATGTATTGCAGAACAAGTACTGAACGCAATCAAACATTAGTGTCACCAGGGCCGTGCACAGACATTTTGAGGGGCAGTGGCTTAAACCAAAAAAGGGGGCACTATAAGGAGTTTGAATGAGGCAGTATCATCTTAATATATAAAATTAAAAACAACTCTTTTATATGGGCAATAAGATTACAATTAGGATTTAGTGCAAAATCAAGTTATGTTGTTATAATTACTCTTCCAATTAAATAATTCAATGTCAATGCCAGTTTAACTGTCTGATGCTCAGTGGGCTCTCACTCTCTGAGCTGCCTCATCCTATGGAAGTAGTATAGACATTTAATTTAATATTATACACTTAAAGTATAAATTGAAATGATATACAGGTTACAACAGTTATAAAGTCACACCGGGGAAGAAATGCGCATTTGACTTAATTCTCTTTTATACCACTCGATGGCACAAATTCTGCTCAGCACTTTTTTTCATAAACGCTTTTGATGATGGACTTGGAAATTTGGCTGATCATTGACTTGATCAAAGTTGATTCTGTGCTAATTTAATCTACTATTTTTTTATTTATTTTTTTATGTTTTAGACTTAGCCTATGTAGCAATTTAAATACAAAGATCTCAAGAATCTTGTTTCTGTATTTTTAAAATGAAAATTATGACAGATAGCCTATATTTATTGAACAAACATTTATTATTTAATTTATCAAAATAACTCCAAAAATTGTATAAACTTTGCTAAAGTGATTGGTTTGAACAAGTATCAACTTAGACATTATTAAAAGCATATTAATTTAGCTTAAGTATTTTTATCAATACTGTGTGTCTTACCGTGCTGGTTTTACCCCGTGTGTACCTCCTTGCCACCTCATACATTAATACGATTTTTTATTTTTTATTTTTTTTATAAGATTTTCATTAATAAGATTTTTAATCAAACCACCTTTCTGATTTATTTTCACACAAAATCTGTTGCTCCATCAATTTTCAAACATATATTGTTCTGCAATCATCATACACTGGGAGTAGTGAAAATTAGAATTCTTGTTCAATCAAATTATTTAACCTGATCTAATCTAATATAAATAACACTAATAAATAAATCACGAATAAATAAATAACATTTTCTGTTGTCTGCAGATTTTGTAGACAAAAAAACAATGCCTCACAAAATTAGAAGAACAGAGTGAGAAAGAGCAAAGACAAAGCCTATTCAACATTGCAAACATTTAATCAAAGTTCTAGAAAGCCAGAGGGTAAATCATTATGTATAGAATATTTAGCAGATAGTTTTTCACACTTTAACTCCTGTAAATATATTTCCCATTATAATCAGTTGCCTTAGTTGATATACTAGTATCTATCTATAACATACATCATATTTATAATATTTTAATGAGACCATATTGACATTATACACAATATAAAGGTAATATACTATATATTATCTAAATGTGTTCTAATCTAAATGAATAGTACCTTAGTATAGTAGGTTACAAGGGGGCTAACGGCACGAAACACATTTGCTTTTCTTCCAAGAACATGGATGTTGCACGAGTTGTTAGCACTATTTGAAGACCAGGAGCAAAACATTTTGCGACAGAAATACAAAAACATATTACCAAAATACTAATTTTGTAAAAAAAAATACTAATACTAATCTTCTGGAGGGTTAGGGCGGGGGGCGAGAGGGGCACCTCAGATGATGAGGGCAGAAGGGCAGTGGCTCTAGCCACCGGGCCACCCCCCTGTGCACGGCCCTGAGTGTCACTGTCACTTAATGGTGGATCTGGTGAAGAAGCTGTCAGCGATAAAAATATTGATTTTGAAGATGTTGAAAATTATAGTTTTGACAATATGTTTGAGATGGTGAATATGAGCCAGATGCTGAATGTACTGAGCTCTGACAAGGACAGTGATGATGTTATGAAACATCTTCTCAAACTGAAACCTTCCAAGCTCCATAAGGTAACAATTTTTTTTTTTTTTTATTATTCTGTAATTGTTACTCTAAAATCAGGAGAGTTGTATATTATCACGACAGGTATAGATCCAGGCCGCTAAAGGCGGGCGTACACGGTGCGAGTTTGGACCAGGTTCGGACACTCGGGAGGTCGTGAGATATTGCACACGTTGCGAGTCAGTTTAACTGATAATCGCGTCAAAGCAGCTGGTACATGGCACGACTGTCCTGCACGAATTTTATCCCGAGCCGGCAGCAATCACGTGAGCTTTCGCGCTAAACACAGAGACCGTTAATGTTGCATGCAGGCAAAGCTTCAGATAGAAAAAATGACAGAAATGTGTGTGCAAAAGATTTGTTGTAAAGCAGAGAACAGTAGCCTTTCAACATAAAAACTTGCGACCACGACCATGCGAGCATCACCGATTCCACTCGATTTCTCCCGAGTGAAAAAAATCATCTGCGAGCTCGTAAAAACAGCAAAAATCGCACCGTGTACGCCCGCCTTAAAGGCACGAATATGTAATAATGATTGGCGAAACATTCATACATTTAAAGGTTAAACTAATTACATAGTCCTGTTTTCTTTTTTAATTCAATGTTATGAGGTTGTGATTAATCTCAGAGCTAGTTTGTTTGTTAGAATGTGTTCACATGTAAATGGGGAAAATTAATATGAAAAATACTTCCAGAACGATGATAAAGTGTACAATCACTGTAGCGTCCCATTAGCGAGGAATGCAATGTGTCAGCAGTGTCTTCTGCTTTTTTCTAGTTGACTTGTGGCATACGTAACCATTTCACAAGATGGCGATTTCGTATGAATTGGTAAGATTTGATTTGTGTGAAAACACACTATTTTTAGAAAAATGTGAGCAAGATCCACTTCTAAACCTATAGCCGTCACTGGGGTGTAAGCAGATCGTACAAAAAACATACAAATGAGATCATACAAATTAGCAACCAATGAGCCAAAACGTAAAATAGTTATGAATTGCCGTGGGAGTGTGTTGTCACACCTGGATCCCATTGACTGCCCGCACACAAGCCAACGAGACTGTGCCTCGGGACACGCCGCAGTAAAAAACAATTACATCCAGGCCGTTTATACAACCCTCCTGCTAACATCTTGAACACATACATATTAACAAACTGAAACAACATGCTATAACACAAAGTTTTGAGTTACATGATGTATTTTTCAAAACTTTAATCCACTTTAATATTTCTGTGGCAAGCTGTTCTCTGCATAGGGTAAACAGGCTGTATTATAGCTCACAATCTTTTCCCAAACTCTGCATCTGGCTGTGTTTAGCGCAAAGAGGTGATGTTTTTAACAGACTTCTGTCACATGTTAAAGGTGCCGAGAGGACCTTTGAATTTGTGCAAGCTTTTACTAAACTTTTTTAATGCACTGCAGATGCTGATGGCGGCTAATGACCGTGTGCCAGAGGATAATATATCTGGTAAAGCACAAGCTGCAATGCCGTGCCAATTTGTCTAAGATGAAGACCATGGTCCAGGACTGCCATAAAACTCATCAACTCTGCAAAATTTAATGGCTACGTATTTATTCATGCTGACAGTGAATAAAAGCAAGACGACTAGGTGAGGGTGGTAACGCCAAAATCATACCAGTTTACAACGTATATATAACAAAGTTATTAAAAAATGGGTTTATAATATACAATATTATATAATTATCTAGAAATTACCATTTTTAATAAAAATAATGAAATACTTGAAATTAAATTAAAAGGATAGTTCACCCCAAAAATGAAAATGTTGTCATCATTTACTCACCATCATGTTGTTCCAAGTCTGAGTTTCTTTTTTCTGTTGAACACAAAAGAAGATATTTTATAGAATGCTGGTAACCAGACAGTTGACGGTAGCCATTGACTTTCATAGTAGTATTTTTTACTATGGAAGTCAGTGGCTACTGTCAACTGTTTGATTACCAACATTCTTTAAAATATCTTCTTTTGTATTCAGCAGAAAAAAGAAACTCATAAGTTTAGAACAACTTGAGGGTGTACAGCCTAAGCGATGACAAAATATTAACATTTTTGTGTTAACTATCCCTTGAAAATGAAATGAAATACTTCCAAATTAAATGTATTTGATTTTCTTTCTTTTTTTATGTGGAACTTGCTAGAAGCAAACCTAAACTTAGATGTATTCATAACAAATGGATTACACATTTGTCATCAGTGCACATACAATTTTTAAACATATACAACAGTTTAAAACTAATATTATAAAACATATAGTTCTGACTGTAATTTTTGATTGGGTAAGTGAGTCACATTAGCTTGTGACACATTAACTTAACATTAAAATAGCACAAGTTGTTCAGTAACCACAAACAACTAAATTTTGCATTGTGCCAAATAATCACACTGTTCATCATGGTCTTAACTTATTTAGTTCACATTGCTCTGTGTTTCTGTTGCCCTCACATGTAAATATCATAAAGCAGTCCTGCCCTCTGATTTGTGCATATATACCAAGAAGCTCTATAGCTAAATTTCAACCAGATGACACATTTGTACTGTGCCTGTATGTAACGCCTAGCCATTGTTTGAAACATCATATTCAAATTCACACACACAAAACTGTTTTTTTATGCATTAGTTCTCTGCTCTGCCCCCTCTCCACCTACAGTACATACATACTCTTCCTCATTTAATTTTTGGCAAAAAAGGCTTGGGTCTTGCCTGCTAGCTTTACAAGCTGTTAGAATTGTAGAAGCCATCTTGTAAATGACCAATTAAATGAGAAGAGATCACGAGAGACTGCATACCTGCCCGGAAGGAGCCATAAAACCTAATAAGGGGGGGGAAAGTTGGCCCCTGGCAAACACTGCTGAGGATAATTACAGCAGGGGAATTATCTCCCCTATTCCTTCCTCTTCCATCACAGAAACTTACTGAACCAAATTCACCAAGTTTTTTTTTCTTCTTCTCATGTTTTACGTTTATCAGTTTTGCAGTTATATACAAAGTATATAGTTGGGGTTGGGGTTGAAGTTGGGGTATAGTTGACAAACCAGGGTTGTTGTATTCAGCCAAATCATCAGACACACAAGTGTATATATATACTTGTAGTTTACCAAGTATATGGTATAAGCCATATATATGTGTGTGTGTGTGTGTGTGTGTGTGTGTGTGTGTGTGTGTGCGTGTGTGTGTGTGTGTGTGTGTGTGTGTGTGTGTGTGTGTGTGCGCGCGCGTCTGTGTAGGATTTACAATTTTCACTCAGAAACTACAAGTAAATATCACAAATATCACAAAACAGCAAGTAACCTATTGTATTAAATGTGACATTTTAATTTAGAAAGGCTGAAATTTTCTTGTAAAAAAAGTACTCTAATAATGTTTTATAATATTTACAGTTTCGAACAATAAGTTTTTGTTTTGTTTTTTTACAGTAAAGATGAAATTTTATGAAATTTTAAGGATACAAGTAGCCTGGCTAACGTCAGACCTCTTCTCATTGAGATATATAATCTCGAATAAAATCGTGCTGCGCTCAAGGCAGCATGGGGAAACCCAGGGTAGGATTCAAGTGATATTTTCTGTCTTGTGGGAAGTGCTATGGATTAAACTGTGTCAGCCCCAATTCCCAAATGAATGCGGAAAATAAAGGTAAAACAATAATAATTCATATCAATTATAATTCATATAATAATTCTTGATTCAGGTCATTATAGTGTTGATAATAACAAAAGAGCACACAGTACCATAGTGAATGTGTTGTAGAAACATTAGGAACAGTTCACTTAGACTAATGTTAAAAGCATTGTCAAATGAGGCTTTTCTCTCAACCAAGAAAAGTGTTTCTGATTTCAGTTTTTTATCATGTTACTTGCTTAATTTAGAAATTGCTTCAAGAAAGGAACAGATAAAAATGCATTGCAATGTCACACTTCATTGAAGCCTATATCGTTTTTTAACATATGGTACTAAAAGATCATATGAAATTTGTGCTGTTCACAGAAATCTTGTGTCTGTTTGGCGGAGCTTAACAAAGTGTCAATTATACAACAACAACAACTCAATTATTAATAATAAAACATTTACAATTGTTTTAGATAAAGTATTGCATGTCACATTGCTTGAAATGTCATGTCAATTAGTGTGCGTTCCTTCGGAAAGAACAAAAGAACGGAACGTGGCCAGTAGATCTACAGGAACTACATTTTATGAGGAATCATTATTGCTGGCAAAACTAAAATAGAGTGGGACTAAAAAATTTAAGACAACTCTGAAGATAAGTAGAGTTGTCAAAGCTGTAGTCTAGTACAGTGGTACTCAGACCTGGTCCTGGAGGAATCTCCTGGAGGAATCAGCAGTAAAATCAAAAGGAGAAATAAAAAATGTGCAGTGCCGTGGTAGTCCAGGACCAGTACATGCTCTGATAGAAACTTGTGTAAGTACCTCTTCCATTGTCCTTATCAATAAAAGTCAGATATAGACCTAGATTTGCATTTCCTGATGGAAAAGGCAGCAAAATAAAAAAGTAACATGATGGGTAGAAAGGTTGTAAAAACAAAAATTAGAGTTGGTGGATATAAAATGTCTACACAGGTTTGCTGTTTTTTGTGATGTAAAAAGAAAAAATTGTGATGTAAAAAGAAAAAAAAGAAAAGATAAAGATAAACCATATCAGAACTTGTCGCTGAAAACCAGATTGACATATTTCAGAGAAAAAATAAGTAAATAAAAACTTGGAATTACAAACTGCATAAGAATGCACACCCTGAAATAATACTTAGTTGAAGCACCCTTTGATTTTATTAAAGCACTCAGTCAGTGTGAATCAGCTTGGCATCTTGACTTTGGAATAACTCTTTATTTGCAAAAACATTCCATATCTGTTGAATTGTGAAGGCATCTCATGTGCACGGCCCCCTTCAAGTCCCCCTCACAGATTATTTTTTTTAATTTATCTTTGTTGCTTTAGATGTGTTTTGGATCCTTCTCATGCTGAAAGGTGAAAGTTCTATTCATTTTCAGCTTTCAAGCAGACGCCATAAGGTTGTGGCAAAATCGACAGGTACAGCTATTCATGATTCCAGCTAAAGAAAAGCAGCCTCAGAACAAGATGCTGCCACCACCATGCCTCACTGTGGTTATAGTGTTCTTTTGCTGTGCTGTGCTGTTATTGTGCCAAACATACCTTTTATCATTTTGTCCAAAAAGTTATATCGTGGTCATTTAGGCGAGCTTGGATGTTTGTTTGTTTTTGTCTGAAAAGTCTTGCGTTTTGCCACCCTGCCCCATAGACCAGAAAGATAGCGAATACTGGAGAAAGTTGTCAAACGTATAGGGAGCAACCAGTACCTGCCAGACAAAGCTGCAATTCTTTTAATGATGTTGTAGGCCTCTTCTCAGCCTCACTGACTGGTTTGCTCTTTGGAGTTAATCAGAGTCAGGTGTTAATCATTAAGACGGGTGTGTAACATTTCACATAAAATAGCATTGCTTGATTATAAGTTCATTCTGAACAATCAATTATAAAAGTTTTTTTTTCCCTATGAAATGGGTCACTTTGTTTTTTTAGTGACATTCCAAATACGCATTAAACTTTACTCCCTCTAATTGTATGTAAGTGTGAACTTGTGAAATCAACAAAAGAATGGCTTCACCAAATAAAGAATAATGTTTTGAAATGGTCCAGCCCAAACCTGAATCCTATTGTAAACCTATAAGGACACCTGAAGACAGCTGTGCAAGGAGATGTCCTCGCAATTAAGCAGATTTGGAACATTTTTGCAAAGAAGAGTGGGGAAATATCCTGAAGTCAAGATGTGCCATGCTGGTAGACTCCTCTCCAGAATGAGTGCTGAAATCAAATTAAAAGGGGGCTTCAAATAAATATTAGTTCAGGGGCGTGCACACTCATGCAGTCAGTAATTCCAAGTTTTTATTTATTTATTTATTTTTCTCTCTGAAATGTGTCACTGGTTTTTAAAGGGATTGTATAGATTATATTTGTTAATTAGGCCTAACTAAAGTGTACTGTATATGGTCTGCTATGATTTATCTTTATTTCATTTTTTACATCACAAATACCAGCTGTTATAACAGGGTGTATACACTTTTTATATCCACTGTAGGATAAATGCAGTGAAGACTGTAAAATGATGTAGCAACAAAAAGGCCAATCATAATTTGGTATGCAAATGCTACAGTGACATTACCGTTTGCTAGATTTTTAATGTGTAACAATGAAAGGGATGAACAATGAACAATGAAAAACTTAAATCTTAAATTAGTTGAAAAGTATCAAGATTTAATGTCTGTACAATAAGTAGTTCAAGCTGAATTCATTTCTAAAACTTGGGTAGAAGAAAAATATTATGTCGAAGTAATATCAGTACAAGCACCATATTCACACTTATGAAAACAGTTACAATACTTTCATCCATCATCACTGAAACAGACCTTGCTTTTAAGGTTGTATGGTTGAGTGGTTACAGCAGTTTAACATTAAACATCCATAATTCTTGCACATATAACAAAGCGCATCCCTGAGCTCTGCTTCATTACAATAACCTAAAGCCTCTCTGCACCTTTAAACAACAGGGATTCCTGTTGTAGGATTCCAAAAATCAGGTGTAGTCAGATGTTTAGCTTTCTTTTGAAAAAAGAAAAAGAAAAAATGCCATCTTTACTTTATTTATAAATTAATATAAATGTCCTTTAGAGTTTAAATAAAATAGTAAAGTTAAATGTAAATTAAATACAACATCAAGAGCCGCTTTGCCCGTCACACCTACTCCTACTCCTTTATTGACTATAGATCATTAAAATGATTTTAAAAAATCACTCAGTATGCAAATAGATATTAGAAAGAATACCACAATGCAGTAAGCAAATACTACAATGGCATTATTGTTTGTTAGATTTAACAAATAGTCAGTGGGCGATTTTCCGATCTGTATACTGGCACCTTCATGTGCTCTCAGTTCTTTTTCTTTTTTTCTTTTTGTAAGACAATCTCTATGCTGAAAATGGCATATGAATGACCATTGAACACTAAAACTAGAAAAAAATAAGTTTTTTCAGCTTGCATATGAATGTCTATTGATGGAGAAAAAAAAAGCTTTTGGCCTGCATCTACCAGCAAGGGCACAACAAGCCACAATTTGACCCCCTGATGCTACCTTGAAAAATCACGGACAGCAAACAAACACTTGCATTCAAAGTGGTTTTGTTTTGCCTTTTATTTGCAACACAGGCATAGAATTCAGTTCAAAGGTGGTGTAAAGTATCTGATTACTGATTGGTCAGTCTGTGGATATTGCTCAGTTTACATTGAGAACACACAGCAAACAACACAACGTACCAAAACAGGCTACACAGACAAAATAGAGACAGGGTGGCAGCCTTGTTTTTGTAAACAGAGTGAAGTTACACATTCTCACTGCAAAGAGGAGGAGCTCTGTCAAGCTCCACCCTTTAAAGGGAAAGCAATTATATACCCGCATTAGTGCATGCAAAAACACTGATCACCTTGGTTAATGAAGCCAAGAGGGCACTGCACCCTCATCATGAATGCTTCAGGCAAAGATGGAAGAAAGGTGAGATACAAGGAGAATAGACACTCTGGGAAACCATGGACACAGATTTACAGACATTGCAACTGAGGTTGCTCTACCTTAACTTGTAACCATTTAAATGAATTATAATAGACAATTCAATAGTACGCACACTGTTTGGATTAATCCATTTTTTGGTCAAAGAACCAGCATTCTCTATTTTTGGCTCTTATCTCTATCAAATCCAGAGTAATGCTTTTGGCTGACCTGAATTCGGAAGTCAGAAATGTGTTTACTTTGAATCTAGTCACTGCCGAGGTCTTAGTTTATTCTACCTCATAGATTAAGAAATGCTGCTTACTGTGTCCTAGAAACAAATAGGACTTTAGCAACAGTAACAAACTGATCCCACCAACTGGCCTTTTACACATAAGCCGTGGGATCCATCCAATCACCTGACATCACAAACTGTTTAGCACATTCTCATGACTGTAAAATACCTCCATCCCTAGCTTCCTTCAGGACGTATATTTATATTCCCATACCGTCAAGGGCAGCAGGGACCATGTTGCAGGTGTTAATGTTCTTTTAATTGGCATTTCCATACTCCGCAAATCTCCAAACAAACTAGTTACAAAAATTAGTCAAGTGAGATAAATGGCCAGATCTTAGAAATTAGTTGGCCACAAGGGATTCCAGAAACTGTGCAAATAATATCCACTGGAAACTGCCAATTTGAGTTATTCCAAGTGTATGTCACTTAGTGATATTCCACCTAATGACCATGGGAACTGCCAATCCATTAATGTAATGATTAAACTGCAGCTCATTGGAAGGGACCTGAGCCATAGATTTTGTTCATCTGTAAGCATTGCTGCTCAAGTTGGTCCAGTAACTTGTCCACAGATTCCTCTTTGTTCTCCAGCTTGAGATACCTCCTGGCGCTTCCGAGGTCTAGCCGAGGCCAGCTGCGGTGCCTCTGCTCTTCCACAGGTATAAGGTCATGGGTTGTAACGCCAACTCCAACCATGTTCACACACACCTCTGAGCTGGATTGTCCTGGAAGCAGTCTATGGTGACCCATAGAAGACACAGTCTTGTACTCTGGATGAACCAGATCCCTGGGTAGTATATGTGGTTTAGTCCTGTGGCTCATGCTATAGGAGCGTCTGGGTGGGATGGAGAAGATCTCACAGTCCTCCCCACCTAGTGTGGACATAGAGGATGTGGTCATACAGTTGCTGAGTCCAAAGTGACTTTCTTGCCGCAGATCCAGTGCAGAGGTGGCCCCCTGTTCCTCTGGGCAAAACATCTCTTTGCTGTTGTTGCAAGAGTTGGAGGACTGAATAGAGGGGGAAGAGGAAGAGTCCTGATGATGAAGAACCTCAGTGTGCACTGTGTCTTGCTGCTGAATGCTGTCCTCCTCATCCATGCTCTTCACTTGGAGTAGAGGCTCCGAACTGGACATTTCATTCAGGCAGAGGATGTTCAGGTGGGCTGCAGGCAAACTGCTGACCCATTGATAGTGCCTGGCTAGAGAGTTCACCTGCAAGAGGTCAGCCGAAGGCATGGCTGCAGAAACAGAACAAATGACGCTCCGCATCTGAGCCAGAAGCATTTGAGTTTCCCTGTCCCGATTCTCATAGAGTACTGTATTGGCACAAATAAGTATGAAAAGTCCCACTCCCATTATGACAGGTCCTAGAAGTTTCATCCTTTCACTATGAACCAGACTTGCTGCAGAAAGCAGTCCTTTGGACGCTATTCCCCATCCTGATGCGGTTCCAGAGGATCCTTCCTCTACTGTGTCCACTGATGATCGATGAGCCCTGTATGGCCAGTAGCCCGCCACAGCAAGTGCAGTGCCAACAACAACAACCACCACCCCAAGCACCAGAAAGGCACCTGGCATGGAACGGATACGCAGCTTTCCCTGGATTACACATTCCTTCTTTCTCCTGGAGTGAAGACTGAAACGCGGCAGGCGTTGACGGGAAGGTGTGCCTGACGTCCGGCCGCAGGACTTCTGAGTCCTCATGGCATAAGCTGGTCTGTAATGATCCCTTTATGGGAGTCTGTAAAGGTGAGGAGGAAAGGGGATATCAAGGTTGAGGTCAAGTGATGACATGCATTCAGTAATTTATTCAAGTCAAGAGAATTTTAGACTTTTAGAATTTTACTCTTGGCATTAACATGCAATCACCGTTATCTGATCAAACAGATCGTATCATTAGCCAATAAGGACATGGCGTGTTTACATTTGTTCACATTAAGTAGCCTCTGTATCTGGATAACCAATCATATTTCCCACACAATATTTAAATTATTTCTGTGGCACGTTTGAAAGGCAGAAGCTTCAAATGGCTTTGTAGCATAAAACAACTTTCACTTTAGCCTCTATCAATGACAGAGCACACAGTACAGAATTTGTGTGATTTATTCAACAAAAGAACAATTGATCACAAATAGAGTACATAATCTACCAATCAAAGTTTCACAACATTAATCTTGTATGTTGAAAAGAATAATTTCATGATTAAAAGGAGCGTATGTGTATGTGTATGTGGACAACATCTGGATACAGGTCGCATGTTAATGCCAAGTTTAAACGCAGCCTAATATACAGGTTGGATCATCTATATGCTACAACTATTATAATCCCTTGTTTAAACTGTGTGATTGAAACATTGATGCTAATGCTCCTGTTATTATTATTATTATTATTATTATTTTTCTTTTAGTCCTACTCAGACTTAGTTATAATGGCTTATATTAATATTTAATCCATAGGGGCTTGTCTTGTTTTAAATAATTTAAGAAAACAAGTGCAGTGATTTCTCCTTCACAAACTTCAAAAAGCACTTAATACATAGTAATAAATTACAGGAATGTTCCAGGTTAAATACAAATCAAGCCCTTGACTCATGGGCTGTGTAAAGAAATTAATGAATTGTTCATTTACCCCATGGACTTTAATTGTAATTGCATAACATTTGTGAAGAACACTTAAAAAGACAAAAGGCTGCCCATTATCTGAACCAGTGCATCTTTAATGAGAAATTCAAAGATAAATGGCACAAACAAAGAATGGAATGGAATTCTTCTTCGCCAGTAGCTGATCAAATGATTTTCTTGTATTATATAATGAATTGGAAATCATAGTAGTTTTATCTAATTGAATTGCAAAGGTTGTTTATTATTATGGAATGCATATGACAATGCCAAAGCAATAGTCTCCAGTACAGTTCAACAGTCTCCCAGATTAGAAGAGTCTTTCTATGACTCACCTGTGACCCTTACCGAAGTTTGTTATGTATATAGAACAAAGTGTGTCAAAGATAATATCTTTAAATGACCTAATTTGCATAAAGAATAGAATACTATGTTCGGATGCTGCTAGAATTATCTGTACTGTTAACCTATCTGAACAGGTAGAAATGACTGATTATCCATATGACTAGTACTAGTGTTTCTGTATCCTAAGTTAGCTCGAGGCCAGATCCACTCACTCATTTCCACGGCCTTTGGAAGTATGGAGAAATGTATCTTCTTTAGTAAACTCTCTGTCAACTGACTGAACTTCAACTTTGACTCCTAGTCTTCATTGAGCATATTGGTCTTGTTATGGGGTCTAACTGTAATTCCCCAACAATTTAGTTAAAATTTCAGAAACATAATAAATCACAGCAGACTTTCAGAAATGTGTACAATTCTGAATCCTCTGAATGGGGCGCCATAAACAAATCATAAACTATCTATTTTAAATCTATTTAAATAAATGGTATATGCTCTAAATACAACCATCCTTACAAGTAATGATGCTGTGTTTTATTGCAGCAAGAGTATTCCCAATCCCTCAAACAATTTGTAAACTGTTGCATTAGATTTGAGGCATGACATATTTCTACACTGACAGATAAACTACCCAGCTGGACTCCCAAAGGGGAAGCCTTGTGCTGATTGTATAGACATTGACCAGGGCAAATATAAATGAAACCACTTAAGAATCTCCAAAGTCCATAAACGAGAAATTTGATGTGGCAAATTCACTCTGGAATAACAAACGCTCCATTGGTAGAGGTTTCTAAACAACTCTGAAAATGTCATTTACAATTCTGCCGACTCGCTTGGTTTGTTTAAACTCATAGGAAATGCTTTGGATGTTCTGCTAGAGTACTTATCAGATAGAACTTGAAAGCAAAATATTTAAAGATGCAAAGTAATATGGCCAATGTAAACAATGAGGCTGTTGCCATAATTGTGTATAATAATAATAATAATAACAATAATATGTAATTTTGGTCAAAACTGTCTTTTGAAATCAATGTTGCATCATACAAATTAAACTTATCCTTTTACAATTATGAAAATGTTCAACTCTGTAAGTTAAATGAGATCCATATAGAGAAACATGTATCTTGGAGCATATGTGTGGACCCAACCCAGCAAATACATTTATGTTGTGGTAACGTACAATTGTAAGACGCAACAGGGCTGTACGTTGTTGCGCGACATTCAGCAACTGAGAGACGACATTCAGACATTTTTTTTTTTTTTTTAATGCTAGATAGGCCTATAGATATCCCCCATTTAACATTTTATGTTTTGAGGTTAATTTTTAATTAGTCAGATGTTAGATAATTATATACTTTTTAAATATATTGTTTATCCTTATTATTATTTAATGGGGCTATCAGTAAATTAGCCTAATTATAATCAACACCTGCAAGTGTACACTTTGAAGAGTGAAAATGACAGAAGGTTACATTAACTCAACTTTATTAAAACTGCATATGGTAGCCTAATCAAATTGCACTTCCAAAAGTCATACATTTGTGGAAGAAAAAAAAACTAAATAAACAAATATACACATTTCTTTTAAGTATAATAAAAGCATAAGATAAAAAAAAACATAAAAAGCAAAGATCAGAACATTAACATCAATTAACATTAACAAATCCAGAGGAGCAAAGAAATATCAAACAAATCAAGTGAAAAACTAAACAGTGCGAGCGAGGCTACATTAGTCACATTAGAAAATGAAGTTGTAGGTTGTGTTTGAATAATTACGTATCTTATTTAGCTGAGGTATATTCAACGCAATAGGCTACTTAAGTAATGTTATCCTTGCTCGATGAAGGATGAGACAACACAATGAGCCCAACGGGCGGTTGAAATTTAAAAGGCTGATTTTCGTGCTTCGGGGCAGTGACGAGTTCATATGTCTTCCATTGGTTGTCCAGACCATGGTCCAGACACACTAGACACAACCCTGAACGGTGGTTTAATGTCAACATTGTGACAACGCTGTAACAACCTTCACCACACAACGTAGTTATAGCAACCTTTTGGCCATGTTGTTAAAACGTTGTTAGAAGGTTGGGTACCTACGTTATGCCAACGTTCTGTGTTTGCTGGGAAAAGACTTGACTGATGAATTCCAGACCTCTTTTTTCCATTACAAATTTCAGCTTACTTTTAATGGCTGTTCACTCTGGTTCCCAAATGGGTGAAATTAATTATACAAGAGTATAAAATATAAACAGCAGATGTAGATCAATCGTTAAATCCAAATTGTGTTGAATGTTTCAAATTATTGCTTGATTATTTGTACAGACAATTATTTATGCACCCAAGACATCCCTTTGTAGTTGAACTTGACTGTCGCTTACATTCATGTCTGAACACTAAATATTACTGGCATCATTAGCACTGATGCAGTCTAAATTGATTCACTGTGACATCTCTGCTGTATTTACCACTTTTCACATCACATCACGTAGAAAGTGGTATTCACAGTTCACGAAAATGTCTGACATTGCAAGCCCCATTCAAATAAAAAAAATAATAAAAAAAATAAAAAAAATCACTATAGGACTCATTCGCCAATTTATTTGTGCATGTTAAATAATGCACCACATAGAAAATGTTCAATAAATTCACCAGAAATTATCCATTATCTCATTGTAATTCATTGCCATTTTACACATAATAAGCTTCTCAAAGAGTGTCTAGTTTGTGCTAATAATATGACCTTTTTTTCTTAATAGTGGGCTCAATCTCAAATTCATGCATTCTAATAAATACATGCCTTTCTCTGTATGACATGAAATGAAACAGCCCGTGTTGAAGGCACAATTTCTCGATTTGCGTCCAAACTTAAGATTAGACTTAAGATAGACCTAACATTTGAAATATATCGACCTCTAATAAGGTCAAGATATTGACATTGGCGCTTTGACGTTACTAGTAACAAAGTATCAGACGCGCCTCAAGAGACAATGCGTTTACTTGCCTTTGTTACAGTGTATTGCGTCCGCGTTCCATCGTTCTACCGCTCTGGACTCGCGTGTTCGTGATGTTTTTCATCCACTGCGAAGTTTCGCGGTTCTCCATCAATAATCCAGACGCGTGCGAAGTGCCGCGCGTTTCCCATGACAGCTCTTCCTCTCCAGAAAAGGACACTGAAGGGTTAAAAGAACTGACTTTCTGAGAAGGTAGATATCGCTCTTTCATCAGTAGTTAACGTCTGTCCGTTCTCCAATGTCCACATTTCGTGTATTGCCCTCAGTAAAGTGTTGAGGAGAGCGCCTCCTTCGTCGTGTCTTTTTATGAGACTCAATGGAGTGAGTGACCGGACTTCAGTTCGCTTTCCATTTAATCAGACATGGCACATAATACACATTCAACATGCTATATTACCCCCTTTAGGGTTTTGAGTAAGTAAAGCCACAAAATATGTTGGTGGATGTGTTTATAAATAGGTTTGTCATGTAATATTGAGGGAAAAGAAGACGAAATGCCTGAAAGCAGGCACATAGATGGAAGTATAGCAGACAAATGTTTTTTTTTTTTTTTTTTCTGTTATCTGAATGTTGGCGACATCTTGTGGAATTATTTTTACATGGAGAGGCGGATAAATAATTGTCCGCAAATGACTTATAGATTAGGATATATTCAAGATAAAACTGTTAGACTATGATGTACACTGTAAAAAATAATTGATGTTTTAAAAACGTAAGTAAACTGGTTGCCTTCAATTTGAGTTCATTGAAATAAAACAATTGAGATACTACAAAGAAGGAGATTGGTTTATTCAACAGAAACTCAAAATAGTATGTTATCTGAACCACATTAATTATCTAATTTGATTTGACGAAAGAAAAAAAAGTTGTAACAAATCATGAAAACAATTTTTTACAGTGTAGTTAATAATGGGATTCATATACTCAGCAATGAAAATTTTCTTCAATTATTCACCCTCACCCTATCATTTCAAACCCGTATGGTCTTGATTTTTTCTTGGTCTTGAGGAATTTTCTTTCCTCACTGGACAAATTCAGCTCTGATTTTTTCATTCGCACTTACACATTCCCTCCTCAAAGCATCACACTAGGTTTAAGGTCAATGATGACAAAATTATGTTAATAATATTGTTTTGAATCCACAACAAAGACTGAGATTAGAGAGAAAGGGAAAATTAAGCTTTTTCTATACTGGTACTTGAACGGTTTTTCATTTTCATTGCATGGTAAAGTTCCACAACATCATATAGGTTTGAATTGACATTAGAGAGTCTATTTCCTTTAAACACTTTTTATACTTTTGACCAACAATATTAGGAAAACCCACCACAAATCACCTTTGTAAATGAACTGAATGACACAAAGTATTGAGAGGCAGTTTTTTATTTTGCATGGAGAAATGTGTTGTAAAAAGACCATAAACTCTGCCCCATCTTAACAACATTTATGGAACATGTCTAAAGTATACAATCCAAAGGTTAGGACATCTATGTGGGCTCAATTTTACTCAGTTTTTATGAATAAAATATATGCAAGCAGTTTTAAAATGAAAACACTACTAAAAATAATGCAGGTTAACAATAACAGAAAATACTGAACCGTGAATAAGCAAGCATTTTCCCTAATACCTATATCTATTTGACAAAAAAAAAGAAAAAAAAAGAAAAAGAAAAGAAAATTGTGGATTGCTTCAAAGAATAGAAATGAAGGGCAGGACAACATTTAGACATCGACTGCAAAACATAATTTTCAGTCTTTTGTCATCTTATTTTCAAGAAATAACATCTAAAAACAAGATTGTTTTTCTTAAAAATGTAACGTATTCAGACTTGTTTTCAGATAGGATACCTTGAATTAAGTTTATTTTCTAACCCCAACAGCAAATAATTTTCTCTTGTATTAAGCAAAAAAAAAAATTTAGTGAAAAAAAAAAGTGTCAGTGGGGTATTTAAAAAAAACAAAAAAAACATTAATTTAAGATATATCCTTGTTTTAAAGATTTTAGTTAGACTGGAAAACAAGATGAAAAATACTGATTGAGAAAAATCTTTTCTTTTTTTTTTTGAAGTGGACTTAGGAACGAGACCTTGAGTGGGATCGAGATCGAGAATACGATTTTGAGCGTGAATGTGAGCGAGATTTGGATCTGGATCTAGATTCCCTGCGCAGATCAGCATCTGGTGGCGTTTGTGATCTAGATCGAGAATGAGCTCTAGAACGGTGCACTCTTTCAGCCACTCTGCCTTCATCACTGCCCTTGGTTGCCTCCTGAGATTTAGACCCAGACTCCCTGGAGAGATCCCTGTTGTTACCCGATTTGGACCGAGATTTGGACCGAGATTTAGACCGAGATTTGGACCGAGATTTGGACCGAGATTTAGACCGAGATTTAGACCGAGATTTAGACCGAGATCTGGATCGAGAATAAGAGCGACCTCTCTTGTTCTCCCGTTTGCTCTTTTTGCTCTGGGGGCTGCAGCTCAAGCTATTATCCCTGGCACTTTCACCTCCCCTGCGAGCTCCATTACTGCTCTCCTCCATCCTACTGCTCCTGCCCTTCGTCTTCTTGCTGGTTGACCTGCTGCGTGATCGTGAGCCTGAGGGTCTGGAAAGGAGGGGGAACAAGAAAAATGTGTAAGAAAAATATATCAAATAAATATATATTAGCAAGACTGAAGCCACAGAACTTATTTTTATTATAGCAATTACTGCCCCTCTAATGGACTCATCGAACACCAAACTGTGACAATTCACTTTCATTCGCCTACCTTGAGCGGCTACTGGTTCGACTGTGGCTTCGGCTCCTGCGAGACCTCCTGCTCCTGGAGCGAGACCTGAAGGATGTGTGCAAGAAGCAATACACTTTACATATGTTCACTGTGAACCTCTAAAGTAGCTTTTATTACAAGCAGTACATTTAGTGAATCCTTGTTGACAAGCAGAAATCTAACTTAATTATCAGTTATAAGTCTCCCACATTTACAATATAATTCAATTATTAAAATTAATTTGTTTGCACCTGGAGGCACTGCGAGAATAGGAGCGTCTGCGTCTGGCACCAGGTCGGTCCTCGATGAGACGAATTTTCCTTCCATTGACCTCAGTGCCATCAAGTTTCTCCAGGGCTCTTTTCATGTCTGAGTACTGCCTGAACTCTATGACCCCCTCGTTCTTGCGGCCCTTATTAGTGTCTGCATACGTTACCTCACCAGCCTGACGCATGTAGTCCTGAAATGAATCAATGACACAGTGACTAGACAAAATCGTTGAACACGGTTACAGAACAGACTTTCAAAATTACAATTTCCAAAATGCCTAAAGTCGGAATGAAACTGAAGTTGTGATTGTCTTTTCTTCCCTATTACATTTCCATTATATTTATGCATTTAGCAAATGCATTTATCCAAAACCACGTACAAAAGAGGAACAAAGCTTTCATCAAAGAGCCAACAATCCAACAGCCAGGTTTATTAGACAACAATATTAGGAAACCAGCTAGAGAATTTTTGTAAGTGCATTGGTTTAAGAGTGTGGGGGCTTAAGTGCTCGCGAAAGATGTGATGTTCTCAGCAGTTCGGGTGGAGGTTGGCAGCTCATTCCAACAGAGAGGGTGAAAGTTTTGGAGAGTGACTTTTTGTCTCGTTGTGAGGGAACCACAAGGTGTCGCTCATTAAGTGACCCGTCTTTCCCTATTGTGAAAAGGCTTCTCAAACAAGAAAAAAAAAGTAGGGCTGGACTTGATTTTTGTCTAATACTGATTGGAACGTTGTGGTTTGCTATCGCTATCATCTTGTGAGTGACAGGTTGTCCTGCCTCAAACAAGAGATGTCTTTGCAAGAGGGAGGGGAAGTTATTCCATTCGATCAAAGATTAGAAGAGCACATTATTTTAATTATGCACAGATAAATCACTTTAATAAATCCTGCAATATTTCATTAATTGTGATTTTGATTTCATGGTGATTTTAAAAGACATAATAGTTTGATATGTAGGGGCAAAATGTAACTTGGCTAGTGGCAGAGATATTTGATTTAAAAATAATATTTTTTTGCTTTAAGGAAAAAGTGAGTGGTGCTTGCTTGTGCAATAACTCTCCACAACAAAGCTAATGTGTTTTGGGTGGTTGCTAAAAAAAAAAATTCTAAGGTGTTTAAATTGTTTTAGCATTTCGCTATGTAGTTGCTAGGGTGCTCCGAGTGGTTTCTAGAAAGTTACTTGCTATTGCAAGATATTAGGGCTGTCAACGAATATTCTAAATTCGAATATATATTCTAATAGTTTTAAAAAACAGAAATTCGAACGTGAAAATTAATATTCGAATGTGAATTTCGAATATGGAAAAACACGCCCGCGGAAGCAGAGGCGCGGCTGTCTAGCACAGTGTCAACCTGTCAACTTTTGTCAACCTGTCAACTGGACAGGTCACACGAGTCGCACTGACTGACTGCTGAAAGTTGACAGTGCACTAAAAAGACAAAGGAATAAATTGCAGTCAGTTTTTTCTTTCTTTTTTAATACAAGCACCAAGAATGTAAGTAGCCTTTTTCTTTTTTAATAGTACATTATTTTTTATGAACCTCAGGGTAAAAGTTCTTTGTTGTTACATTTCTCGGAATTGTGTGCCTCATTTTATTTAACGTTAAACAGAAAAGTTCCATGTTTACCACAGCACAGCTCGCTCGGAGCGTTCAATGTCGGTTCTATACTGTAAAACTTAAATTAATGTTAATAAATTTGTTTCAATCACTGAATGAAGCCTGCTATATTTGGGACAAGAGTCGCGACCTTAAATTGCTTGCACAAAACTCTTGATCAGCACTCAACATGTGCTTATTGTTGTTAATTTAAACCGTTATGCGCAGAGAGAGCGTGAGGGCGAGAGAGAGAGAGCCTGCGAGTGAGCGAGAGTGAGGTCTGCGGTCTTGGCCATTAGTTTATTTACTTGGTTTTGTGTTGGTAATACATTGTCAAATATGTTTAAACTTAAATTAACTACCTATACAAGTAGTTATGTCTCTTTGTATTAATTTGTCCTGTTATTGACGTAATGCGCGTCATTGACAAAATGCGCAACCAGATGTTCGAATAGTTCGAATATTCGTGTGTTTTTTAGAGGGAATATTCGAACGTCATTTTTGAGCAATTTTGACAGCCCTACAAGATATATATATAAAAAAAGCCCATCTTCATATCTCTGTATTACTCTGGACTCTAGAATTTGCGATATTCTTGATTCAGGTCACTCTTTCGATGCAAGTCTGTGGATTTTTTTTAATCTGTTTTATCATCCGCCAGGTGAAAATCTAAGTCTGATCACACTGAAAACTAACAGCACACCTCTCCTCAACAGGTGGAGTCATTCATGTTTTTGAGTGAGGGGTTTGTTCAAATCCCTAAGCATAAGTAATAGTAACAGTGATGTTCGCCTTAGCAAACAAAAGACAACTAAAACTAGTGTGTTTTTGTACCTTCAGGTCTTGCCAGCTGCAGCGACTAGACAGATTTTCCACAATCAGCCTGTAATCCGTGCGTGTAGGTGGGCCGTACCTGTCCCCTCCTCCACGCCCGTACCGATTATTACCTTCAAAATGACGAGAATAAGATGGATACAGTTCAGGATTGGTAAAAGACAATGGAGTGTCCACACAAGCCTTTAAGTCTTTGTGGATTTCACACACAGAAACACTAAAAGATTAAACTTATAACATCGACAAAAATAAAAAACTAAAGTTTTATTTATGGTTTAAGAAACTGGATTTACTTCTACTAGTGTAATACATTACAAACTGAATTCTACCCTCTAACTTAAAGGGACATTTCACCCAAAAATGAATCTATCATTTATTCACCCATATGTCATCTGTGTAACACGAAAGACGACATGCTGGAGATGTCTATAAAGAATCATGTTTTTTTTTTTAATCAGTAGGGTCCAAAACTGGACAAATTGTTTGGACAAAAAAAGAAGAAAAAAAAGAAAAGTTTTCAAAATATCTTGTTTTCTGTACAAAAAAAGTCATACACGTATGGAATGACATATGGGTGAGTAAATGATGACAATCATTATTAGGTGAACTATCACTTTAATATAGATTTATTCTTCAAGAACTGAAAATATTCCACCAAATAACATACTTACGCTGTACTTAAATTTTAAAGATTATTTAACAGGGGAAAAGGAAAATGTGAAAATAAATAAAACCAAAACATATTACAGGCACCTAAAAGAGCTCAACCCACATCTCCTAAACCCAATGGTATCCTCACCACCCGGCTTAATGGGAAAAGCGGTCCTCATTCACATTGGCTCGCTTTAATGGTCTGCCCAGGGGCCCAGTTTGGTCAAAGAGCCACACGCATGGAAAGGGGGACACCATGGCCAGCAAAAGGGGCAGGCGGTCAGACTCTTTTAATGAAACATTGAGGGTTAAATTTCTAGCTTTGACATTATCTTGAATTAAAAAGTTATTTCATTTAGAAAATGAAAAGAACTCATTCAATTATATTGCAACAATAGATATCTGCATATAGTGAAGCAGAAATTACAATATTTAGAATTACTAAAAATGTTCAGGGTGATTCTTCATTTAGGGAAACTTACTTGAGGCAGATCCTTTTTTTTTCTTCTAAAAAGTGCACTATTTGTTATATTGCTTCAAGAACAGAAATATTCTCCCATCTGAAGAATCACCCATCAATAACATTGTAAAGATTACCATCCAAACAATTTTGCTCCCTACAAAGTTAAACAGTAACTGCATATGATGTTACAGAAGAAATTAACAAACATACTATTTTCAGGCTTCTCATACAGAGACTGGGCACTCTCAAACATGCTGTTCAATTCTGTTTTTAGATCAAGTGAGTCAATATGAAGATGAAAAACAAAAATCAATGATGACATTAACATGCCTAAGGACAAGTGATTCACTGTTTTAAACCATCAATGTCTTACTCAACAGAGTTGTGGATGGAACTGTTGAGACCATGTCAGAGCCGATCTCCTTTACCTGAAGACCTGCGGTGACATCAGTGGAAACAAAAATTCTGGAAACACATAATTCTGGTATAATGATTAAAAATCATAATGGGCATGTTGAGCACCAAACTCTCCAGCTGAGAAGCCTGAAAAAAAATCAGTGTTTGCACAATCCAACATCTACCAAAAAAATTAGTTCATATGAAACAGAAATAGTGGTATATAATAGTATTCTAGAAGAGCAGATAAATGGATATCTTACTTCTCCCAGATCTGTTGCCTCCATCACGGCGCTGTCCTATGGTGTGCTCCACTATCACTCTCTTTCCACAAAGATCTTTGCCGTTCAAATCGTACACAGCATCATCTGCATCACGGGGGTCATCAAACTCTACAAAGCCATATCTAAAGAGATAGATGAGAGTTATGAGTTTTGAGGGAAAATATGCATGTTAATAAATATGTTACAAAAAAAAAAGTTATCTAATAATCAAATTAGCTTTTTCAGCTATTACCTTGGTTACTCTTTGTTACCCTATATGGTCTAATTTAATGGTTAAAGTCATGAAATAGCTTGATGAGCAATTTTATGTTGTATTAACTTATTTCATCTTGAAACACAAAGTGTAGGCGCGACATATCAAAAGGTTCGTAGCTGGTTTTTTGTTGTTTTTTTGTTTGTTTTTGTTTTTTTGTCTTTAACAGTCAATTTAGCCATTAGTTAAATCCGTGGACTGCGATTTCCTTCGATTTACGTATTTTTATAAATAATATATATATATATATATATATATATATATATATATATATATATATATATATATATATATAAAACAACAAGCATATGAACCCAAAGTCTTACATATGGACAAAATTAAATATCACCCATGTCAAAAAAGAGAGACGGTGTGCAAGAGAAAAAGAAAATGTGCGTTTAAACTCCACACGTTTTGTCAAATCTGATGATCATGCAACTCGAAGGAGTTTCAATTGACGTTTTTAACTAAACTCTTCACTCAAATTGTTGGTTTTATATATATATATATATATATATATATATATATATATATATATATATGTATATATATATATATATATATATATATATGTATATATATATATATATATATATATATATATATATAAAGATGTAAGTCCAAAATATAAAGCATTTTCACGAGGACATCAGACCCTGCTGTACCTGTATAATAAAAAATAAATATCAACTACAGTTCATTTTTAGTGAATGGAACAAAAAAAAAAAAGACAAAATGAAGAATTCAGTCGAGGCCACCCTGCAAACAATGGGGGTTAGCAATAGCATGCTGTGCTAAAACAGCTTAAAAAAATATTAAAAATGACCGATTAACAGCCGAAAATATTTCCAAATATATTCTAATGCGTAATTAATTAGTAATTCTGCTAATGAATTCATAATATAGCTCTCTTTTAAATCGCATGGAGCAGAAGAACAAACAGTTTATCCTTCTTAATGACTCAATCGCTGTTCCGGCTGCACATTTAATTTGCTTGTATAAAGAGAATATTACTTACCCATTTTTCAGGTCCACTTCCAGTATCTTCCCATAGCCTTTAAAAAACCTTTCAACGTCTTTCTCTCTGGCGCGATAGCTCAATTTTCCCACGTAAACTCGAGACATTTTCCCGGTGCAGTAGCTAAGCGTGCAAACCCAGCAACAACATATGTGAGATTTAAAATAAGGGACACGCATTCGTGTTTTCCAAAATAAAAGTCCTAAAGACTAGTCAAAATAAGGGACCCGGTGTTTTCCAAAATAAAAGTCATGAAGCCTGTAGTCAAAATTGTTGCGGTTGTGAAGATTTTCAACCAACATACGTTATTGCTTACTTTTCTCGCTACTGACCTTTAAGTAGTATTAACTTTAAGACATGTAAATGAAGAGTTTGGTTCCAAAACGCAATAAATCCATTTTGATTAATTTGAGTAAAAATGTGTTTTCTTTACCAAAAAAGTGGCAAGATGAAAACCATTATTTTCTGTTTCAAACTTTCACATAGTATTTTTAGGTTATAATAACATTTAAAAAAAAAATCAAATCCAGATTTTGATTTTCAAAGATTTATTATAAAAACAGATATATGGCGGGTTGAGTAATGCCAGAGTTATGCTTCAAGTTTTAAACAATGAATAAAAATCACATTCATTTTTAACACACTGAATTTGTTATCTTGTGCATACTATACATCTATTGCATTAATATAATATCTGTGTAAAACTGTTCAAAATGGAACTGTAAAGAAGATTGAAAACTGATTTGCACATGACACCACTTGTATTAGACTACAGAAAATTACATTCATATTTGAGACATCTTTGTTGTATTGAATTGTGCATACTATCCATTGCATTAATATAACAACATTCTTTGTAAAAACATTCAACAACTTATCATTCATTAAGAAATCAGTGAATGGTCACTCTCAAAAGGCTGACACAATGGCCAGCTACTCTTCATGACTGTCAACAGTCAACATCGTTTGTCTGTGACTGAGAGAGTGCATCGGCACTCACACCAGTTTCAGAGAGCAAGTTCAGCACATCCTTCCTTTTTGCTTCTTTCACTGTGCTTTCATTGGGAAGCTGACTTGGCTTGAAGTTTGCCCACTTCTTTCCTCTCTTGCGTCGTGTGAGCCGGCATTTTTCCTTTTTTCCATTCAATTCCAGTGCGCTGCCACAAAAATCTGACATTAAAATGACTGCCCTCTTGACCTGAACACACCCATTTACTAAAATCATCGAACTGTCACTTACTGTTGAGGTGAGGATAACTTTTCTATTTTACTGTGTTAAAACAAACAAAAAAATCTCTCCCCACTAAATACATTTTAGAACTATGATAGAGATATATAAAATGTAAGGATTTCAGTTGATATAGATAGGATCAGCTATATTTTGATATGAAATTTAAAAGTCTCTGATGAGTGATGCTATGTGGCTAACATAATTTCAGTAAAGAGGTGTGTCCTAATGTGGGTGGGGTTGGTTGACACACTGATTTGGGGGTCGGTTGACACATGTGCCAAACCAACCCCATTATAGCCAATTGGTTATAAATGTATTAATTTATGCATTTTACATATGTTAAAACATAATATTTTATAATATCATTATCTGGGGAAGTTTAGCTTCAGTGCCACTCACCACACACACACACACACCCCACACATAAAATCTGCTGTTTAGTTCAAATGAATACAATCTCGTTTGTTTTGAGTTTTATGGGAATAGTCGGCCTGGGGAAGCTTGTCTTCAGTGCCACTCATACACAAACACACACACATATACTACACAAACTGTATTTGTTTTTGGTTTGGTTAATAATTTGGTTAAAAATGGGCAGAAATTCTGTTGAATGTTATTCCGCTTCTGGTTTGAATTAAATGCTCAAGTTCTTTATATTTGTCACCTCATTCTTTGTAACTATAGCATCTGTGCCAACCAACCCCATTGCATGTGCCAACTAACCCCCATCCTGGGGCTGGCACAAGTGCACAACATCACTTTAATGATGAATAAAACATTTTTAGGAATCATTTGTGAACATTAAATGTATCTGTTGAGTAGCTGAGATCTTAACCTTTCAGTTGTTACTGGTTAGACTATTTTAACATATAGCATGACTGAGAAATATGACAGAGAGTGAAAAATGTGCCAACCAACCCCGCTCTCCCCTACATAAGTTACTTGTCAGGTATTGTTCACAAAAACAAAGCATTAGATGAATAGTTGCCGTTTAAACTGTTATGTTTCATCCGTCCCACCCCTGTGTTGCAATCGTCCCACCTGAAACAAAGCACAACTACCGTTCGAAGTCAAATTTTACTTAAATCATTCTATATTTGTACCAAATAACACATGATACTAAGAGAACACATGTGAGTTGTTGATCACAAAAAAATAAAAAATCTATCTGTAACCTTATCTTAATCTGAAAAGTGTTTCAACTGTCCCGGCTCTGCCCACTTTCTTACCAGGTTCTTCAAAAAGTCTAGTCACAATCAATCAAAACAACAATCATAGATGATTCACAAATAATCACAATAATTTAGAAAACATTATGCGATAAAATGTAAAATTGGAGCCTGTACTCCGTTGATTCTAGAACCCAACAACACAACAAGATGACATTTAATAATAATAATAGTAATTTAAGATCCTTATTATGTAGTCGAATCTGTGATGGTTTGTATTGGCCGCCTCCAGTTTTCACTCTTTTTTTTAATTTTTTTTATTGCACTTCAAACAAACAAAGTCAATGTACAGTCAGAATTGCAATATATACAAAATGGAGAAAACAAAAATAAGCAAATAAACAAAACAAAAAACAGACAGCCGGGGGGAGGCTAAACTTTATATAAAAATATCAAAGAATTTCACAAACCGAAATAGTTTTAATTGCTTTCTTATTGTGGGAATGAAAGATAGTTTTGGTATATAATTGCATTTCTTTTTCAAGAACCAAAAACAAAGGTTTGGTTTTACTGTACTTACATTTATGTATATGGAATTTAGCAAAAATTAAAATAAAATTTATAATATAGTACTCTTTCCTTTTATTTGAGGGAATATTATTAAAACCAAATATAACATTTTCTAAACACAAAGAGAAAGAGGGGTCAATGTTGTCAATTATAAATCTAGACAAATCTTTCCAAAATTTTTTAACATGAGCGCAATGCCAAAACAGATGAAACAAAGTTTCAGGCAATGTATTACAAAAAGAACAATTCAGATCAATATCTTTTTTAAATTTAACAAGAAAATGATTTACTGGGTAGTATCTGTGTAAGATTTTGAAACTTACTTCCTTTATTTTATTTACCAATAAATATTTGTTTGGTAAAGTCCAGATGGCCTTCCATAACAAACCTCCAACCAATCTATTCCAGTAAGCAATACAGTTTGGCCTGGTGACAATGTCTTTTTGAAACAATGAACAAATGGTTTTATTTACATTTACGACTCCGGGGGCAAAACAAATTTTTCCAATTTCAGTATCAAAAAAATTAAAGGAAGAAAGGGGCGCAGTACTGGTTTGGTTATTAGCTCTAAATAATGCCAAGACCCCTGTGGGAATTGCATCCATGACAATCGAAAACTCCCTGGGCGTCACTGGAATTTTATGGAGATCTAGAAACTCAGAGTAAGTTAGCAGCATACCTTCTTGATTTAGTAATTGATCTACTCGTATTATACCTGCTAAAAACCATCTTTCAAAAAATAAGGTTTTATTTTTAAATAATAAATTGTAATTGTTCCAAATTAAATATCTATGGGGTGAAAAATTATGCTTATATAAAAGGGACCAAGCAAGCAACATTTGTTTGTGAAAGGAAGACAAATTTAGAGGGATTTTCTCAATTTTATAATTGCAAATCAAGAGAAAATCAAGACTACCTACTCTGGAGAAAACAAGATTGGGTATGAAATTCCAAAGAGAATTTGGATTTAGAATGAAATGTCTAATCCAATTTATTTAAAAAATATAATTTAAAGTGCTGAAATCAAGGAAGTTCAAACCACCTGATTCATAATTATTCATTATTATAGACTTCCTAATATAATGAGTTTTGTTTCTCCAAAGAAAATTAAATAAGACAGTATCAATAGCTTTACACATCTCCTTAGAAACAGCGAGTGAAGTCGCAGTAGACTAATCTTGACAGTCCCTCAGCTTTACATAACAAAACTCTACCTTTTAGGGATAAATCCCTCAAAAGCCAGTGATTCAGCTTTGCTTTAGTTTTCTGGAGAATGGGATCAAAATTTATCTTACATCTAGATTTTTGGTCTTTCGAAATGACAATCCCCAAATATGTCACAGACTCCTTTACTGGGATATTAGCAATTTGTTGTAATTGACAGTCTTTAATAGATAACAGTTCACATTTGTTAATGTTTAAGTAAAGGCCTGAAGCTTTAGAAAAGGCATCTACTACTTTAAGAGCTGCTGGGACCTGATTTTGATCTTTCAGGAACAGTGCAGTATCGTCTGCTAACTGGGATATTATAATTTCCCTACCAGCAATAGATATACCTTTTAATTGGCTTGACTTAAAATGAATATTCATAAGCTAAGTGCAAAACAAGAAGAGATAAGGGGAGATGGGACAACCTTGCCTTATACCACGGTTTAAATTAAATCTAGATGATGAACCACATTTAAGTTTAATAGAACAGTTTGCGTTCCTATACATTGTTTGTATAGCATTACAAAAAAAGTCTCCAAAGCCAAATTTTTGTAAAGACCTAAAAATAAAAGCATGCTCCACCGTATCGAAGGCTTTATAGAAATCTAAGAAAAGAATAAATCCATTATCAGTACTTAAATGTGAATAGTCCAACACGTCTAGAACTAATCTTATATTATTTGAAATATGTATTTTCTTTGGGAAGCCAGATTGAGCCTCATCTATAAGGGGGTCCATAACTGATTTGATTCTATTTGCAAAGACTAAGGCAAAGATCTTATAATCATTGTTTAAGAGAGAGATTGGTCTCCAATTATCTAATAACAAAGGGTCTTTTTTTGGTTTTGGAATCAAAGTAATTAATCCTTGAGTTAAAGTAGGTGGAAGACATCGATTTTCTATACTCTCTATATAAACTTCTTTAAGAAACGGGGCAATAAGATCAGAAAAGGTTTTATAAAATTTAGCCGTGAGGCCATCAACCCCAGGAGATTTGTTAACCTTAATATGTGCGATAGCGTTTGAGACTTCCTCAACAGTAATTAAGCTATCACAAAGTTCTTTTTGTACAGGGTCGACAGATTTACAATTTATTCCAGAAATAGAGTTTAGAAATAAATAAGCCGAATGATCACAGAATTTGGATGAATATAAACCACTATAAAATTCTATACAAAATTTTGATATTTTAACTTGGTCATCTGTAACATCCCCATCTATTTTAAGTTGTTCAATTGTATTATTTTTAGAATGAAATTTCTCTAGACCAAAAAAATATGCAGAGTTTTGTTCACCAGTTTTCACTCTGTTTTGACTCCAGCTAGCGCCGTGACGTAACTGTGACGTCGGCGCAATTTTTGCAGGAACTCAATTATTATTATTTTTTTATTTTATTTTTTTAAATGGCGTTTATCGCGTTTTGGAACTAATTCTTCAATAATGATCAACACTTTATTTTGCAACACAGTAATGGGAGAAAAAAGGTTTTCTGGTTCTTCTTTGAAGTGGTCAAAACTGCACACTGAGGACATCTGCTGTTTATTTTATATATATATAAAAAAAAGGTTATGGTTTTGGCCAATAGGCTATCTAAAAGAGAGTTGCAGGTATGATGACCCAGAAGAATAATGCACCACTGTACTGACCAGTACACGCTCGTGCACAGTGTTGCTAATAAACTGGATGTAATTCAAGTTCTGTTGCTTTTATATGAAAATAAATAAAATGAACAAGACACCCAAAGTACTTGTTATTTAATTCCATTCCAAATACATGTTTATCAATCAAATTTTCTTTAATACAGACATATGTGTTTTTTATTTATTTAATTTTTTTATAAAAATTAAATTGCATAACCCAAAGGGATCGCACTGTCAGATAGTTTGGGAATATTCAGACATAACGTTTACACATAAAACATGATATCAGAGTTTTAAAATCAAACATTTTTAAAGAGAACAATACATCACAGTTGTTTAAACCAATGAGTCGTCAAGCAAGTCGTTTCCCATTGTGCTTTTGATCAGCGCAGTCTAAATGAAGTTCCAGGTAAATATTTCCCCCTCAGAAAGTCCCTGCTGGCGAGGTAGTACCAGAGCCCGTCTACGGAGAGCCTGCCCACTCCCTATTAAGTCCTATTGTAACGAATTTTGGTTGTAGTTCCATCAGAGTTCCACTGGGGGCGATCGCCATGAGTGCAAAATGAATGGGAGTCTATGGGGCTAGACGGCTAAATTTGTCTCTTTCATCCGATTGCCGTTGAGAAATCTCAGGTTTGATTCTAGGTTTTGCAAGTTCAACATGGGTTATAGGTCAAAAGTTGAATAAACGAGTACTTATGTCCTTTCGATTTCTTACAAGTTGAGTTGTTGTTGCCCATAACACGCTAGCATTCTGCTAATGAATGCTGATTGGTCAGTGAAGGACTGATTACGACCAGAGATGCCGCTTGATGGCATCGTGGCATCCGAAGCGGGACCAGAAACAAACAAAACAAAAACTCTTCTAGCACGTGTATTTACCTGTGTCAGCTGTGTTGTCGATGCCTCGAGTGAAAAGAAAGTGCAGAGCGCGAAAGCACCAAGGTGACTGAAGGATTGCCGTAAAGCAGTATCTCTGGTCGTACGATGTGTATGACGTCATTGACACTTTAAAAGACTTTTTAAAGCAAATAAGTGACTCTAAAAAATCGAACACCCCGCAATGTGTAATTTCTTTGCATCTCCTTTCGAATATAACATTCAAATTACTAGACAAAAAATTATATCCTGAGAAAAGTGGATTTTTATGTGTATAGCGCCATAGACCTGCAGATTCATTCTGCACTCGTCCTGTGAGCAACCAGTTCAGAAGCCGGAAGTTTACTGAGAGTGAAACTTCTCGGCTTATTAGACATTCTCTGGTAGTACTTTTTTAAAGTTGCGGAACTTTCGGGGGTGTGACTTGTGCATTGAACATGCTGATTGGTTGAATTCATGCCGCATTGTGATTGGTTGACTCCACACAGCATTTTATTTTAGACCGCCATTTTTTAAAATTGCAGTTCTTTGCTTCGTGCAGTAAGAGTTGTCTGTTGTCTTCGTGCAGTAAGAGTTGTCAACATGGAATTTAATAAAAAATACGATCGCTGGACCGACGACGAGGTCCAGGCTTTAATAAGCGTTTTTGCGGAAGAGGAAATCCAGCTGGAACTGGAAACGGCAATCCGCAATGAAAAGGTATAACTGAAAATATCGAGTCGGTTATGCGAGCTGGGCATTATACACACTGGAAAACAGTGCAGAGAGAAGTTAAAAAAATTAAAACAAGATTACAAGAAGTTAAAGGATCACAACAATAGAAGCGGATCCGATCGATGTACCAACAAGTGGTTTGAAGAAATTTTTTATTTTTATTTGGCAAAAATAAATCGATAATAACATTATTCACAACTTGGTTTATTTTGATGGATTAATTTCTTACCAATCTTGTTCTTTCTGCCCGATGGTGCGCGTTCGTCCCAGCCATCTCTCGGTCAATGTCCGCAATTTTTGATAATTTTATATCTAGCATTACGAGTTTTCTGAATACGCTTTAGTATCAGTGCTCGTCTCTTTTCTGCCGTTTTGTTAATTACCTCGTTAGTAAACCAATACATCACACACAAAAGCAGCACAGCTTGAATCTCCTCCATACTTAAAACTCGAAACTCAAAAGGCACTCAAAACTGATTATTGTCCGTCGCAGACTGAGAGGAGCAGTCGCATGTAGTTCAACGTCACCAGACAATTTGCATAATCTGCCCGGTACTTTAGACCACGGTGTAAACGCAATAAGCAACCGGTCTGGGGTAAAAAAAAGTTCCTGGTAAAAAAGTTCCTGGGACAAATTGTTCCGGGTAATTTTGGTGTAAACGTGGCAATAGACCTCCATTCATTCTGCACTCGTCCTGTGAGCGCCCTCATATGGAACCAGAGTGGAACTGCAACCAGTTCAGAAGCCGGAAGTTTACTGAGAGTGGAAGTTCTCCCCTTATTAGACATTCTCTGGTGGACCGCACTCGGACACATTTCTAATCGGCATGCATCTCGCGCTGATCACCGGTGATCGGTTCTGTGCAGATTTTGCTCATCTCAAACAAGCCTATGACTAGAATCTGAGTATGACGACGTCAGGCTTAAAGTGATATGGAGGAGATTAGGAGGAGAAACAGATAAAGATTATGAGGAAACTGTTACTGCGGCTATGCCGAGCTCAACGGCTCTGGGCGAACTGTCTGTGATATAAACGAATAACGAAACGATATTAGCTATTAGCTATAAAAAAAAAAAAAAAAAGGTGAGTAGGCCTAGCTGTTCGATATGTCCTGCCCTGTCTTCCTGTTGCAGTGGAAATCACGATAACATGTTGAAAAATGCTTGCGCGTTTCAAGGCAGTGCATTGTATGGATATACAGTAGCTAATTGTGAAAATATCTTTGTTCTGTGGAAGACAGAAAGTTGCATTTGAGACAACATAAGGGTAAATAATGAGAGAATAATTGAAGGTTTAAGTAGGCCTATCTGTATCAGGCTATTGCAAGAATTTTTTTTTTTTTTTTTTTCAGATCAAACAAGTTGTGTCAAAGTAACACCTCACGATTCCATAAAAATACTGATTTTTGATACCACATCAAATTAACTCTCCATCATCAAATTCTAGTTCCTCATGCACACCAAGTATCTCCAGCACAAACAGCTCCAGTGCAACTGTGGACTCAACTGTATGGCCTGAACACTTTAAAGTCCGCGTGAACCGGAAGTTGCAAACTACTTTTCTCCAGTGTTGTGACGTATTTCCCAGTGAAACGGAATATTGAACAGAGGGCAGGGTTTTACTCTAGCGCTCCTTCTCTCCATCTCTCACTCATAGCAGACTAACGGTTTGAGGGGAGTGGTTTAGCGTTTCCCAACCCAAGCCGTCAAACCTACATCATCAGAGAAGGAACGCCATTCCAGACCGGAAGTAACTTTTCAGACTTTGATTAAAGATTACGACGGCAAACAATTTTTTTTCTGTGTATTAACTTGCACGGATTAATTTTTCACCACAAGACTAGTAATATGCGCTAACAAAGTAAATAGGGTCAATTTTGATTTCAGTTGGACTTTAAAGTTCCCTAGAATAGGATGCCTTCTGCTATTAAAACAGCCATTGTGCTGGGAAGACACCATACAGCTAAAGATCACACAGAGAAATGGTAAGAAGTGGCTGCTCATTCTCTAGATGCAGAGAACCAAAAAAGACTCTCTTACAAACATCACCATTCTGTAAGAAGCTTGAGAAGCCCATGGAAGAAAGGGAAAAAAAATACTTCAGTTCTTCTGAGAAATGCCAGCAGGGACTAATGCAGATGAGATGCAGTGCATACTTAAAGTATGATGACAGTGGAGCATCCTGTTTCATCGCATGTGGGGCCTTTCTGCTTCTGTGTCACTTCAAAGAAAAACCCGAAGCACTCATTCTTCAGACCGATGTAAGACAGTGCTTTTTTATTATAAAATGTTGTGGTAAGGGGGTGTATTTTGTTCAAATTAAAAAGTTTAAAAATGTAAATGCACTGGAAAGTTGACCAAACAGTTTTGAAAGCAAACAGACTCCCAGAGATATGGAATCAATGGGGTAGTTGATAAAAAAAAAAAAAACATGGTCTATCTCAAAAAGTTAATTCACCACATGTGTTCCTCCCGTGGAATGCACAATGTTCCGCACAATCACAACTGTTCCCTCAAGTTCTGTACTTCTCAGAAATATAAGCACATGACTCATTGAACTTTGCAGGGTGTCCTTGTTCAGTGTTGTGGAGTTTGTAGATGAAGTTGACCCTGATGGCTGCAAGAAAATGGACATCATTCCAATTGAGTGGTTCAAGGGCATAGGCAGAAAATATTGCTGGTGGCCACCAACCACATTGGTCAATGCAACCAAGGCAGTGAAAGCGTGCACACCACCAACCAGCAACTGGATAATGTGTAATGTGCGTGTAATAAGTGTATTTTTTGCCTCCAACAGTGTGGCTGTCTTAGTGCCAGTGGATGGGTTGATTCCAACAAAACATCAGCACAATGATCACTCAGAAAAACACAAGCAGAAGCTTTAGGATAATGTGCAGAATTTAATGAAACTAATTCAATAAAATGTTTTTTTTTTTTAAATAAATAAAAAAATACCTCTTTACAATAAGCATTTGCTGCACTACTATTGTATTATAAAGGGGTATATTTAAATAAATTGTTACCTTTGAACTTAATTCAAGTGTGCAGGTTGCCTTGTCCTGGTACACCAGATTGAAGTTGTAGTAAGATGAAAACAAAGCTGCAAATCCAGCCACAAAGTTAGGTTGTGGATTCGCACCACCACTTGACCCTCAATACTCAGCATTCACTGGGTTGCAGTAAGAATTTCACTTAAAATTAATAAAATATAAGCAATACTTTATAAAAATGCAAGGTTTATTAAATAATTTACAGATTTCAGAACATTGTTTTGTTGGAATCAACCCATCCACTGGCACCAAGACAGCCACACTGTTGGAGGCAAAAAAGTGGTAAGTTCTCAGAGAAGAGGAACAACACAGTCAACCCTCATGTGTGTACTCTTCCTAGAAGGCTAATGGACTTTGAGTGATTAAGCAAGTTTAGAAATGTATCAAAACCACAGCTACAGTAGAAGATGTCTGTAAAATTACGCTTGCTTTGAGACATGTTTTTAAGTTGTTTTGTCACATTTCAGTATGATCTTGTTCACTGGCAAAAAGTGGTCAATTACACAAACAAAATGTAAAGTGCACAAAAGTTTAAATGTTTTTAGATGGAATGTTTTGGGTTTAATGGAATATAAGCTCAATCCAACAGCATTTGTGACATAGTGTTGTTTATCACAAACCTTTTAAGCAGGAATATTGGTTACTGTATAGCTGAGGCATTACCACAAACATATTCTGAAAAGGCAACAAAAGCAGTGGTTTAGTGAAGTCTGATACTGGAGCACTGGAAAGTTGACCAAACAGTTTTGAAAGCAAACAGACTCCCAAAGATATGGAATCAATGGGGTAGTTGATAAAAAAACTAAAAAACATGGTCTATCTCAAAAAGTTAATTCACCACATGTGTTCCTCCCGTGGAATGCACAATGTTCCGCACAATCACAACTGTTCCCTCAAGTTCTGTACTTCTCAGAAATATAAGCACATGACTCATTGAACTTTGCAGGGTGTCCTTGTTCAGTGTTGTGGAGTTTGTGGATGAAGTTGACCCTGATGGCTGCAAGAAAATGGACATCATTCCAATTGAGTGGTTCAAGGGCATAGGCAGAAAATATTGCTGGTGGCCACCAACCACATTGGTCAATGCAACCAAGGCAGTGAAAGCGTGCACACCACCAACCAGCAACTGGATAATGTGTAATGTGCGTGTAATAAGAAATGCAGGTAACTTTGATTTTCCTCCTTTAATAAATATAGTAACTCTATATAGTAACCCCTAACTCATTATTTTAGTGCTAATTTCCAAAGTAATACATAAACGGCTGTTATAGCTTTTGGTTTTTTTACCAAGAATGATCACATCAAGCTTGACAGCTGATTTGTCATATCGTGTGTGCTCTTGCTTGGTAGGAAAGAAAACCGTAACAGCCCTTTGTAGATAAGATTTGACATCTGATTTATATGTATGTGCATACATTCTGCAACAAATGTTGTTTTCGTGGTTGTAAACGCTTATGCAAATTTCAACATCTGCCTCACTCCTGTTATTGTGTATCATTGTATTTTAAAGCAACTTATGCAGAATCCAGGATAATGCTACACAAAGCTAAGTATTCATCAGACTTGACTGACACTGAAAATGGCTCAAGAAAAAGAATGTAGGTGTTTGAGGAGCAATGCAGGTCAATTTACATGCCTTGTAGAAATAATATGAAAGCAGTAGGTAAGGTGTGTCATATATGTTTATGTTAACTTCTAGGCCAAGTGCAAAACTTCTCCAGAGTCAACTGAGCACCCAACTAGAATCAAGTGAACATTCTGACATTCTGAGGTCAGCAGTGAAGAAAGTGAACAACTACGTCAAAACCCCCTCTGCCCCACTGCCCAAGGTGTCAGCCCCACAGTCCAACAAGTTGCCAGCCCCACAGGCAAATAAGGCACCAGCCCCACTTGCGAAGCTATGTTCACTAAACTTCTAACAATTTTAGAAGAAGTGAAGGAGACCTAATGTGTTCATAGTAAGATTTTGAATGCCCTGCTGAAAAAGCAAGACAGATTAGTGGTAGAATTTCCTGAAGGAGTCGTCTTACCTCTGAAAGCCCAGGCTGACTTTGAGACTCTTGATCAGAAGCTGGGGGATCATAGTCTCATGTCTGTTGTTGTAAGTTTACATTATTTATTTAGAAAACACTAGGGATGTGCCTGAAGCAGAATACTATTTTTGGTATAGTCATATTATATTTCTATCATAGTAATATTTTTTGCCACAATCTACGGAGCCCCTAAAGGGACATGACGATGGAAAAATATATTACAAAGCTTTTGCATTCTCTCGCAATTATTTATTTGGATGATTATTATAGATGCTGATTTTTGATCAATTTACAACCATCTCCATATCTGCTATAGCATAAAAAAGACATATATAACAATCCAATAGGTTTATTAATTAACTGTGTCAAGGCACTGAGCTGTATAATGTCTGTTGCATAATCCAACTTTTTTCTTTGGGTAAAGTAATTAAATACTTGCCAATACTTGCACATCAAACATGCTGAATCAAACTCCATATATCATTATTTCACATAAAAAGAGAACAGAAATGCTTATTCAGTCATCCCTGCTTCCATTTATTTGTGATCACAGCAATGCACAAAACAACTCCATTAAGTCCAAAGGCTTACACATTTAGAAAATTGCGGTGGCCACTGAGCTTTGCCCACCACAGTCACCAGCATGTCAACTTATGTGGTCACTAGTCCTGTGCTTTCAGTACCTTCTCGTCCTGTGGTTCCCAGACCAGAGCCTCTTCACAACATGGCCACTGCACCAGAGCCTCTTCACAATATGGCCGCCACACCAGAGCCTCTTCACAACATGGCCGCCACACAAGAGCCTGTTCACAACATGGCTGCCATGCCAGAGCCTCCAGTCATTATGGACGCCACACCAGAGCCTGTTCACAACATGGCCGCCACGCCAAAGCCTCCAGCCATCATGGACGCCACACCAGAGCCTCCAACCATCACGGATGCCACACCAGAGTCTCCAGCCATCATGGACGCCATGCTAGAGTCTTCAGCTGTCATGGACACCACGTCAGTGTTTGAGGTCATCATGAACATTGCATCTGAAGCTATCAAGGCGTTTCCTAGGTGTTTGAGACTGGCTTCCAGTTTGGAGGACACTCTGCTGATGTCGGTGCAAGCAGCTGGCATCTCTGCTGTGGTACCAAGCCTGGGGCTCTCAGAGGTGGTCCCACTGTCAGTTGCACTCCGTTACGGCAAAGGCCATTTTGTGTGTTTAGTCGCACATTGCTCTCCAACCCATGAGTCTGATCCAGAGCCCGCTTCAGCCCATGAGTCCGCTCCAGAAACCACTCCTGCCCCAGAGTTTCCCGTCTGCCCTGTTGCAACCATGGAGGTTGTCCCTGAGTTTACTGTCTGCCTTGATGCGACCACGGAGGTTGTCCCTAAGTTTCCTGTCTACCCAGACACGATCACAGACGTTGTTCATGAACTTCCTACCTGCTCTGAGATGACCGCAGAGGTCAACCTAGAACACCCTGCCTGCGTTGACATGGCCCCTGAGGCCAACCCTAACCTCTCTGTGCTATGTGCTCCAGTTTCGCCTGATCAGTCGTGGTGGTCTCCAGTTCTGCCAGATCTGCCCTGGAGATCTTCAACTTCTCTGTGGTGCTCTTCGGCCCCGCCAGCTTCATCATGATGGCCACCTGTCCAGCCTGCTCCACATTGGTCATCTGTCCAGCCTGGGCCACCCTGGACTCCCGCTCTTCATTCGTCTTCAGTTCCATCTCCATTCCATGGACCTGGCCCTCCATCCCACCCCCGGTCCCCCTCCACTCCGCTTCCCTCCCGGACTTCTCTGACCATATTCAGATTTACCCAAAAATGAAAATTCTGTCATTAATTACTCACCCTCATGTCATTCCAATCCCGTAAGACATTATCTTCAGAGCACAAATGAAGATCTTTTTAATGAAATCTGAGAGCTTTCTGTCCCTCCATTGAAAGCCTACACAACTACCACTTTCAAGCCCCAGAAAGGCAGTAAAGACATCAATAAAGTAATTAATGTGACTCCAGTGGTTTAACCAAATTTTTTTGAAGTGACACGAGTGCTTTGCGCCAAAAACCCCCATAATTTTCCACTTTATTTACGAAATATTAATCTCCAATACGTGTTCACTTAACGTCTGCTTTTTCATCAACACAACACGCATGCGTTGTGGTGCTCTCATGAACGTGTGTTGGAGATAAAAGGTAGGGAAGGCAATTTTGTTTATAAACACTTTTTGTTTTACTGGTTGAAACTCTCTTCACATCCTGATAGCAAAATACTAAAACTAAAACATGTACATACAGTATATCTTCTGTGGAAGTCTCAGGCCCAAAAAATGTTTGTCCAATCATTGCATTCTGTCTGAATCTGCCAGTCAACATATGTATTTCCATACCTCCGTCACCCTGTTCGTGCAGACATCACGTCATCAGCACTAAGGCTGATGTAAGGCTATGCAGAATTGTAGACAAAGGATAACTGAGCACTGTAAACAAACATCAGCTGCCTTTTCAGTTCCTCCTGAACCAAAACAAGTGTATGCTGCGTTAACGCCATGTCCTAACTGTAATTACGATATGACGACCCGTGACGTTCTACCTGGAGCTGTTCATGTTCTCAGACTCAGTAAGATATCAGCGCCGAAATAAATCTGCAGCTGTCAGGTGTCACAAGTAAGAGCTCTGTTATTGTTTACGGTCATTATTATTGTATTGTTATGCGCTTTAAGACATGAGGTAATGTAACGTCGTCTCTCGTCTCATAGCGCTTTGCAGACTCTGCTGTGTGCGTTAATGTATTTTGTTGGAGGCGTGGCTTTGAAGACGCTCTTAAAGGACAATTCCGGTATTTAACACTTTGAGTCTATTTTGTAGTTTGTTTTGGATGAACAAGAGTGGTGGACAAAGAAATTTTGACAATGGTTCCTGTCGCGACTTTTTGACTATTTTAGAATTGCCCATGACCGCTTTAGAATGGGAGTCTATGGCCATGCACGAACATGTCCTTAAAACAACCTTTAACGTTCGTTTTCAAAACTGTGCAACTCACCGAGTGGTTAGTGGTGTTCGTTGATGATCCAAAACAAGTAGCGTAGCGAAATACAGTTTCTGTCGTGTTTTATTTGGCATTTTGTAAAATCCATTGATTTCCGTTGGAGGACTCATTGCTCGCTGATATTACTGCGCTACCGGAAACTGAAAGGGGGCTGTTTACATTTGATTGTAGTCTTTTAGGTCTTTTCGCTCGGTTCTCTGTTTCTCAGAAGGCTAGCGTGAGCAGAGCAACGGAAGTTGCGGAAGAGCGGAAGTTTATATGCGGTTGTGAGGTATCTGAAAAAATAGTTCCACTATAGAAAAATAAACGGATTGAAATCATACATTGCGCCGATATTTGTTTTTAATCATCAACGAACACCACTAACCACTCGGTGAGTTGCACAGTTTTGAAAACGAACGTTAAGGGTTGTTTTAAGGACATGTTCGTGCATGGCCATTGACTCCCATTCTAAAGCGGTCATGGGCAATTCTAAAATAGTCAAAAAGTCGCGACAGGAACCATTGTCAAAATTTCTTTGTCCACCACTCTTGTTCATCCAAAACAAACTACAAAATAGACTCAAAGTGTTAAATACCGGAATTGTCCTTTAAGGGAGGGTGGGATCTCATGATTTCAAAACTAGCTTGCTATTGCTAGCCTCTCCGAAATTGTCTACCCTACCTTTAATATTTTGTAAATACAGTGATAAATTATGATTCTTTTTTTTGGGCGCAAATATTTAAAGTACTTGCGTCGCTTCATAAAAAAGTAACATGGATTACTTTTATGATGTCTTAACTACTGTCATGAACTGTTTGGAGACACAAAGTTGAGGATCCAAATGCAGTAGTTTATTAAAAGGGTAATCCACAATCGTAGTCAAAAACAGACAAAAGGTCTTAAACACAGGGTAAACTGTCCAAACAATTACTGGGCACAGGAACGCGGGCAAACAGGGAAATCCACAAGAGACAGGCACACATAAAATCGAGGGATGGATAGTTCGACACCCAGTGTTGACACGTCGTTTCGACACAATAGTGTTCTGGAGTATTTCTTGAAATGAGGCTGTCACGTGTCCTGTGGAAATTAATCTTTGTTACCTCACTGACAGGTCACGCTGGACTGCGAGTGCGCTGTCCCATACCTGGTATCTATTTAGTGCAATTTTATAATTATATAATTCCTGTGTATGTAGCTTTTTTAATATGATGTATTGTTGTTGTCTGTTGTCTGAATGTAAATGAACACACCTTCTGGGCTGTTCCACTGTTCCATTGTAACATCTGGACTCCAAGGGGTGTACAGTTTTTGTATTGCCAATGCACAATTATTAAAATATGTAATTTTATGTTACTTGGTTAAACACAGCATTGTCTTATACTTTGAAGGGGTTACTTTGAATTAGCTGTACCCTCTTTTGAGCCCCTGGTGAATATTTCACTTAAGCTTTACACCGTGTCCTAACTACACGCGACGCGACGACGCAACACGCGATAAAATGTATATTTTCCATGTTAATCAGAGTTTTTGTTCTAACCAGCCGTGTGATGGCGACGCGACAATTCTATTTTCGAAATGGATTCTATTTTTCTGCGACGTCACGGCTGGAACAACAAACACAAAGTGTGGCAATGATAATCTCGGGTACTGTTCATGTGCTTTATTTAATGCTAAAAGCGTGTAATCTGACTTTGAATATCATTTAGTGCCCCCAGTTGTAGCGTAAAAGCAACAATACATAATTCACCTCAGATCTTGAAATTAAACAAATGGAAACAAGAACGTTCAAACTGTGAACAAACAAGTGTATTCTTTGACAATTATTGTTTTAGTAACTCAGTATGTATTTTTAATAATGTTATAATGTTTAATAGTGTAATATTTGTGAATCTGATTATGTACTTTTCTAAATTTTCTTTTAAAAGAGCCCATCAAAGGTGATAATCTAAGATGTAAAGGTTCCAAACCTTATTAGCCACCACTGCAAATGCATGTACATCACTCAGTTTTAATCTAGTCCTTTGAACATCTAAAAATCTGGTTAGATTACCTAGGTTCCTCTGAGGTTTGTGTATGTGTAAAAGATCAGTTAAATAAGAGGGTGCCAAATTGTGTAGTGCTTTATATACTGTGAAAGCATGAGAGGTTCAGGATTTTTAGTTTGTGCAAGTTCCCAGTAAACACCGCTTCAACAGTCTCTTCAGTATGCAGGTGTATTTAATAATCAAACAAAAAGGTTTACAACATAAATCTCTTCAGCTCCAAAAAAAAACTTAATCTTCTTTGTTTCACAGAGGTACATGTCCTTTCCCCAGCCACACACACCATCAACAGTTTATCACACCCGCTATTAGAGCCTGCTGCCAGAGTGCCGGTCTTGGTTTTGTACAGGGGGGTAATCCAGCACCCGGAAAGCATACCATCCCCGGGGGCCGCCATTGGCTAACAAGCCATCACCTGCTGTTAGCATTCCATTGACTCCCATTCATTTTGGCGTCACTTTGACAGCAAATAACTTTACATCTGAGGCGTTTAAAGACTCTATTTGTCCATTGTTTATTTCTAAAGAAACACGACAATGTATAAAAGGCTCCATTACCTTGTATCTTACGTTATGGCCCCGTAGAAGCAGTGTTTGTAAAAATAGACTAACGATTGTGTCATAACCACGCGACTCTCTGGAAATTACCATATAGACAGGAGGAGAAGCTCGCAGTCAATCGGGGGGACGTGGAGGCATAAAGTCCGATAAAGTCAAGGGAGAAGCCCATAGAGAGTCATAAAGTTGCTTCTGCTCCTAGCTCATGGACAGCTCCTACTCACGCTCTCCATCTCTGCAAGATTCGGAAGGGAATGATTCAGATTTCTCTTGGCACAGCTACTAGAAGACTACTGTCAGACAGGTTGCTCACGTCACATCTACATCATCAAGCTCAGTTTGAGTCTGCACAGTGCGCTCAGCCATCAGGAAGTGAGTGCTTCTAATTTGCTTCACTTTTCTCCGTTGAAGTCTATGGGGGCACTGTGTCCATTTCTTTTACTGTCTATGGTTTTGTAATCCTAAACAGGTGGCCATCTTGCTCCAGCCATCTGAGGGCAATGTATCTGCCCTCTAGAACACGCCCTCTCATGATGCCACAATACTAAGATCAGTAATTTAAAAATCATCTGTAGCAATTGCAAGCGATTTAACACTGATTGGCTCACACCCACATACAAGGAAATAACAATAGTCCAGTCTTACAGAAATAAAATCATGAATAATCTTCAGATTAAAAGTAAAGTTGACCAATATTAACTGAGAAGGTCCTATTAAAGATAAAAGTAAAGTCGGAAAAAGTGTGTTTAATGATTTTTAATGCAATAATATCACAACAGAAATTTGGACGTTTCAGCTGACCAATTATCTCTGAATACTGAATAGCTATACTGAAGTGAAATAGGAGTGAACTGATAGAGCAACTGAAGGGTCATATGGACCGGGCACAATCTGCACCCTGATATCCTTAATCTTCTGCAAAATATATTTTTTAACAAGCCACAAGCCGTAGCAGGAAGAGCAGGAGAAGTAACTGAAGAATTAAGGACTGAATTGATCGTATTAAACAGTTTTCTTGCAGGACATACATGCTGCTGCAAGCTGGGTCTCTCCCCATACGTTTGTCAGATATTACAGTTACTAGGACCCTGGTAGCTCATTCTGTCTTGGGTGTGGGCTCTTTGTAGCCTTGTGCTCTTAGGCCCTCTACCCCTCTTTAAGCCTGGGCTGGTGAGCAAAGCTTATTCATTTCACTAAGCATGTAATTTGTACCCTCACCTGGCACCATTTTCATCATTATGTGTGTTGTCAGATTTATTCATGAATGCATGTTACCACGTCATTCCTTTCATTGCTGGTGTTGCATCCTCACGTTGTGTATGGTGTGTGTCATGCACTGCCTTTCCAGGTGACCGTCTTCTGGGTTTCAGGGCCTCGCTGTGAGTGTGTGTATAGGGCAACCGGGGAGCTGTCCATAGGTTGATCTTGAACACGAGATGATGAAAGAGAACAATAGGTTACTGTTCATAACCCTGGTTCTTTAAAACATCGACTGGAGAGATCCACCAAGCTTGCCCCGCTTGCTGCATGAGAAGCGAATTTGCTCACTGAGGAAAGGTAGTAAGGTGCGGTCCCTTACCTATACGTTACAGTCAGATGTCATTTTTCCCATAAAAAAGAGATATAAGAGAGAGTTAGTGATGCGTTACTTACCCTGTCGACTAGCGAACACGTGGCAACCTTGCAAAGGATATTGACTATCATGGCTTCCGCTACATATACCGTAAATTTTCTTCCATGATAATGGCACCTATGTGCATTTCCTGCTTAGGAGCTTAACATGCACCTTGTTCTGAGCATTGCAGAGTTGGGGATGAGGACTCATAGAACAGCACATCTGTTCAGCCCCCCATGAGACGAGCAATGTGCTCCATCACTCGCCCCTCAGGTGTTCTGCTCGTGTGGCCCTGAAAAGCACCCGTGCATCCAATCTAATCATCGAGCGAAACACAGATGATCTGGTTATGCTTCTGGAAAGCTTGGGTTTTTGTCTGGTGTCCTTTTAGAAAATAAACTGCCTGGATTCTAGACTAATATGTTATTGTGTCTTGATTTGATTGTTCATGATTTAAATTATTATTATTTTTTTTTAATCCACTATTGCACAAACCACCAACTCTAACAGAATAGCTCCACATAATTAAATCAGGGGTGTCCAATCCTACTGCTCCTGGAGGGCCACCTTCCAGCAGACTTTAGCTTTAGCCCAAATTCAGGGATGGGCAACTTCAGTCCTATAAGGCCACTGTTGGAGCTAAACTCTGCAGGACAGTGGGCTTCCATGACTGAAGTTGCCTATCCCTGCCCTAACCTTGCCCTAATTAAACTGTCCTGGGGCCCGTTCTTCGTACGTCGCTAACTCAGTTAGCTGTATTTGATTGTTGACGATTTGGCATGATCTTGGATTGTTTGGTTCTTCGAAGCTCATCCGGGACTTGCTGTCATAGCAACAGGTCCGTAAGCTTAAACCTGCTCGGGAGCAGGCTTATTTCATGTAAACAGGATTAGACTGCGGCTCATAAGCGGAGCTGACACGGGAAGTCCAGCGCAGCGCGATAGTGCACTTTCTGAGATATATATATTTTCTCGTGACTCGTGAGATTGTCGTTTACATTATTAAATTGTTGGAAATGCACATTTATTTTCGACTTGTCGGAGTCGGGCTTTAACTACAGCACAAACTGTTTGCATTGCCCTAAGATTATTTGCGAGTGGCTCTTTCCTTTACACTATTGGAGATGCGGAGAACTTGATGGAAAGTGCTGTCTGTCGTGTCATTCGGAGTTTACCTGGCGCTTTTAGGTTTAAAAAACAGTTTTAGGTTTTTTGTGGCATTTCCAAGCCACTTAAAACCCAATGTTGTAAAGCAGTTTTTTTTTTTTAAAGCAATTTTTTTTTTTTTTAGGCTATCATAATTTTGTATGAAGATCATGCAATCATGACCATGCCGATTACAGTAGGCTATATGTCACTCAGGCTTCACTAACGTGATTGGTACCATAGACTATAGGCTACCATAGACTGCCATCAAGGCCTCAATGAAGGGGATTATGTGAACAGAAAGGGGGTTCACAATGTAAATGTGCAGCCCAGTTACTATTGGGATTCTTAGTATTCCAGATTAATAATATTATATCAAATAAAAAAAGGCAGTTGACTAAAATCTTCCATATCACAAATGTGAAAGCAAAATGGCCAGGATCTGTGCATGACTTAAGAATTTTCAGAGATTCACATTTATGCACATTATTTGAAAGTGGTAAGAAAAGTTCCACAATTAAATATAAAGCTCTCTGTATTACATACACTTATGCTGATCCTAACAGAACTGCATTTTTTCATAGGTGATTATGACATGTTCCTGCCTGCAGACAGGCGTTTTATGACCCTATTCCCTGACCCAAACCAGTTACAATGCAGCATAGCCAGGACAAGGGCACACAATGAAATGAACTTTGGCTAACTAAAGGGAAGATTTCAGTGTCTGAAAAGTCTGAGGGTTGCACACCTGACAGGGCCTGTGACATTGTTGCATGTGCCATATTACACAACATTGCAAAAAAAACACTTTTCATTAAATGTTTAATACAAGACAAATATAGTTTTATTTCAATTGTTCTTTGTAAAGGAAAGCCAATGGTCAAGTGCCTGCAACAAGAGATATTAGACACATGCCTCATGCAACAAATAAAAAGGAAAAGTTGGCTATACACTGCCCACCTGTAGGCCTATGTCTCCTCTGTCTGTGCAGACTCTTCTGTAGGCCTTTCTGTAGATGTGGAATCCTGCAACTTATATTGCAGCCATAAAGCATACAAGTATAAATTAAGTAAAGTTATTTATGCACTTGCAGGTAGGCTAGTTCCTCCATATGGCAGTTATCTGAGAGGGTTTATTCACTGTCCAGTGCAATGGAAACAAATGGACATTACAAAGTCTTATACTTTCTTTCCTTTGGAAAGTTAGAAAATGTCCACTTACTGCACATATTTCAGCCACCACTTTCTTGGGAACAGATACAAGTGTTGGTGTATTATGTAAAAGTGCACAAAAGAGGAAAACACAATGTCATTACAATGAACTACACTCGGAAAAAATGTGAACAATAACTCAAGGCAAAATATTTTAGTTTATCAGTTTTCACTTTCACAAGTCAAAGCAATTCATCATTACTTAAGATTTAACAGTTGAAATGACTATACGGCCTTAATTTAAAGCAGCAAAAATTATTTTACAGTGTAGGCTACTAAGATCTTTTCTATTTTTTTTCTCAGCCTTTTTCTTGGTTGCTTTTATAAACAGACAACCATTTATTTAACAGTGCCTTTTATAAAAGAGACTATAATATAACTAAAAATTACCATTATGTAGAATATTTTTGTACTTCACTTTTATTTGTTCCCATGTTCTCGTGTGGTGACTCTGACATTACAATGAACAAAGTAATTATGCAATTATTAAAATACAAATATATAGGCTAATAAGTGATAAAAACATCTAACATGGCCACTTCTAATGGATTTAAATTGTCTGCTACTTTTTGCCAGCCCTCTCTCCTGGCTTTTGCAGACTTTGAGGTGTTCCCTGGCGTTTTGATTAAACATTAAAATTCCGAATAAACTTCGACTATCTTGCTCTGCTGAGGAGAAAAACTGTGCGCGCTCTTTGGCCACGCTGAACAGCCAATAGCAGCGTTGCTGATCAATGTTTCTACTATCGATACATATCCCCTTTTCAACCAGCGCATGAACGCGCAATTATCTCAGATAACTCAATCCAGCAATACTAATCACACCCGGCAAGTGTGTTCGAAGAACCGAGTTAGCCATATCATGATTAGCACGATAATATCATCTTAGATGTGTCATTTGATCTCGGATGTAATAAGCAACGTACGAAGAACGAGCCCCAGAATCAGCTAATCAAGGTCTTTAGAATCACTATAAACATCCAAGCAAGTGTGCTGGAGCTAAACTCTGCAGGAAAGTGGCCCTCCTGGAGCAGGATTGGACAACTCTGACTGAATGAGAGTAACCTAATAAATACTTTATTCATGTTTATCTGTTTGTCTTACAGAAAAAAAGAAAGAAAAATCAGTATGGTTTATTTTAACACTTACATTTACTATTATATCAATTCAAGACTTTTAAAGAAAAGGTAATGCTTTCATGTCTTGAATCGTAACTTACACTAGGTGGTGCCAGTGCTTGCACATTTGGAGGTAGAAACTCCTACTGTCCTGAATGATGCAACTAGAGTTATATGGGTATTCAATATGTCCAGAAATAAACTTGTGCATTAATAAAAAAAAGGAAAAAAATAATAATAATATTAATAATTCATCGACACTGCTGTCCTGAGATAAAATTTTTAATTTTTATGCCACATAAAATAACATTTCCCACATTTCTGGAATTTCATTCCATACAGGTACATGCATAGCAACACATTTTTTTACACCTTTTTTTTTCATGAGATTATTTTGTTTTTTCTGTAGGAAAGATTACAATGAGTCATCCATACCAAGTGTAAACCCTTCTCCAGGTACACTTCAGTAAACACTTCACACAGACAATTTCTGGGGTCCAAGTATAAAAAGTTTCCCTTAATACTGCTTCAAATAACATTTCATCTTTTAAAAAGTATTGCATTAGAAGCCAAATATTTAAAAAACAAACAAAAAAAAGGAATCAAACACACATACAGGTCACCTTTTTAAGAAGAGTTCTGCATTGACAAGAAAAACATTTTGAAGCATAAAGAAACATCAAGGACAAACTAGACTCTACATGTATTGACAATTATTAATTCAGAAAACTTGATTGCAAGTATTTTAGGATATGTTGACACAGTCAGTCAAAGGTTGCTCCACCATCTGTATATTTTTCTTTTTAATCAATTTCTACAATTCATGTGGCTTTCTGTAATTTTAAAACTTTCATAAACTTGTTTTTCATTTCAGATCTGCATTTTTTTAGAGCTGCAACTATTATTAAATAAATAAATACATAAAAAACACACACACACACACACGAAAACTATCAACACAGAATATTCCCAACAAATATTTTAAACGTTTCTAATAATTGACTGGTAGGATAAATCTCCTGATTTGATTGTCCTCCTGCTGCCATGTACACCAGCATGGAATTGTAAAAATGTCTTATGTTTTTGACCACAATGGGAAAAAACAGTGCTTGTGAAAAATCTAATATGACTGGTTCAAGGCTTGAGTCCACTTTAAAGAGGAATGACCATATTGTCACTTTTAGTCATCACAAATAATAGCCAAGCAAGTGTCCACTGCAAGCAAATGGTGTTAGGTTTAAAATAGCAGGGCCGTTGTCAAGTGGCTACAACTGGAAATGTTGTCCTGGGCCCTGTGCCTGGGGGTTGGGGCCCATGTGAATTTAAGAGGCAACGCTGGTTAACAGCACAACCTTTTCTATTACTGTGAACTAGATTTAAGACAGGGGGCAGGTCCACTATTTAACGTGCTCCGCTGTGTGTGACGAGCAGTAAAACTTCTTGTGAGTTATAAAGTTTGAGAGGTTGTTAAACTGGATGTCACATGGGCGGCAGTACTTTAAATTACTTGTGCTGGCAGTGGAGCCGTTCAACATTCTCTTGAAGCTCTTCCTCTCTTCCTCAGTCTTTGGAGATGGCGTAAGCGTTGTGCTTTCCTTATAGTTGATGGAACTGTCATGGCTGTCTGGTGTAGCAGAACCATGTTGCTTAGTTCCAGGATCTTCCATCTTGTCCTCAAATTCAAGACCGTCCTTTAGTGATGAGGACTTGTTCTGGCTCTCAGGGTCATCTGTGCTAAGATGGCTACCATCAGGCATTGGCTGGTCTTTCTCTCCTTCACTGCCCTCATTTGGACTCTGCCTCCGATCGCTTTGTGAGACCAGCATCCCTGTAGCATAATCAGTGGGTTTGATTTCATAGTAAGGCCAAATTTGCTCATCAGGTCTCATTTTCTTTGCAGGACTTGGGTAACCCCCAGTGGGTTGAAACATGCCCCTCGGGTCATCTTTTATTGACATTAGTTGTTCCTCGCTGGAAACCTGTATGTCAGAAGTTGTCGCTGCATTTGGAAGCTCAATCTTTCCATGCAGAGCTGGGAGCTCAAAGAGGGTGTTCTCCAAGAGATTATTGGTATTTCTAGGACCTTCTTTTTTGATGCTTTTGTTCTCAGTGGAAGCATTTTGCAAAATAGTACCTGGGCAGAAGTTCTGTTTGTGCTTAAGATAGTCCTCAACTTTGTTAAAGCTTATCTTGCACACAACACACTCATGGTAATCCATAAGTCCTTTAGGGGAAACCGAAGTGTTGCCAAACTGTGGCATGCATTTTTTACTGAGATCTATTGGTGCATCACCTTCTTCCTTAGAGATGGTATTACATTTGGACACAAGAGCTGATTTTGTAACTGTCAATGAAGCCTCTGGATATTTGGGTACTAACCCCTGGATCATGTTGTATCTCTGATGGTCCCTAAAGCTATCCAATGTTTCCTTTGATAAGTATGGACCTCCAATAGTGGGCATTCCAAGAAATGATGCTAAACTCATAGGTGGCATTTGTTCTTGTTCAGGAGTGGCCAGCTCATATGCCTTTCTTCTTTTACGTGGACGTACTGACTTCTGATTGGCTGCTCCTTTATTGTTGGCACGTTTCACTTGAGGATCATGGCGAGTGGCACAGTAATACTGCTTGTGCACCATGTAGGTCTCATGTCGACTAAAGGTGATTTTGCAGGCCTCACATGTTGTGTGGTTGGGGTCAGTTTCAGTTGGTGGCAATTTCTGGCTTTGTACATCCAGCTGTGTACCGTTTGGTCTTTCCTGTGCACCAGATGGAGTTGACGCTTTTTTAACATGCACTGACAGCTCATCTGTCACTTTTCCACCTGCAATGGGATTGTAAGGGTTAGACTCATGCCCTTTCACTTCAGAGGGATGGCTGGCATTTAGCATAACAGCCAAACTGGCTCCAATTTTAGGGCTTACAGTGCCTGCTGGTTTATCCAGTAGTCCAGGGAAGTCATTTGACTTGTGTGTGTTTTCCCAGCGAGTGTTGCAGTAGTGCTTCTTGTGCACCAAATAATTATCAAGGTTGTTGAAGGTTATATTGCATTCAAAGCATGTTGCTCCTTTTGGCACAAGTGTGCTGTACATTACTGGAGGGTAAGAGTTTCCCCCATGACGTAACCTGCGATGGACCAACTCAGACATTTTGGCCAGTATCTCAGATGCCTGCGGGCCCACCGTAATATCCTGTGAGAATGGGACATGTGGTATGAAAGGGGGTATGGGAAAGGCAGGAGGCAGGTGGTGCTGAATGGGTGAGGAGGCTAAACGGGGACTAGAAGGTTCTGACTTTACTCTGGAGTATGAAACACTAGCCTTGTTTCCTGAGTTTCCCTCACCCTTAGTGGATGTCTGGCTACTTTCTGTGCTTTCCAGCTCTGAAATTTGACTTATATCATGCTGTACTGTTCTTTCCTGAACGTCTTTTATGTTTGTGTTAGCTCTGACTTGTTGAGGGCTGCCTGAAATGCTGCTAGGAGAGTAATCAGCTTTGTCTTCTTTGATGAGTTTGTTGACAGTACAGCTATGTCCATGTAGCTCCTGGTGTTTGGCCAGTTCTCTGGGAGTTTGGAAAGTAAAGTGGCAGTGACCACATCTCAGGCCGGTTTGGGACAGATGGGAAAGGATGTGGTGCTGGAGTACCATAAGAGTTTCAGCGGTGTAGTCACAAATTGTGCATTTCAAGTTGCTTCCAGTTGATATCTCATCTGACTTGAGAGCTTAAAAAAAAAAAAAAAAAAAAAAAATCAGGAATGGTGTTAATGACCAACACTATCATACACAGTTTAGTCTAACCAAGGCAGTTCGTGCACAGGCTCCTACACAAGCTTGATAACATTAGTTTGAATCCAGTTTGGAACATTTCCTGATCCACTATACCCATAATTTCCTGTCCTCTCTATACTAAACTATAAATAAAATGTGAGGGAAAAGGCCAAAACAAACTTTATTTGGACAAATGGTTATTTGAAATAGAATGTCTTTACTGGTTTACTCACAGTTATGTGTGGATAAGTGCATTTCCAGGGCATGGGAGCCTGCAAAGCTCATATTGCATTGTGGGTATGTGCAATTGCGGAGCATTTGATGGCTGATATTGGTGTTTTTCTCTGCTACCATCTCAGGGTCCCTTTGTCGCCCACTGCAGTAATACATAAGGTGGGCCTGGAGGTTTCTTTCACTCCGAAACCAGATGCCACATGCCTTACATAGGAAGATGTCTTCTACAAAGACAGAAATGGAGACAAGCATATCCATATTGAATTATCTAAAGCTTGTGAAAACCCAACATTAAATATAGTGGGGTCAAGAAATTTGAGACCAACAGATAAATGCTTCAATTTCACATTTTTTGTAATTTAATACAAAATAGTGACTTTGAAATAGTGGTTACTTTTAATCTTACTTTTTTTTTTTTTTTTTTTTTTCATGTCCAGATTTAAATGCTTTTTTGCAATTTAAAGCAGAAAATGATCATAAAAAAAGTAAAGGTAATAAAATTAGGCTCAAGAGCACATCAGTCCCAGATGGAAGCTAGGATACAATATGTAGCTGTAATTTTAATTGCGCAGTAATAAGATGAACCACATAACCCAACCCTATAGACCCCATCAAAGCAAATGTGCTGTTGTTCTCATCAAATTCTTGTTAACTGTGATTAGAGAACGGAAGAGGGTAAATATCTAATTCCTGCAAACTGAAGGTCAACCTCGACCCTTGGTAATTCTCTTATCCATGGCAAACATGCACATCAGAGCTGTGATGACTCTTTGACATGGATTTCCATTTTTAACCAAGCACATTACTCAGTCTATCCACTGTGGCAGAGGTCTGATAATGCAGGACTCACTGTTGATGATAGCGCCGGGCAGTATGGATGCCATGGCGGCCTGCTGAGGAAGGAGTTGGATGCTGTCCAGCTGTCGGGCCGGGTACATCCCTTGACTATAGGGAGTTTGGGCTGGTGTTTGAAGATGCGAGTGCAAATCCACCACACAGGCTGCAAGTTCATCTCCTTCCATTATGTTTTTTGTTGTGGAACACCACACATGTCCTCCTGTGAGTAAAAGCAAAGATTAGGGTTTAATAGAGTATTTTAACCATGTAAAGGCAGTTGTTTATGCTATCTGAGGTTCCTTGAGATTGAAGTAGTGCAACATACATATATGGTGTGTTCTATTATTTTTCTGACAGTGTGGATCCAATGCAAGAACCCACAAACTTGTTTTTTTCAGAACCAGAATTAAGCTTCTCCTTTTATCTGTTTTATACTCCATACATAAAATCAGCATAATGGTAAATGCAAATATAATACTTTCTGATCCCACATACAGCATGCTGTCCTACACACAAATGCGTGCATTGCTTTGAAGCCACAACAAACAAGTGAGGGACAAGTATATTGCCGAAGACGCTGCACATTTTCCCTGCTGCTAAAGAGAATGGACATCTGGGATAAAAGTACAGCATTATCAAATTGAAGGGCTGCGGATGAAACATTCCACTGGAGTCCGCAGAACAAACTCATTAGCTAGTTAAAAAGGAGAGGAGTGCTTTGTGACTGAGATAACATTTATCTGTCTAAATGACGGACTTTCTGTCTGCGCGTCATCTTCCATTGAGGGGATTAAAGTTTTAAATATGACTATTTACAAAAGTCTGGAACGCAAGATAACAAGAAGAGACATGATATGCCAACACTAAATGCTAGAATTAGGATGTGGACTAATTGAGGAGTTGGACAATGAGAATGAAGTACACTCAATGCTACCTTTCAAAGATGTGTAAGCGCTCTCTGACAACATGTCGAAAGAGAAAAAAATGACCTGTGATGCGGTCGTGCCTCCTGCAGAGAAATGCTAATTGCATGTGCTTGGATAGGACTTGTGGTATTGTGGCCGTGTTTTCAATGTCCATTCAATTAGACAATGGTTTAATGCATTTGTTCGCAACTGGTTTTGCTTCAGGACCCAAATTTTAAAATGAAAAATCAAGTGGCAACCCAACAGAGTACCAACATTTTTTATCATACAAAAGTAAAGAAAATTAATAATAATAATAAATATCTTAACCAATTGAAACAATAGTACATTTTCAGTAATTAAGTTTTTTTTTTTTTTTTGTAACGTTTTGAGATGACTGATTAAACCAAGTTACCAGTTGTATTGTAGTAAAAACATTATGTTACTGGTATTTTGTAGACACTATAGTTTAACAGGGAGCATTTTTGTAAACAAATCTAAATACTGCACAATGTATTGTAGCATTTGCAAACCAATTTGAAACAAATATAAAGCAAAGTAAAAAGTGTTGTTTAACCTCTGCTCAGCCTATTTTTGTGTTTTTGCTATTTTAGTTCTGGCAGTGAAACAGAGCAATCCAACATTTATTTTGACATGACACACTGTACTAAAGACAATGAGAGGTATAAATGAAATACATGTGCGTAGTTCCTCCCCTGCCTCTTTAACCTATGAATCCAAGGACATATTTGTAGTGTTTGAGCTTCCAATAAAAAAATAAAAAATAAAAAAAAATCGTTAGCCTCATAGCATAATTGCCTACGTCCTATTTAAAATAAATGACTTTATGCTATGAGGCTAACGAAATGAAAGTTACAGGCTAAAGGGACATTTTTGGAGAATGGGCTTTAAAGTGCTGTATGGACTGAAGATTGTGGTCAGGCTTCATTTATATGGTGCGAGTGCTTTCTGAGGAATCTGTGAGGAATACAGCATAACTACCAAACCTTTACCACAAGGTGGCGACATCATCACCTTTGAATTTGAGGTCTTTCGGGATAATTCATAAAGGTAGTTTGATTGCTTCTCTGTTAAATGCCATTCATTTTTCTCAGTGCTGTTAATTAATAATTAATAGTTGTGGTTTGTCATTTCGTCAATTTGATTTAAAAAAAAACTGTTTTGGCGTTTAAAACTCACACATTAAAAAACAGTGGAGGTTTCAATTTTAACAGTAGTCATTTTCATTTTACCCCTCATTTCCTGACAGTTTACATCTGTTGTTGTATAAGGAACGCCGAAACATGTGTTGAGCTAAAAAGTAAAAGAAAAAGAAAAAAAAGGACATTTGTAGCATTATAAATGTAAGATTCTGTTTCAAATAAATGCTGTTCTTTTGAACTTTCTATTATTTCTATTATTTAACAAATAATCCTGACAAAGTTTCCACACAAATATAAAGCAGCAGAACTGTTTTCAATAAATGTTTCTTGAGCACCAACATTTTAAAACAATCTTAATGAGCCTGAACCTTTGAATAGGGAAGAACAAAGAAAAGAAAACAGGTTTCTACAGGTAATTTGTGTGAAAGGTTCAGTTACTTTACAAATAACATGAATATTTAATGAAGCTGTAACATTCTACCACTGTATTGTTTCACACTGTACAGGTTTACCATTGACACCCCAAAGGCTTTAAAATTCGGGGTTAAAAGCATTTAAAGATTTTTAAAAAAACAACAACAATAAACTATGACTTTACCTCCACCTTTCAACAACAACACTGTGACTCGTGGCAGAAAACAAGCTACATTACTTTAGCACAACAATCTTTATTTCACCCAAAAATTGTTTAATGAGAAAGTCCTAAGAAAATGCAATACACTAGACAAAAAGTCTCCCAAAAAAAAAAATCTTGCAAGCACAGCGGCAGTGTGTGAGACAGCAGGGCGCTCACTTTCACTGCTCTATTCCATAAATCACATCTCTGCCTCGCTGCATCCCAGAGTGCATCAGTCATATGGCTCTGTTCCCCTGGGGGCCGCCCTCATGGAGCTTCTGTGTTCCTGGCCCAGCTGAGTTTCAGCGCCCCGGGTATCACCTCTCCACCATCTGCCCCGCACACCTGCACCCTCATTGATCTAGTGGCCCACGCGCTACATCAAACACACACCAGAGGGGCATTGTGCGGCTTCCTGTGAGGCACGGCCAGTCATCTGGCTGGGGTAGCAGGGTGTGAAGTTATGTGCCTCTTTTTGTATATTCATGAGGAAGTGCAGTCAGTGTTTATTTTCCCGCAGCACACCACACCCCCGGCTTTCAGGTTCAAATTGAAGAGCAGCGGTGGCTTGACAGGTCTGCCAAAAAAATTATCCCGCCTTTTTCCAATTTCTAAATATGAGCTTTGAGAAATGAATCGTCTTCCTGACAGCTAGCCTACTGGTCCGGCTAAAGCGAATGCTGGCAGAAAGCGAGATTTTACTGGCTGGGTGAACTAAGCTCCTTATGAGTGACAGGTCAAGACCTGCATCTGTCTTACTTTCTTTTTTGCTTTCTTTCCATCAGTCCAGGGGATTCATTATGGCATCTAAATGACCTTGAAGAGGTCAACCTTTGATCTCCACAGCTGTTTACTGATAGAGGGAATTATATGGAAGGGATTTCACCACTTATCACTTAAGGCCCGATACACTCACAGCAAAGTTCTTTTTCGTTCTCTGGCTAAGGGTAAAAAGAAATTTGAAATGCGTTATATAGCGACAAACATCCAGGCAGCGTTCAGGTGAATATGTAAATATGTGCTGATCGTTTTCCTCTCAATAACAAAATAAACACACAACAAAAATGACAGCGGTGAGAAAACAGCAGTTAAGAAAGCATTTGATTATAGCGATCTGGATAAGATGTGTTTGCACAAGCTCTGCAATTCAAATCAAGTCACGTCATATATCCCTTTATAGATTTAAAGCAGCTTTACAGTATTAAATATGAAAAAAAAAAACAGTGTCAATGTCACTTTTAATTAGAATTATAGCTGCAGATTTCCAGTGTTCATGTTTTTTCTTGTGTCAGATCTCGACGGACTGAACAGAAGAAATTAACTGGAAAAGATTTCCTTGTCAAAGAAGGTGGAGCCTCAAAGCACACCTAAATATTACATAATGGCAACAGACCAATGGTAGTTCAAAGGTGTTTACCAGCCGGAGCGATTTTTTTTTCCTTTGGCAAGCTGTTTCAAACTCCAGAAATGAACTTTTTTTTGGCCTGATCTTGATCGAAATTATGTCACACCAGTTTTTTAAGTGTATCTGGGCTTTTACAACTAGTGAACAAATTGTACCTTTAGTGATACAACAGCTTGTCACAGGAGCAGTGCCTTTAAAGGGACATAGGTTATTTATTTACCCTAAAAGGTTAGTAGTACCTTAGTACTACAGTAGTAACTTAAAGGTATGTATTACTACTGTAGGGTAAAATATTCACCTTTTGGGGTAGGTAAAGAGTTGCCCATTTTTACCCATTTTGTACTCATTTGAATTGTTTACCAGGTGAAAACCTGGCATGATAATAACAAACCTCTTCTCAAAACGGCATACAGTATGATTCATGCACTGAAATTTAATACTTAGGAGTTTGTTCAAATCCCTAACCCTAAGTACACTTTTAAAGTTTTAAATAAAACAAAGATTACTGGAGTATGTTTTTACAAGATTATTATTATTTTTTAATTCAAAGTGTTACCTGCAGTTTCTTTGTGATTATTTGTGAGTGAAAATAGTTTCAAAGTAAATCCTTCACTCATTTTTTTTTTTGTAACCGTAATAGTGATGCCTGCCTTAGCAAACATCACTAATAAAAACAAGAACTTTTCGTCAAGCTGAAGATTCAAACTCCATGCAGCTGCACCTCTGAGAAACACACAAAGATGCACATAAATAAACGCGTCTAAATATGGGACAATTTGTTTGTCGCTGCACCTCCACACCCTTATGGAAGCCCCCTGAGATTCCCATAATGAAAAGCAATGTCTCCCACTTAACACCGGGATCCAGGCGCTCTCTCTGATAGAGGCCGGGGCTGTTTATTAAATGATGGAATTTGGCTGTTTCTTCCGCAGAATGTTATCAGCTGGAGAACAATCGTGCCCATGGTCGCACCCTCACTGGCTCACCCGGCTGCTCATTAGCCACAGCATATTTAATCCAGAAGTTTCTTATCAAACGTGACACCTGCATCTCCGAATGGCACTTTCCCTGTTCATTGGCATGTATTTGGGTGAGTAGACTCCAAGGTGCTTTGTGGAGATTAAGAGAGGAAGAGAGAGAGAGAAAGTGAGCGAGAGAGAGAATGAGCGCTTATTTTATCATTTAGCGGGTCTGGACCGTATCCAAGCAGTTTTTGTCTTGTTGTTGTAATTAGAAAGCATTTTAAGCGATAACAGCTGCTGCTGAATATGAATATGGATAGAACCACATCAATTCTGCCTGAGATAGACCCCCCCCCCACTATTCCTCCCCCATCATCCCTCCCCCTCACTTACTGTTTCATACTGTGGTTATCTTAATAAAGGAGGAAAGTGTAGCTAGCCGTTCAACTCGGTTATTTTAGCATTTTTGATTGAAGTCTTTCTTGACAGTCTCTGTGTTACATGTGAAGCATTCAAATCACAGAATCGCTGACAGGCAGCAACTCATTTCCATACACGAATATGTAATTAAGCTTTGTGACAGCTCCTTAATAGCTTTGCGCTACCCAGTCAGTGCTATACGTTGCCCAGTTGACGTGTTGTTGAATTGAGATGCACATACAGCACATATATGCTTGACACTTCAAAGGTGCGCATTTAGCTTACAAAATAGAAAATAAACAATAAAATAGATAAACATGAATGTAAATGTAAACATACATGTAAACTTTAAACAAATATGTGAACATTGGTAAATGTTACCATGAACAATTTTAAACATTAATAGGTAAACATAAAAAAACAAAGATAAACGTAAAAGAAAATACAAACTAAGGTGTAAACATTATGTAAAGGTAAACATTAACAATAGCAAATGCAAACATTACATAAATAGGTAAACAAAGCCCGACATTAATATAATTAGTAAACAAAGGAAAATATAAAGGGAAACGTTAACAAAATAAGTAAACGTAAATGTAAACATTGCCTTAGATTTGCCTTTGTTAACCTATTTTTGTTAAAGTAATCGTTAACAAAGTTGCTATATCTAAAGGCAAATGTAAAGGTAAACGTTAATAAATCAGTTAAATATAAATGTAAATGTTAACATTTTAAATGTAAACAAAATAAAACTGTTTAATGTAAACAAAATACAAGGCTAACATAATGGTAATAATCTGGTGATGCTAAAAAAGTTCCAACAGATTTCTAGATTTCTAGTTTCCAAATCTGTGGAATTCTGTTAAATAAAAAGCTGCACTCTTACACTTATCCGTCACCTTCTCTTTCTTAGGGATTGTTACACAGGACACTGCCGGGGCCTCACTAGGGATTATGGTCGATGATATATTATGCAAATCACTTTGTTATTTCTCTCAGTAGATCATCACTCTGCTCACACTGGGAAGATTTATGCCACTTAGTTGAGTATCCTCTGACGTTTATGACCCTATAGAGTCATACTGTACCAGTGAGAGACTTTGATCTGTGACTGAAAAACAACTGCAGCTTCTATAAAAATAAATAAAAAAATCTTAGAAGAAAATGTTTACTTTTATCTTGGGGTATTCAGTATTGTAGCTTGGGATCCTCTTCTTTTTTCCAGGTAATGGGATAGAGTAGGAGAGAGGGTGGGAGGGACGAAAGGAGGGAGAGATTGGGAGAAAGGGAGGAGAGATACCCCTCAAGCGAGCGCCTCAGTGGGAAGAGGATTATGTGCTTCTGCTTTTCTACCTTCTAGCAAAACTCCCGATTGGTTTCAGGAAAACTCAATTAAACTTTGTCTCTGTCGACTTCGTCTTCAGTGAGAATCAAACTGAAATTCCTCTGACATAATGCTGTAACCCTGAACAAGGAGACACAATAAGGTAGACACAAGACTGCCGTTTTAGACCCTCAAAAACAACAACATGATAGAAGAATTCACCAAAAAAAAAAAGTATTTAAGGGAGTAGTTCACCTAAAAATCATGTTGTTCAAAACCCGTACGCTGTTATTTTTCTATGGAATACAAAAGGAGAAAATTTGAAGAATCTTCATGCAGCACTTTTCCACACAGCGTACATAATTCAGAGTGACCACATCTGTCAAAAAAGAATGTGAATGTGTGTGAAGGACTTAATGACTTAAATTTATGTCTGTTCTTCATTTAAAGCCTGACTAGAAGACCTGGGGGGCAGTTGCATAAACTTAGCCACTATGTTAAAAGACTGTGTCTTAAGAACTAGTTTGGTCAACTAGCAATAAGAAAAGGAAATCAATTCAAATTAGACCGATCTACCTTTTTTCTTAGGACCAGTTTTGAAGAAAATTTTTTAGATTACTAACTTTTAAGACTAGTCTAAGCAGTTTATGCAGACGGACATCGTGTGGATTTTTAAAGAGTTAAAAAAAAAAAACGTAAATTGTGAAGTTCATGATTTTGTTAAAACAATGCATTTTTAATTGTATTATAAATGATTAAAATCTTATCTGCAAGGTTGACTGAATCATCCATTTTAGGTGGACTAATTTTCTAGGTAGAGGAACTTAAGATTTTCAAGATAAACTATATTTAAGCAACATTATAAATGTTCCACATGGCTTTCTGGCTACTATTCACTAGTACTATCACAGGAAACTACAAGTGATAAGCCAACGACCACCGTTTCCCCTTGCTGTGATGTGCCAGGACTTTTTTCTTCTTTCTGTTGACCCCAGATTCACCTTAATAGAGCTGCTCCTTCCCATCACAGACAGCCATAAGCCTGTCAGATATCAGTCCATCAAGAAATGAGACAGAGGGAGAGAGAAAGAGAGAGAGCGAGACAGCAATGAAATATGAAGGGAAGAGAAGGAAAGTCAGGGGGGGTTGGGATGATAAATCAAAAGATGAGGTCTACATCGCCTAATGACCAGAATAAACCTCTTTCCTGTTCAGTGACAGAGCTCAGAGTCTCTGCAGTCCTTAAGCCGTGTCCCTTCTGATCCAGACATCCACTACCATCAAACCAGGATTTATGACGCATCACAACCCCATGACAACATCCAGCAGCTTCATAATCTCATATTTTTTTCTGCCCGTGCCTGACATTTCCAGCCTCGACATTCACTCAAGATAAGCCAAAAGCCCTCTGACAGGATAGAGAGCACATATAAAACACACGCTTAAGAATTTAACTGCCCCCTTCACAGGAACTCAGTTCATGAGACGCGACTGGCACAACATTTCATATCAGACAACTCAAGAACCCATATTCTGTTATAGAGAACACAGGTCTGGAACCACCACAGACCCTCAATAGGGACACACTGTCAACAATATGTGTGGTCAACCAGCATGGGTTTTTAAATTGAGACTTTTTTAGGAGAGAGTTTGACGTAAAAAAAAAAAAGTTTAGTTTGTCATTTGAACTCAAATTTTTCAGGCAAGTGAACTTGAAAACAGTGGTGCATAGGGGAACAACTGTACTCATTAGGCCCCGCCCAACTGGGGCAGGGTTGACGATCTTAATTTTGATGATCCGATATCGATTCTTAAATCCAAATATCAATCTTTCCGTCTATGCAGTTTTCAGTAGATGTGTGAACAAAACTTCACCAAACATTATTTGTAGCGCACCTCCTATCATCTCTTCCTCTTTACTACTAGTTACAGCACAAAATAAACATTAATGAACATCAGAAGGTTGAAAGATACAGAACAACTTACGGAAATGTATCATGTTCTCATGTAATTGCTCAATCAGTGTTTTACATTGTGTAACATTATTTACCTCAGGAAAGCCATTCAATGTCCATAAACTTGTTAGTTAGCTAAACAAATAACTCTAGTGGGGAACATTTGTTAAATATATGCACTATATTCATCATATTTTTATTTGATGATGTTGGAGTAATATTTGCTAATGTATCTTTAATATAATAGACATGCACCAACTGACAGGGTTCCCTGTATAGTTTACATCATTATTTGGGAGATTGTTTTCCTTAAGAAAAATTCCACTGTTCTTGAGATATATCCAAATCAAAAGCTTGTGAATCAAATCGAATCGATTTGGAAAATCAGTATCACATATTTTGTCTATATGCCCACTGAACTTAAGTGGCCCCCGTACTGATGATACAAACGTATCATGGTTCAGTGCAAAATAATGTGAAAACAGACCAGTAGGGCACTCGGGGTTCAGACTAAGTAAGTTAATCAAATGTGAAAACCACTTTGAAACTCTAATAGTTCATCCCCCAATCCAAAATACGTGAATATAGCCTTGTAATATGCATACAGTATATAATTCTCACCCCCCAAAATCTCTGATGTGACCAGCGTTGGGAGAGCTAACTCTGCAATCTGGTATAGTACGTCAGGGAGTTCAAGAGATATCCAGCCGCCTGGCCTAATCGATCCCGTCCCTCTTTCAGTTCCTTAATAACTTCTCTGCTGAAAGCCCTTCAGTTCATCAGCGTTGTCTTTTAATTAAACGCAATCGCTGTGCCGCTCACTGGTGGAAAGTCGACTCCTCCAGGGGGGCGGTGCTGTTTGAATACACTGATAATGAAATTTGACATTGCTGGAGATGTTCAACCATTATTCTATTTCTCTGTGTTCTCAGATAAGTGCGATAAAGGCCTTTAAGTCTTTCATATCCTCAAGTCTTATTTCAAAATGGAGAAGGGATTGTTCTCTGTTGAACTTACACATGTACTGTAAGAAGATTAATCAATTAAGCCCCTGCAGATAATAAAAATAGTGAAGCACTTTAGCGGAAATATCACTTTTAGTCAAGGAGAGAGAGCACCAGCAACAAAGAGTTATCTTTCTGCTCTTTAAACATTGAGTATTTGTTCGTGGAGTGGCAAGTTATTACTGCTCACTTTTTCTTCTTTTGGAAAAAATGGGGCCATGGTCTTATCTTGGAAAAGGGTCCATGTTTTTTTTTTTTTTTTAATCCACTGTACGTATAAAGTCAAGACATGGGGGTTTTAAGACCCCATGAAATCGACATTATGAGTTCTGTGGCTTTTAGCCCATGTGTGCTAGCTTTGAGATCATCTACAGTATATTGTAGTGCACAGGTTTTAAACTTTTTAATGCCACAGACCCCTAAATTTGATGATCTCATTATGAGGGACCCCTTCTAAAAATGCAAATACAGATAAACACACTACTGTTCAAAAGATCGGGGTCGGTAAAACTTTTTAATGTTCTTGAAAGAAGTCTTCAAAGCTGCGTTTATTTGATCAAAAATACAGTAAAGACAGAAATATTGTGAAATATTAACTCATTCCCTGCCAGTAACGGAATTTTATGGTAGGGGGTGCTATTACAAGAATCTCCAGATCAAAACACAGGCAAAAAAGGAGCAGAAACAAGCGATAAAAGCATTGCTTATGCACGTTATAGTCTTTGAAAAACACAAAGTTTTGCCTTTTTTTATGAAACTTACCCACATTCAAGTGTTAATAAAAAAATAATGCATTACGCTTTTGTTTAAAAGCAGAGGCTCTGTTCTTTCTTTTGACATATTGCATGTTCAGATAATCCTACAACAAAATATTCAGGGGCCATGAATTTTTTGTGAAAATGATCAAAAACGCTGGTGGTGGCTGGCAATTAAAAAAAAAAAAACGCTGCCAGGGAAAGAGTTAAAAATAACAATTGTTCTTTAATATATTTTAAAATTAATACTTTTTATATTATATAATATTTTAACATATTTTTTTATATTAATACATTTTGTGAAAACCATGATACATTATTATTTGGGATTATTTTATAGACAGTTCAAAATAACGGCTTATATAAATAGTATAGTACTAGCAAAAAAGAAAAGTAATTTTGTTTAATTTGATGCAGCAGGACTTTTATATGTATAAACTTCAAGAGAAACATAAAGCAGTCAATTTAATAAAATAATTACAGAATAAATAATTAATCTCATGATTTCTAACCAGTCGTTAGGAGGCAAAATGAAACAGTAATCATTTCAAATTATATACATTTTAATTCTGTATTTAATTTTGACAATAACATTACCAATTAACATAACATATTTAACCCCCCTTTTTTTTATTTTATATAATATATTTTACACCAACAATTTCAAACTAAAGCCAACAATCTTCAATCAAATGCTCTCTAGAATTAGAATGTGATCTAATACCACCTGCAACTGTCTTGCAATAGCAAGTCACACATCATTGGTTGGGTCTCATTCCACTCCCTTGTTCCCTATGATGTGAATCAGTAGATCATAAACAAGAATTCAGGCACTAGCAAGGACCTTGATCCAATAAACACTGATAACTCAATATTACCCATAACTCAATTACAAAGTCAAGCATTAAAAATAGTTTGTATTTATCAAAACATTTCTGCTGATGGATATCCTTCTGCTGTCAATTGTTGTCAGTTGTGTTGTCCTGCCATTTCATGGGGTCTTTAACACTCCGTTCAAGTACACACACTCCCAGGCACAGAAGCCTGCAAGAATTACAAATACATTTATAAGCCCAAATAATAAATTCTCACCTTTAATGTAAACAGCACAGTTGCTCTTTCCATCCTCTGCACTGACCCACATCATGTCCATCAGCCAGCGAGGACCTCCACTCAACACCAGCGAAACCTGCAACACAAAACACACACATCAGCTGTTTCTAAGACCCGCCAACTCAAACAAACCATCTGATTGACATACAGATCAACCAACCACAACTTGCCATTTTTGTGTTACAAATACAGTCAGTGGCGTACTGTGGATACGCCATCCAACGGTGGGACTGTCCTAGTGAGCTTGTTTAAACAACTTCAACCATGAATTCATCATTCCCAAAAGCCCTTCCAAAGATATATCTCCATGTATGTGTGTGAGAAGAGAGGCGAGCAGGAAGCCACACCCTGTCCCGCTCGCCCTATGAATGCCTGTATTGTTAGAGACCCTCTGAATGTTCAACCTGATCAGATCTCATCCTTTGGGAGGTTTGGAATCCAGAATTGAGCGGCATGGACTTGGAGACAGAAGAATCGGAATGCTGAGCACTGATCTTTAGACACATTGTACCTCTCTATCACCAGCATCACAGCTTCCTGAAACCGGCACACTGGGAATTTAAAGAACCGGCATGGGTTTCAAAGGGATGGACAGAGGATTTGATTTTATAATTGGAAGACTGAATTGAATTTATATTTCTGATGAATATTGTGCTTACAATTGTGGGATATCTGTGATGTTGCTAAGTACAAAAATACAAAAACACCCCACATCCCAAACACCCTAATTGCAGGACAACGTTTCGACCATCAGGTCTTCATCAGGCACAATTTTGTATGGCTTCAGAAGACTTGGAATGCAACAAGTTCTTTAGTCAGGTTTTTTGCAATAAATACCTGTGACTATACTTATCTGTCTGTTACATGTTTTATGTTGTTCAGAACTGGTTAGGTTTAGAGTTGGGGTGGGGTTAGGTCCTTAAAAAAATCCATGAAAGTATATATATTACAAATACATGAAATGCTTCTTAATCGGACACATAAGGCAAGTAATTGAAAGCAATTGGTTTCCTAGTTCGTAGATATAGCAATGCCTAGGGATATACTTTTTCACAAGTGTATATTTCCTCTTTGTGTCTGCCTCTCTATTTCTAATAGGCCGTAAGACAAAGCCCTGCCGGTCCTGTCTGGAATTGACCAGTCGGCAGGAAGATGATACGATTCAGCAAAAATGCAGATTTGGCCCGAGAGAGAGGGAGCGTGTGCTCCCGGAGAGATAAGCAAAGTGATAACAGTCTGAGAGTCTGGAAAGCATTTGGTTTCCTTTCCTCCCCCATAGGGATATAAAGGGATGATGCTGTTTTAGAGCTGGATGTCTTCTGATCCCTACAGGTAATAGAGATCATATCCACTTCACCTCAAAGCTGCAATGACTTAATCTGAAATTAGTACAAATTGGTGACATGGGGCTTTGCTTGGGGTCCCTGCATGTAAGTAGAGACATTTATGCCAAACTAAATCAAAATACAGGGGCCCCAATAAATCAACTTAAAGGAATAGTTCACCCGAAAAATGAAAATGATGTTATCATTTAAGTTGTTCCAAACCCGTATGAATTTCTTTCTTCTGCTGAACACAAAAGAAGATATTTTGAAGAATGTCGGTAACCAAACATTTGATGGACCACATTGAATTCCATAGTATTTGTTTTCCATGATGACAAATGATGATGACAGAATTTTCATTTTTGGGTGAACTATTCCTTTAAGGCTGGAATACACTACACAGCTTTTAGAATCTTTTGATTAATTTGTAAATGGTTAAAAAGAAAAAAATACACTAAAGGACTGAGGATCACTCACTACCAGGCTTTCATATCGTTTCAAACGCAAAGGTCACACATAAGATGTGTCCCAATTCAGAGCCTGCATCCTGAGAAGGCTGCCCTTGAAGGCCGAAAGCGGCACGACGAAGGCTGTCCCAAATCGATGGCTGCTTCGAATGCATCCTCCTTTCCTTGGGCAGTGAAGAATAGAACAAGTGGATACTTTGCAGTTCCGTCTCCATTATTGTTTACATGGTCATCGAGGTTGGTCTCTAACAGAGCCATTGAGAAAGTCAGCTCTGATCTGTTATTGTCATGATCCGATAGCGTGATGTGGGCGGCCACACTTTCGTTTTTTTAAGTCTGGTCTGTTTACACTGAAACGTAACCCTGGAGTTTTCAAACTAAAACAGGGTCTGCAGCGTTTCCAAAAGTCTACGTTTTCAAAGGTCGCAAACTCCGGAGTAGAGTAGACACCATGTGTAACCGTAGCAAAAGTTATGTGTTTTAAAACGAAAACACACTTGTGTAAACTGGGCCATAATAGTCTGATGAAAATAAATCTGAGTCTGTGTCCATCATACACTATGCAATTTTCTGTGAAATCTGTGAACTCTGACTGAAGACTGCAGACTTTCGGCAAATAGTGTTGACTCGTCCAGACTGTAAATCGGGAAAAAAGTCATGTAGTGTATTCCAGCCTTTAGAAGAATTTGATGAGAAATATTGATATTGATATTGATTCATCTTTTTAGATGGCAGATTTTGGTGTCTTGACAAATCCATAAGTACATACATTTTCATTGGTCTTATTGTGAACAATTAATCAGTGCACACAATTTTAAAGAAAAAAGCTTTTCAATCATTTTTCATGATTCACTTTCTTTAAAGTCCCCCTGTAGTAAAAAATTTGTATCCCTTAAAACTCATTGATCACCAAAATGACATATTTAAAAGTTTTTTCTTTGGAAAAAAATTATTCATGCCTTAAAATAGCTTGAATGTAACTCTACACCCTTGCCTCGTTTAGTATACGTGGTTCAATGAATATGCAAATTAGCCCCGTCTCGACTCACTCACGCCAGCGCTCAGAGATCCACTTGTTGCCGATCACATGTTGACGTGATTGGTTACAAGGTAGTTTTTGTGATGTCAGAAACACCAGCGATTTCAAACCGTTTTTTTGAGACTGGTTTTAAGGAGAAAATACTCAGCAATGGTGTTGACTTATGAATTTGTACGTTTTGTCTTAGAGCATATAAAAAATAAAAAAAACACATAGACACATAAACAACATTAAAATCTTGATTTTCACCACAGGGGGACGTTAAAATTTTCTCTGTGTCCCGAACATTTTTTTTCTACTGATGCTGCCAAGGCTACCATTTAGAGAAAAAAAAACCTAATTATTATTATTATTTTTATTATTATAATTATAACAATACTCTCTGGAATATTTGATTCTGATGGGGAAATCGTGGCATGCTGTTGTAAAATTTAATTTTTTAATGATGCTGAACTGTAATGGATCATTGTCCCAGGCAACTGATTTAATGTTTTCTGAATATTTATGTTGCTCGGGCAATACAAAGAAGCTAGGAATACAATACAAAGAAGCAGTGGTTCACAACCTTTTTGACTTGAAGGCACCGGTTGTCCAACACAATATTCAAATTATTTCCGTTTAAATTATGATTTGCATGTGTTTTTTTTAGCTTTTAATTTTAGATTAGAGTTGTGATATATTATTAATAATGTATTCATTTAAATACCTAAGTCAGGGGTGTCCAATCCTGCTCCTGGGGGCCACTTTTCAGCAAAGTTTAGCTCTAACCCCAATTAAACACACCTGAACCAGCTAATCAAGGTCTCACTAGGCATACTAGAAACTTCCAGGCAGGTGTGTTGAGGCAAGTTGGAGCTAAACTCCGCAGAACAATGGCCCTCCAGGACCGAGTTTGGACAACCCTGACCTAAGTCATTGCAACACTCTTGGAAGTTTGCTGAGGCCCCCTAGTAGGCCCCGGTCCCATGGTTGAGAACCACTTGAAAGGGCATTTTTCATACACTTGCCAGTCTCTAGATGTCCCAGGTGTTGCTTTCAATGCAAGTTGAGTTATGCACAGAACTTTAATACTTATGGATAGAGGTTAGTATGAAAAAAATATTCATACTTTACCTTCCACGTGTGACCTGCGTACTCACTTACAGTACGTATAGCATCTCTTTTTAAAGACTCACCGTCAGAATGGAGCCGCAGAAAGAGAGAGAGGTTTGTGCAGATCTGACTGTGTGGGAATACTTCATGAAAAAGACAGAGTCTACACAGCACTCCACTCTCCTTGAGTCATTTCTTTCTCTTTTTGCCTGTCTCTCTCTCCGCTGAATCCTCTTTCCCCTTATCAGGCCAGCACAGGCCTCCATCGGCCTCTCCCCACTCTGACAGGAGCAACAACAATGGGCCTGCGATACCAGTCCGCTTCACAGGGTAAACCTGCCACGGGCACAGATTACCCGTGACACACACACTCACTCTCTCTCTGGTACACTCCAAAACACAACACCACCTTCTCCAAGGCCTCAAAACACAAAATGGACACAAAAACCTTTTAAATGATTTAACTTCTCTCCCTTGCTTTCTTGTCAATCTGGCCGTCTGATCTCTATGTCTGTAATTACCCACAATTCACTAAGACTGTATACCAAGTAAAAATTATGTGGACAAAGCCAAATCACAATAGTACAGAGTTATGTTAAGTCACGTGATAATTCTGAATGCACCAGAACAAACACCACAAAAATGTCATAAGTATCAAAACTATGGGCACACAATTTTTGGGTGTTAATTAAAGAATCATGATGGAAGCAAACTAGTTATAGGTCATAATAACAAATTTATTGAGAAGGTTGATAGTATAATGTAGTCTGCACATGTTTTCTCAGTTGAAGATAAAGAATTCAGATAAAAGTTGTTAGCCCTTTTGCTAAAAGTCTACACAGACAACTACATCTCTGTACACTTAATGTGTTTTATTTTATTTTCATTTTGTTGCAAGCATAAAAAGGCATAAAAAAGCTTCTTAGTTGGTAAGTGAAAAAGAAAAAAATAAACTCAATTGTGCTTCGATTTGTCAACTACACATTGCTCTGAATTATGACCTAATTAGAAAGAACTGTCCCAAGAAAATCAGGTTAGCATGTCCACATTTTGCAAATAAGCAAAACAAACAACCCCCACCTTGTCACTTCCTCCTGTGGCCACCTCAATCTTCCCTGGGAAAGGACCCCATGTGGTGCCTAGTAGAAGTGCCTGACAAGAAAAAATCCTTCTCTCCCCTCCTTCACCAACCATTTTCAGCTGACCTGTAGAAGACAATAAATAAATAAATAAATAAATAAATAGTATATATATATATATATAGTTCAGCCTGATTGAAACTTTTTTATTATTTTTTATGTTACACTAAAAACGTCTCTTCCAAGTACACTACTGTTTAAAATTGTGGGGTTAGTAAGATTTTTAATATATTTTAACAAAGTCTCTTATGCTCACCAGGTCTGCCTTTATTTGACAAAAAAAAAAAAAAAAAAAAAAAAATTAAAAATACCATTTGAAATAACTGTTTTCTATTTGAATATGTATTTAATTCCTGTGATGGAAAAGCTGCATTTTCAGCTTCATCATTCAGTCTTGTGTCACAAGATCCTTTAGAAATTATTCTAATATGCTGATTTGCTTCTAAAAATTTGTTTTTCTTATTATCAATGTTGAAAACATATGTGCTGTAATGTATTATTGTATATTAAGTGCATTTCAACTTTAGGGACAACCCATCAGGGGTAAGCTGGGGATTAGAGTCTTGCTCAAGGGCACAATGCTGAAAGTTCATCAGGTTCAATACATTTTTTTGCAGTTACCAGTCCGGATATTTAGCCAAAACACCACACCACTCCATGAGCAGACTAAGCCACAGTGTGAGCACATAGGAGCTCAATTAGAAATCATACACCCATCCATTGGACCCTCTCCTGGGTGACCCTGCCTGTCTCTTTGATTAGGCTTTCGCTCACTGCTTTGACAGGGTTTCAGATAAGGTGGATTAAGCCTCTTTCTGCTGAAAGTTTTGATGTGAACAGTGCAGAAGCGTGGTAAATTATCCAGTTTCAGGAGGAGATGTGGAATGCCGGCAGATGGATTGATAAATAAAGAGAATCTTGAGGCAGTGCTTTCAGGAGATCAGGGTTAAGCCTTTACACCCATCCCCTTTCTGGATTAATAGATGTATTTAACTACAGACTGTATTTAACTAATATAGCAGTGGGGGCATATATATATATATATATATATATATATATATATAACAATACTTTACATATGATGACATATATTTGTACTTCAGAGCAATTTAAGGGCAAAAAATGTCAAATATGTCTTGTAACTGACTGCAACTAAATTAATGCATAAGTTGTTTTTTGTTTTATGAAATCAAAAATTCAAAATAAATTAATTTAATAAATAGTAATAATTAATAATAATAATAATGTAAATTATAAAGAATAAAAATAATTAAATAATAAATGAGCAGCAGTGAAAATGAAGATTTTTAGCAAATAACGACAAAACAACAAAATTTTAGAGTCTGCTTAAAAGTCATTTTTTATGAAAGAAAGAAAGTCCTATGGGTTTAGTGCAAATGAGGGTGAGCAAATTATAAATCTGAGACTGTAAATTTCAAGTTAACATGAAACCACATTATAATAATATTAATTATTAATAATAATTACATTCCAGAACTAAGTAGATTTGTGAAGGTTAAAGAGGTAGATTAAAAAAGATATTTATAGCCAAATAGTTTCTGTCCTCCTCATTGACTTCTATTGTACACACACACACACGCACAATGGAAGTCAGTGAGAACCAAAACTGATTGGCTACCAACTATTTTCAAAATACTTCAGGAAGTCAGATATATAGTATAAAGGATTTTTGACATAAACCAATAAGGAAAGTTGTCTTAGCAATTACATATTACATTTTGAAAAAAAGATTACAAAATATATATTTTTTTTTTATCTCTGCAATAATGTGCACAGATCATTCACAATAACAACAGCAACGTGTATTAAAAAGAATAAAAAAGGGTCCATTTTGATTTCATGTTAACTTTAAAACTAAGAATCGACTTAAAATTGAATCCAGTGGTTGAGAAAATCCAAGTTAAATCCAAGCTACTTCGTCAAATTGTGGAAAAGATTTTTTTTTTTTTTTAATATTTTTTGTAGTTCCACTTCAATACATCAATTATACATTAGAAAACTCACAATGAACTTCATTTCATCTCAAAAATGTAGTCACAGTTCAAAGCACTTCGGGAACATTGGAGTACTAGAATAAACAAAAGTCATTATCAAAAAAATTACTGAGGGAATATATGCACTGTTCTTCTACATCAGGGCCAAAGTGAACTAATCAAAAGCTCTGTCTGCCACAGAGAAACCAGCAAACCGCCCTTTTCTACACCTCTCTCCTTCCATACTGTCCCTCTCTTCCATCTCTCTCTCTCTCTCTCTCTCAGTGGTCTAATCTGTGAGGGACTTAAAGGGACCTTATCTCCGGGCTCTCCTGCTTCATTTCATGCTTGATTTACTTTAATTTGTCTGATAGGGCAGCAGGATTTGGAGACGGCCCATCTTTGGCTTGGGTGACGAGTGAAAAAAAAAGCCACTCTGATATTTCTCTGGTACATTGTCGCGGGTTTTTGACTTCTTTCCTCTCTCTCTCTCTCTCTCTGCCACGAGTTCCTGGAGAGAGAGACTGGAAAAGGGCAAGAGAGAATGCGTGAGAGAATGAGAAAGATCTCAGTGTGGTGTAGCAGGCTGTTTGAGTGTGCTTCAAGTCAAGCAGCCACAGAAGAAAAGGATTGTGGGAGTGTGGCATGATTGTGTGATGTAGTCCTTCGCAGGCTGAGATTGACGGAGGCAAAGTGCACTACGTGAATGAGTAGGGTTCAAACTGATCGTCTGCCCTGGACATACAAAAGACACATGTTATACTCAGTTTATTTAAGAAAATGACGGATAAAACACATTGGGTCTTATTTATGAAACACAGATTTTTGTGTACATTTTTGGTGTATAAAAAATGACAATATACAAAAGAATAGTTTTACAAATGATTTACTGGTAACACTTTACAATAAGGTTCATTAGTTAACATTAGTGTTAATGTACATGAACTAATAATGAACTGCACGTATACAGCATTTATTAATCTTTGTTAATGTTAATTTCAACTGTGAACTAACATGAACTAACAATGGACAGCTGTATTTTTATTAACTAACGTTAACAAAGATGAACAAATACAGTAACAAATGGATTGCTCATGGTTAGTTCATGTTAGTTAATACATTAAGTAATGTTAACTAATGAACCTTATTGTAAAGTGTTACCAATTTACTCAGAAATTGTGTTTCATGAACATGGCCTAATAAGTCTAAAACATAAGTAAGAAGATATAAAAAATAATCAAAAAATACCACAAATTGTTATTTTGGAAATTAATAAAATATTGTGTAAAATATGTACATATAATCTCCATAATTTTGTAAATGGCTTATTTGTGATCAATCAATTGCATGGGCACTGTATGTGTAATCCAGATTTAGATTAGACTAAGTAAATTGATAAATGTCCATGTAAATTGAACAATAAATATGGGTATTAGGATGGAAATTATGCTAAAAGTATTGCAAATGTATGTAACCTAATTGTAGGAGCTCGCTTATATGTGCATTAATATCGGTCTGATGTCAGCAAAACATCCATTCATTCATCATATTAAAGCCCATTCAAAGGTGACTGTCTGACTATCTTCCCCGTCGAGGCCCTTAAAAGGGAAGCTAAGAGTTTCGACTTCCTCTCGCGCGTGTTTCGGGCTAAAGCGATTTACTCTCCGGGCTCTTTTTTTTAGCTGAAATAAAACTGACGAATAAATTCATCTCCCAGCGGTGAAGGGCAGAGGGCTTCACATTGACAGTCTCTGTATTTGAAACTCGAAAAATCCACCTCCTCCCCTCCCAAAAAACCAGCTCCAAACCAGAGAGCATTGAAATTCCCCTCGCAGCGCTGCACGGGATTTGCTAAACGGCGGGGTGTGTGTGTGCGTGGCTGATAAACGGAGTGATGATCCAGCAACACGTCTTTATCCTCGCGCTCCGCTTTAATTAACGCCGGCTTGTTTGTTGAAAAGATGATTAATATGCCAGTGAAAATGGCCTAATTGAATACCGCAACAACCCACACAATCAGGGAGGAACACGCTGTTTTGTTTTGTGTAGATTAGCCCTTTTATCAATGTCATTATTTATATTATTATTATTATTACGTGGTATTTTAATTCAACTGACAGCCCCATCCCCCACACCCCTCCTCCAGGCATAAGGAGGGACAGGCGTATCGTACAGACAATGAATGAGCCACATTGTGTCCGTTTGAGGAGGGGTCAAGAGGAGCCAGAAACTTTTGTCAGCCAGTCAAAGATCTCTCGGCTCGGGATGATTTTTGAAGTGAATGCTGTCCTACAGAAAGGTCACATGTACGTTTTATGTGAGTTATTTCTATTTCTATTTTACCTCAGAAAATACCTCAGAAAATAATTTTCAACTCATCCCTCGGTTGGACAAAACAAGCAATTTTTGGTTTTGTTTATTGGGAAGAATGTTTCACAATGTAACAGAAGTAATGGCAGATATTTTCTTCCATATTGTGATGTGTACACCCAAGTGAAACATTAATGAAAAAGAAAAATATTCATGGTGGATCTATCTATCGATTGTTTATTAGATGGAGGCAGATCTGAATGCGAGCTTGCAATCGATTGTAAGAAAGAGAAGGGGTAAAAGGTTGAGTAATGACATTGGCAACTTTAGTCTTTGTTATACATGTTACATGTACTTACTATATTAATGACAGTAAATGATTCATAATTATAGGCAACTTACTCCAAACCACAGTCTGTCACTGTAAAATAAGTACATGTTGTTAATTAATACTACTCGGTACTTAATTGTATAATTAATTAATGTGTAACAAAGACACAATGTAAAAATGTGCAACCTGACATTTTTCATTAATCCTTAAACACATACCCGGGACATCATTCACTATCCTCCTCCTCATTCATTTTTTAAAGTTAGACATCAAACTTCTTAGTATTCCTCAATCAATTCATTCTAAACAATATAGCAAGAAAAAAATAATAAAATGATAAAAGAATATCTGTTTTCCCATTCATTTTTTGTAAAAATTGTATCGGGTCACTAACAACCCAGATGTGTAACAGAGTAAGTATATTTTTTCAGCACAAAAATAATTGAATCTTTGATGACTGAATAAGTGCAATTCACCTTTATTCAACAAGGTGGCAATGTCTGATACACAATGAAGTGACGTTTCACTCGAAGTTACCGCAGGCAGAAAACAAAAGAATAGAAACTATCATCAGCAAAACTTGAAATGGTTCAGCGATTTACAGCAGAGCAAGTACTGAACGCAATCAAACATTAGTGTCACTGTCACTTGATGGTGGATCTGGTGAAGAAGCTGTCAGCGATCAAAATGTTGTTTTTGAAGATGTTGAAAATGATAGTTTTGAGAATATGTTTGAGATCGCGAATATGAGCCAGATGCTGAGTGTACTGGGAAATGAGCTCTGACGAGGACAGTGATGATGGTATAAAACATCTTCTCAAACTGAACCCTTCAAAGCTCCAAAAGGTAACAAAATATGCTTTATTTTATTCTTCTGTAATTGTTACTCTAATATCTGGAGAGTTTTATATTATCTCGACAGGTAGAGATCCATCTGTGTTAGATATAGTTCCGGGTCGCTAAAGACATGAATATGTAATAATGATTGTCTAAACATTCATGCATTTAAGAGTTAAAAATATGAGCTAAACAAAATGAATAAAATAAAACTTATGAATGGATGAATCATTCACAATAAGATCAGCAAGATTAATTTAAAAAATAAATGAATTTCCATTCCAAGCCAACTTTAAAAGCTGAAATATTTGCTTTGTTGTTTCATTATTAGTTGTATAAATCCTTGTTTGAGTGAAATGATTTACAAAAAACAGTAAACAGAAAAATGTTTACTGGTTTTGTAGGTCATGTACTGGTTCTGTTTACTGTAGGGTCCTGTTCACATGTTTAATGTTTAAGTCTTGTGGCTGTACTTCAAACAATATGTACAGTGTTTGTCAATTATTTTGCGTTCTCTCGCAAATGTTGGACGTTCCCCCGAGAAACTTTGCGTTCGGTTTTGCGAGCGTTCTTGGCAGAACACATGTTTTTGTGAGGGAACGCAAAGTTTCTCGGGGAACACAAAACATTTGCGAGAGAACGCAAAAGCATTAACATATTTTTTACTCCATCTCACTTTTTTCTTTTCATTCACGTGTCTCTTAAGGCCTCCTTAATTGTAAGTGCATTACTGTAAATGTGATTTATGCTTGTTCTGAGGGGTGACTTGAAACGATTTTCCGTGGTGATCAACAGTTTACCACAGATGCTGTCCATGAGTTTAGGCTTGTACTGAACTCAGAAAATTCCTTTAAAAGAGTTGAGAGTATCTGCAAAAATAATCTGAAATCAAGGAGGCCATGTAAGATGATGAATACCCTCAATTTGATTCAGTTCATATCCCATGACGCTCGTCTAAATGTCAGAAGTCTGGAATCCGTACATGTATCTCTCTCTCTCTCTCTCTCTCTCTCTCTCTCTCTCTCTCCCTCTCTCAGTTGGCTGTCGAGCGCAGTGGTCAGCTGCTCTCAGCTGCTCTCAGCTCTAGTTTACATGTTCTCCGCCGTGTTCCCGCTCCCAGTGTGAAAAGGCTTTAGGGGGCTCAATCAGTGGGACTTTGATGTCGACTGCAGCTGTAATGATTTCATATTGTTCCAGGGATTTCTCTAATCCACTACACTTTCATTAAAATCCCTCACTCCATCCTGTCTTCTTCTGAGGCGTTGGACAGAATCGGCCTCCTTTCGTTCATCTCTCACTCTCTTTTTTTTTTGACATTCCTTCATTCCTTCTTTCGCTGCAATATCCATTGGGAAGTTATAACTGTAGATGCTAATTCAATTTGAGATGTTGGAAATCATTCCATGCAAAGCTTTAATTAGCAAGTTATGAGGTTCAGAAACAAGAACTAGTGACAGATATAGCAGGTTGGAAGGGTCACGAAACAAAACAAAAAAAGTTTGGTCTGACACACTAAATCTTCATCACTCCCATCAACAAAACAAATGGTGGTTGCAATTCAACGTCAGACATGCAGGTCTAGTTGTGTTTGTGGAAATACAAATTGCTGTATTAACTATCCACATCCTCAAAATTAATCTAACACATTCCTATTCGTGAAACACTCTGTTTTCTCTAGTCTGCAAGTACCCTTTGTCTTGTTGTGTCATGACACTTGCTTGCAGTACAGATTTAGTGTGTTGTGCATTGAAAAAGCATTACAGTAATGGTTTTCAATTAAGATGCATTGGGGTAAATGAATATGCAAACAAGACTATTGTGCTTCTGTAGCAAGGAAGATTCCCTCCTCTATGAAAAAAACTACTGAAACGCAAGAAATAGTGTACGTGCCGCCTCTGTTCTATGATTAACCAAATACTGCATTGCTACTTTTCGTTTTACATTTTTATGGTGATATCACTTGATAACATTATAATCATTATATTTCTCAGGAAATATACATAACCATTCAAAAGTGTGGGGTCAATACGATTTTTTTAAATGAAATTAATACTTTTATTCAGCAAGGACACATGAAATTGATCAAAAGTCAATTATAAAGGCATTATAAAGACATTTAAAGTTAAGATTTTAATTTTAATAAATTATGATCTTTTAAACTTTCTATTCAAAGAAAAAAAAATGTATAACGGTTTTCACGAAAAAAACAACAACTATTAAGCAGCAAAAACTGTTTGCAGTATTGATAATAATAAATGTTTTTCTTGAGCAGAAAATCAGCATATTCAAAAGATTTCTGAAGGATCATGTGACTGACATGTGACATGTAACTGGAGTAGCTTTGCCATCAGAGAAATAAATGTGTTCAAATAAAAAAACTTTACATTTACATTAAATAAATAGTAATAACATTTCACAGTATTTCAGTTATTACTGTACAATTGTTTTAAAGCTTATGAGGTGAGTCTAAAATCCGTGCCGGATCCAAATCCAAAGGTGCCAGTATAACACAAATTAAGCATCAATTCTAGATATTATGTGTCTATTGGCTTGGCATACTGAGGCTCAAACTGTTCAGAGAAGACAAAAGCACTCTTTGCTGATCAGATAAGAAAACACAGTGCTTCATTATTGTATTTATTCAGAGGCTGGAGGGAGAGAAAGAGAAATCCAGCGATAGAGACCGCAACAAAGAGCGTGAATATCAGAGTGCGGTGATATCTCACGATCACGACCTGATTACAAAGACCCGTGATCATATATAAAGATAAAAGAGAAGTCAGCTCAGTTTGGCTCTGGCACTATTGACTGTATTGTGTAAATCTAGTGTGAACACGCAAGATAAAGCACCTCCCAAAATGGCATTATTACATTATCAGATTTCATGCTTTTAAAGAGGACAAGGCTTGTTACAGTACATCACTTGGCTGCACCTTTCAGACTCACTGTATTTTGTCTCACACTGTTGTCTCTGTGCAATTGTGACATATAAAAGGTATTTTTTTTGTGGAATTCAACAATTCAACATGCATGCATGCATGCATACTACTATTTGAAATATTTCACTGTGCATTCTCTTCCACAAAAAAATAGAAGGTTGTTTACAGTGTTTATTGCAAAGTATAAGCAGTGTGCAAGTATTCCATTCTGAATGTAGTGAACTGCCTACCTAGACGCCATTTATGACCACAGATGCTTCTGATTTTGGTACTTTCTGAGCCCACTCAGAATGGGAACATTTTAAATGTATAAACCTACTACCTATTTTATCATATTCTGTTTTGTTCATATTCTACACTTTTAAAAAGTGTACTTTGTAACAATGTCAAATTATAACTTTAAAGTACATTTAAAATAATTGTTTTTAATAATCTTTTGCCATGCTTTAAAGAAGTACACTTATTTTGATGTGTTGACTAACATTAAGCACATGTAAAGTGATTAAATTATTAAATTATTTGATTAAAATTTAAACTGTAGTGTGTTATTTAATATTACATTTAAAGTTAATATGTTTTAAATGTACTAAATTGCAACTTCATTATTACAAATGTGCAATTACAAATATATTTTAATACATAACATGCATGTTGAAATGACATTTTAACTTACCATAAATGCTTGTCAGTACATTGAAGTAAGTAAACAGAAGCAATTATAAAATTACATAAAGATAAACTGAGAAACTCTAAAGCTCAACTAATTGCACTTAATATAAATTTAAACTATAAAATATTTGCATTTAATTGTAACTTAAGTGTCTGAAAACCTCACATTTAGTGTGCACTTAAGTATATTCTTTTAAAGTATATTATTTCCATAATAAGGACTATTTTATATCCTAAAGTATACTTCTTTTTCCCAAGAGTATGTTGAATTGTATAAATGTAAGGTGTGTTAAGAGGGTTGAGACGTGATTGGACAGCTGTCTTACTTGGACCGTCCCATTCCTCTGCTGTCAGTGGGCTGGGCTGGACTCTCTCTTCTTGTCCATCACTGTCTTGTTGTTCTACCTTTAAACTTCCGCCCATTTCACCTGTAAAAAAAAGACATCAAAGCTTAGCTGTATGTAAACAAACGGCTAAATCTAGCACAATCTCTAAACCGGACAGTGTCGGCCGTTCTGGCTCTCGCACCGGCAGCAGCTGTTCATTTTTTGTAATTCCAATATGCAGTTTCTCATTTTGGATTCTTTCAAGTGTCTGCTGTGGGATTTGATGCTCGTTTCTTTGGAGAGAATGGAAAAGAGACAGAGAGCAAGTCCCTGGACCCACCTTGATCACAGACTCGCTGCCTGTGTTAAGCCCTGTGACGAAACTTATTGGAAATGTTTAATTACAGTGTTGGGAAAGAAATTAAGCTACAAGATGATTCCTTAATTAAGCTGTGATTAAGGATTTTCTGCCTTTGGCTCTGACACCATGGGCAAAGTACTATTTAACACCGTCACAGGCAAGAGAAGTTAACTCCAAGAACAGGCCTATTTACCTCAGATCCTCATTCAACTTCTTTCACACACACACACACACACACGCAAAATCACACAGACACACACAGAGGGAATCAGTCCATGTCCTCTGCGGACAGGAAATTCCTTTCTAGCGACAGGAATGGATAAAACCTTATGATCTTAAAACTCAAGCTGAATAAATACAGGGAAAGAGCCAAGTATTAAACCTTCTTGAGGGGACAAGACAGCCCAAATACCACTTAAAAGCTGGTGTGAATTCAGATAAGGGGGTTTTAATGTATTTAGACAAATTAAACGTAAAAAAGAGCAATATATTAACAAAACATATGGTAAAATAAAAGCCAATAGGATTTTTGGAAATAGAAGAGTAGAACTTAACAGGAAACGTGAAATTTTTACAGATCCATCTATTTGTTCTGGAGTAATTAATTAATTTGTTAATTGTAAATATTAAATCATTACTTATCAAGGTGTCATGATCTATTCTGTTATTTTTTACATTTATACTGTTCACAGATGAACTATTCTCTTATATAACTTAGCACGTGTAATGAACCTCAACCGGAAAACTGACGTTTTTACGTATTTATTTATTCGTGCTCGAGTAATTAATAAGCATTCCTGCAGTCCAGAGAGCGGCTCGAAATGACCCCGCACTGAGGAAATCATACACGCTAAATCATAACTCATTTTCATCAGGTATAGGTGTCATGATCTATACTTTTACTTGTGACATTTCCATTATACGGTTCACAGATTCAAAAAGCAATTATGTGATCAAGTTTGGAGGGAGGGGAGGGATGGGTGTTCGAGAAAAACAATAAATATTCAAAAATGTTTCTTTGCCATTGCTCTTCAAAACTTAATAGGTCAAAACATATGAGAAAATGAAAAAGAATTGCCCCTCTTCCTTTTCAACAAGAACAAAAGGAAACCGCCACACATCGTTCCGCCAATTTTGAACAAAAAAAAACAGCGAAAGTGATTGTTCTTTTGAAGATTGTATGCTCGAAGGCAAAGCAGGTAGTTTACGCAGTTCACTTTGCCGTAGCAAACTTTTGGACGTTGGGGATAGCGAGACAGGCATTTCAAAGAGAAGATTCATCGTTTACAAATAGAAAAGCATAACGTTAGGACGCTGAGTGAATTTCAAATGTCTCGGGGGTCTCTGAATTATCCCGTTGTGACGGTGAGGTGTGGCCGGCAGAAACGCCTGTAATTGAATTTCAGTTCAAAGAGATGATGCTATTAGCTCGAGTTTGATGGTGGAAGCCTGCAGCAAATACCAGCAACTCTGTTGTTATTTACTATGACCAATAACCCTGTTAGTAACATATACAGTAGGTCTTCCCTCAAAATGCCATATTTCTTCAATCTTCTCTTTCATATTCAAATTCAATTTCAGCACAAAACCAAACATTGCTTTGAGCTAAAGGGGTGGTGGGAAGGTGCAAAATGATTGTGTGTTCTAAAAAAGGTCTGATACTTCTAACATTTACAGAGGATTGTGGAATACAGTATAAAATATATATCCATCTATACTGGATTACAGTAGAGATGTGTTTGTTTACGTATACAAACAAGCCTATATGTGATTTAAAATGATCCACACGATTTCATGGAACTATATGTGAATTGTAGCAGACTTCCAATAGATACATGCTGTGTTACATGTAGCTACTATAGTAATAACTATAAATTATGCATAATTACATCATGAAACTAACCCTAAACCAAACCCTCATCCTAACCCTTGCCCTATAATTAGTACATGTAGTTAATTGTAGAAGTGTAACCGTATATTTTAACAGTCTCCTGAGCTATTAAAAGCAAGCTCTGGGCAATAAAAGTTTCTCTTTGTCTCTTTGTGCTGGGAAATGAGCTCACCATTCTTCAAGCGTTCTCCGTCTTTAGAGATGATGTTCTCTGGGTCAGAGAAGTAAAGTGGGTCGTCTTCCACAGACCTGTCTTCTTCTTTCGATATCTCCTTCTTCTCACACACTGTCTCAGACTCTGTCTCAAGCCCATTTTCAAACATTCCTGTCAAATAATGGACAAACAAATGCGCAACTTTAACACTTCAGATGCTAAAGTGAATTCACCTTTGTACTAATTTGCATGTTAATTGCATGAAATGAAAATGTATTGTAGTTTAAATTTATATTCAATGCAATTAGCTGAACTTTAGAGTGATTTTTTACCTACTTAAGTAGGACTTAAGTACATATTTAATTGTAATTTCATAATTACCTCTGTTGTCATTGAAATATGGTTAAAGTGTAACCCTGAATGTACTGACAAGCATTTATGGTAAACTAAAATATACTTTGATATCTATTGATATTTCTATTGAAATGCCTATGTGGTGTATTTAAATATACTGTAATTACAAGTGTGCATTCGATGGACACTTTACTATCCCATGAGGCCACAGGAGAGGACCCTGGTAGGTCACATGATAATGACAACATGGCCAATGTCGTACGTCCGGATTACAACTATACTACACACATTCAGAATTAGTACCTAGAGAGTATGCGATTTTGTATTCCATAGTCATGAAAGTGTACTCTCTTTAAGTAATCTTAAATTGCCTTTTATTTCATTAATATTAGATAATCTGCAAGTAGATATGGGCCAAATCAAAGTCTGATCTTTAAAAAAGCAACAGTACACCTCTATTCAACAAGCAACATGTCATCATGTCCATCAAACACTGTAGGATGCAAATGCCACTAACAAGTCATAAACCATGTGCACCTTGCAAAATATGACAGTACATCTCTTTTGTAATGTTTTTGTACCTTTCATAAGTATAAATGAAGGCAACTGCAAAGTGTTCAAGCAACGCCAACACAGGAACAGATCCAAAGCCTAAGGTTACGTCTGCTCCGAGATAACTTGTTCACGCAAGCAGCAGCATTGAAGGTAGACATAGCACACTTTGCCTTATCAGTGGGTACAATGTTGATTTTTCATTTGCTTGCCATGCCTTTGGGTGGTACACCCATGCAATCACAAAGTTCATTTTTCTCTGTTTGATTAATTTCTTTCCTCTGTCAAAAAAAAAAGAAGACATTGGCAACATTCTATCAAGAGAGTCCTTTTCCCTTCCAGCTGTACCAACTTTGATATTTGCATATTAATTTTTTTTCTTCAATCGGAGGGCATGAGGAGTAACACCCACCTGAACGAAATTAAACAGAAGTCTTTTTCACCTTTGATATTAAAATATTCTGGCTTCTACATTTCCATGTTTACAGGGATGAAAACTCTAAGGATGAATGTACATTCAGTGAGAGTCTGTGTTTTTTCATTTTAAAACATGTTAAAGGTTTTCATTTAGGGTTAGGTTTTTATTTGTGTGTGTGTGTGTGTGTGTGTGTGTGTGTGTGTGTGTGTGTGAGAGAGAGAGAGAGAGAGAGAGAGAGCTGTGATGTTGTGATCTGGGTGAGTAAACCCTTTCTTTTCATTAGCTTTATGAATGGCCCTTTTGTAGGAGGGCAGCAGTGACTCTGTGCATGAAAGGAATCAAGACACAGATGTAATGAGAGGAGACGTGCTGAACAAGGTCACCGTTTTACCATATATGATCTTGTAGCAAAAACAAAAATGTTCAGCCTTCCCCAAAGGACAATGTTATTGCTCAGAGGTTACTCCTCCACAGCTCAGAAGACTTAATGAAGCTCCCACTTGGGCATAAACTTTAGTATAAAAAGATTTCTTCAAAAATTCCTTTGGAGTATAAATAAAAGCGCTCAGCAGACGATTTAATCTTTGAACAATTTATTGGCAAATCTTTAACGGAGTTCTAAGAGAAACTATAGATATTGAATACACTGTTTTATAGTTATACAGCTTATAGATTTTCAAGGTAAATAACTGCAAAATGACCAGTACATTACAATAATATCATTCAGTATTTAACTGTGATATGCATTGTTTCATGGATAGTTTGTCACATCACAGTATCTTTTTATGAATTGATCCCATGACTGTAAGTTACCGTAATTGTGAATAAATCTGTGAAACTAATAACATTTATATAGATATATAGATATTATTAGAAACTAAATATATTGCATCTGTGAATTTTCCTTCCATCTTTAGATATTTTCAGATTTGATATTTCTAATTTGAGATTTTTTTGTTTTTGTTGAGAATGTGTGTTTACTGACTAATTTTACTTCTGCAATAATTCAAACAGAATTTTCAATAAATAATCATGCTGAGCTTGGAAAAAGAACGCTTGGTGACGTCAGCCAAAAAGGAAGGGCAATTTGGAGGAAGAGTAAGTTATTATAATTTGATTACAGTTTAAATGGAGATTGTTTTTGGCACTGACAACAAAAAAATAAGAAATATGAAGTAAGTAAATAAGGTCATTTTTTTATATTGACTTTAAATTTAACAAAAAGGTCACTATTTAAGCGCTCATGCTGTTTGCAGTCTCCTAACCTCCTTCCACCAGAACACACTGCACTTAAAATCCAGCTAGCCACTGAAACACTTCCTCTAAAACACACACACACACAAAGCTGAAAACACACTAAGTGAAATATGCAAGTATGCGGGCATGATCTGAGTGACTGCTAATTTCATGCTTGGATTTGCTGCTCGCCTGCGATGTTGGAGGCGTGTGTTTGCATGGTGATAGCGGCCCGGCTCTGTATCAGCTGGCTTCAGTGTAGAGCCATGCTGCCCCGTCGCACACCGCAGCCAAAAGCAGGACGCTCTCCAGCGCTCTAATTACACCTGAGCTAATTCAATCTGACAGCAGCGAGCCGCATGGAAATCAGCCTTCTTTTCCTTGTCATTTCAGCCTCCTCGTTCTATTCTAGTATTTTACAGTATAGTTTATACATCTGGCCAAAGATTGATGAGTTAAAATGGTGCACGAGACAAATTTTCCTACATTCGTCAAAATATGCAGAATACAACACAGAATACTGTATCCCACAATGCAATGCACTTAACTTGACCTTCCATTTCCAATTTGATGAATTAATCAAACTATGACAGTAGTATCAACTTTTGTAAATTTTAACATTTGTTTTTGACTTTTATTTTATTGGACTGTCAAAAGTTGAGACGCATTTAAAAAATGCTAAATAATTGTTTTATTTTTAAGATGGTAACTGAATGGCCCTCACTGAATTAAACTGAATGAGGTCATGTTACAGTAAAATGCTACACTATTGTGTTGTTTGATGCATTAACTGCGTACTGTTTCACACGTATTTTAAAGTACTCAGTACACAGCATATTAGTATGCCAGTGTTGCATTACGATCACACCACTTACACTGTGCATAAACTGTGCATTGCGAACATGCACATCATCCAAAAACTGACCTGGCCCTAACTTAATATCTGCAATTTTTAAATACAGTTTGCTTTAAGGACAACATAACACAAAAACTAAGATGCATTATATGCATGTTTGATTGCATTTCCAAACAGAATCAAATTTTCCATGCTTTCCTCTGTGTGAATGTCAGATTTGAATTCCTCCTCCTAAACATCGGCACAACATCAAACAAACAGCTGTGGCAGTCTGCCACTGTATTGCATGTCCGATCACCTCATGGCATAACATCTCATTCTCAGTCATTCTGCTGGGTGAAGGAGTAGATGGACCAGAGAGATGTAGAGAATGGAAAGAAAAGGAGAAAGAAAAGTTCAGAAAAGTTGTGAGCCAAGAAAGTAATTTAAAGTGTATCAGGGCCTAGGAGAACATCTACTTGAACCTCCAGAAGACCTTAGTCAGAGCAGACGCCTCATTTAATTTGATGCAAATAATAAAATCAGGCTGAGACAGATAGGAGTACAGTATTTTCACTATGGTGTACTGTTGCGTATCTAGCCATGTGTTCAAAGTTGTACCCTTGTGAAAAATAAGTGTGCTTGTTGTACTTTAAATCTTAAAAGTAAATATATTTGTTTAAACTGTACTTGTAAATGATAAGCTATTAATGAAAATAAAGACCACTTGAGTCTACTTAAAGAGTCCACTTTCATGACTATGTTTCTTAACACACTTTTAAAAAGTGCACTTTGTAATAATGTCAAATTAAAAGTTTTACTTTAAAATACATTTAAAATCAACATTTTGTCCTGTATTAAAGAAGTACACTTATTTTGATGTGTTGACAAACATACTAAAGTGCATGCAAAGTTCTTGGTTATAATTTAACTGTTGTTTGTTATTCAATAAGTTATTATATTTTAAATGTAATAAATTGCAACTTCATTGTAAATGTGTAATTAGAAATTTAAATACACATAGAAGTTTCAATAGAAATTACATTAAAGTATATTTTAGTTCATCATAAATAAGTTCTTAAGTCCTAAGTGTGTTAAAAAGCTTTCTAAAGTTCCGCTAACTGCATTTAATACAAATTTAAACTATAATACATTTTCATTTAATTGTAAAAAACAACAACAACATGCAATTAACTGTCCGTTACATGACATTACATTCAGTTCACACTTTTAAAGAATTATTTCTATAATAAGTACTCTTTTTAAAAGTATAGCAAAGTGTACTTTTTTCCACAAGGGTATAGTGTTGGTGTAGTTACTGTGTTTTTTTATTGTTTTTTTTTTTTTAATGCAGTTTACCTAGGAACTAAATATAATAGTTTAAGCTAAGAATATAATATTCTGTAACACTTTATTTTACAGTGTCGTTACTGTGTACTTACTGTAGTAATGACAGTAAATTAGCCATAATTAATTACATGCAACTAAGCCTAAACCAAACTTCAACCTTAACCTTACATTATGTTGTTAATTAATATTACTCAATATTTAAATGTACTGTATAATTACACTATAACAAAGACACCTTATGAAGATTAACCTAATATTCTCATACAGCTCACAAAGCATCTCAGTGATATACATCTTTGTTTGCTCTGTGATGGTTAGGAAGAATGAAAAACAAACCCATGACTAATCAGTCAATAATGAATTTTTTTTTTTTTTTCGTTTAGCATACAGAATCCCCATTAGCGATCACCATGTTCCCATAATCCCCCAACATACACATGCTCAGTCCTTCCCATGAACAGCCTTTGTGCTGCTGTATCTTTAAATGAGATTAGATGAACGATTAGTGCACAGCCTAGAAACATGAATAAGATTCAGATCCCATCATATAATACACTCTCTTATCCTTGAGCTAGTATTTAAGGGAGAAGTGTAGGAACAATGGCTCGTATAAGAGCTGACATCTGGATGGAGAGACTGTGTTAACTGTGATTGGAGAGGAAACAAAATGACCTACAGCACCCTTGTCTGAAAAAAACGATTTTCTGACTTCAAAGATCTGAATTCAACAAAATCAATCCACCAAAAGATAATCAATTCTATTAAATCAGAGCTAAACTCTCCATTATCCAGGCATTTACTCTACTGAATGGTAAATTTACATTAAAGTAGGCTATTTTATAAGACAGAGATTGAGGACATATACGTTTCATTTAAGTATCAACTATGATTATCCTATTGTTTAGAAGAAATACAAATAAACAAATTAGATATTATTTTTGGTATACAGTAAGATTATGGAGCTTTAAAATAAATGTAGAAAATAGTAGTATTATGTAATTTGTTTAGATCATACTGAGATCTCTGGCTTTTAAATGGAGACTTCACAAAACTCTTCTGAAAGTCTACAGGAGATCCATGTGAGAGTTTGGGTTGTTTTCCCAGGAGAAAAATCTGAGAAGCGGCAGACTTACACATAAGTCTCAATTTGCTAATTGTTAACATACTGTCTGGGTAAAACAACAGAGATATTGAAGAGATCTTTTTTGAAAAGTATCTGTCATGATCCTTATTCTGTTCATTCTTCATGGCAAATAAACCACTCCAAACAACTGACATGTAATTTTCTGAAAAATCCTTGATATAAACAGAAAGCATAACTATTAATTAAGCTTTAACATAATTCCAGTATCCTGGAAGCGTGCTGTGCAATCACTAAGGTAATTAAAGAACTTAAAGGCTGTCACTTGATATCAACAGCTTTGCAGACTGAACCCCAAAAGCACTTTGAATTATGAACTTTTAAGCGCAGTTCGCAAAAGATGCTTGCACAAACTTCAGCTATCACCTATTAGTCCTCCGGATTTGTGCCATTAGCGATTTTCCACTCCGCATTTAAAAGCATGCCATCACATTTGCTGTGGAGGTGCTGAAGTTAAAATTAGACCGCAGAGCTCTCTAATCCCAACAAACACCATATATTGTGGCACCAACAGCCACTGTACAATCAAACATATTTGGCTTTTTTAAATAACTCATTTATTAAGCATTTTATAAGACTTTTTATGCCAAATACCAGATCATTTTTGACCGTTTCATGTTTTTAGCATCTTTGTTTGGATAGACACTAATCATTAAAATGAATGCCTCCAATAAACAAACAGCATATATTTCTCTCTCCATAACTTAAGTGATATTGTAACCATCTGATCTAATCAAAATCCCAGCACTTCCCTGCAGGTAACAGACTTAACATATACAGAACTCTTAACATTCACAGAAGGAAGATATACTTCATTTCCACAACTGGCCAGGAGAGAATTTGCTCGGTTGTTTGGTATTTTGAGACATTTATCAATCTACAGAAGAAAGTATATTCCAAGATCGCTCATTTGAGTACATTTATGACACATCGGCATGGTTTCACAGACAGAGTTTAGATTAAGCCAGGATTAGGTCTTAGTTCAATTAGGACATTTAAGTAGATTTTATAAACGTGCCACAGAAAAAAAAAAAACATTACTGGTGTGCATCTTGAGGCAAAACAATGTCACTGATATATTTTACGATTTTTCAGTGCAAGTTGCTTTCAGTTAAAACAACTCAAACATGCATTTTAGTCTGGAATAGGCATAAGCATTGACTGTGAAACCGGAGGATAATCTCTTTAGTTTGTCAACAAAGCAATTCCTTTTTCATGGAGCCATTAACAGGATGAAAATATTCAAAAGTCTCTCTCATAATATTAATGAAAGTCCTTTGATTTATGAAATAAAATAGTATAAGGAAGAGAACATGGAGCACTTTCAATAAACGGAAGAGTAAAATGAGTGAGTATTGAAGTACCGCCTTTCAAAAAGCTAAATAAGCTAAAGCTAAAGAAGTGGTTGTTTTATTTGCTGTATGATACCCTTGTTATCAGAATGTATTGCTGATTTGACATATATTGTTCAAATGTAATCTTGATCAACAGTTTTGGCAATTTCTGTCTTTTCCCATTTAAGTAGACAACTTGCCTACAGATGGCATAAAAAAAAAAAAGTTACCAAGATGGCCGCCATGTAAAATGGCATGATTTAAAGGGACATTTGTGTAACTTGAAGGACAAGCTCTTTAACAAATCTTAAGTACACTCTAATTGAGCCGTCTTTTTGTTCCCATTCAAAACCAACCACCAGTTTGTGCATCTGACAACAGTTATTGATTTAACATCATTGAACTCTATAGGCTCAATGAAGGTGAGGAGAATAAAAGTGGCGTGTTCCCTTAGAGCCGCTGGACCTCACTGATAGGACATCTAGCACGGCAGGGGCATCAATGATAAAGGCTCGTCAAATAAACATCTCGCTTATCTTGTTTTTGGCATTGATTCTGTCTGCCTCTTTTAGAGCTACTGTCCCAGAGGCTGCCTACAGATGCTGTTTAAGGATAGTCTTTTGTACATTTGTATTTTTGTCTGCTTTTTTTTTTTTTGGTTCTTTTTTGTATTGGTTGATTGATACAGACGTTTCAATAACTGAAGCCAATATCAACTGAACAATTAAATAAATACATTTATAATATTACAAACTATTTCTATTTCAAATAAATGTTTTTTTTTTAAATAAATATTTTCAAAGAAAAACTTTCTATTTATCAAAGAATCCTGAAAAATGTCAAATTTCCACAAAAATATTAATCAGCACAACATTTTCATCATTTATAATAATAAGAAATGTTTCTTGAGTAGCAAATCAGCATATTAGAATTATTTCTGAAGGATCATGTGACACTGAAGAAATTACAAAAGTTATTTTGAATGTTAATAATTTTCCTCAATATTACTGTTTTTAAAATGTATTTTTGATCAATTATGCAGCTTTGTGAGCATAAACGGGACTTTTAAAACATTTTAAAAATCGTACCGAACTTTTGAATGGTAGCATGTGTGTGTATATATATATATATATATATATATAAAATTATCATTATCATCCGCTGTGTTTCTATGCTTCTTTATTATTATTTTGGTAATAATTTATATTGTATTTGCACCATTTTTTTAAAAGTCCCTCAAGGCTGTGGATTGCAGTGATTTTACCCCTTACCTTTACTGTAATGCACAGCCTCTTATGGCTTTTTGCTTTAGACTACAATCCAGGTATTACAAATCACTGAGTTGTGGAATTGTTCTGTGCAACTAACAAAGACAAATAGTGGCTACATTCCTAAACTGTCCGGATTTCTCCAAGTGTTCCTAGAGAAGGGTGAGCCAGTTGCATGGCGTTCCTGTCCTGTCCTCTCCATCTCCCCTCCTCTTTTTGCAGCCTAGTGAGCCACAGCACTTCATAGCTCATTAGTGCTGAACAGATGCTGGGGAGAAAGTTGGCATGCAATAAGCCCTCTCTTCATATTGCACTGATCTATGAGAGATAGCTCACGAATGAGGGATGCCTCACGCTGACAGTTGGCAGATGAAGTTAATCAAAACGGATTAAAAAAAGAATAAAGGAGAGGCAACAAATCTGACATCCTTGATAGGGCATAATAATGAAATAAATTATCATATTCTGACAGCACAAAGTTAGCGCCGACAACTACGAATGACAGCCACCAAATAAATAATTTAAGTATTATGAACAATGAGAGCAAGAGAAATACTTTGACAGTTCACTGCTGCAAGAGCTGAAACTAGCTTATGTGGCAAATCTTCATTGGCAGTTACACCATATTGAAATAGATAGCTATCACATTCAGTAGTTAGAAGCACAGACAGTGGCCCCATTTGGACACTTAAAGGGCTCACCCAAAAATGAAAATTCTGTCATTAATTAGTTACTCACCCTCATGTTGTTCCAAACAGACTTTCGTTCATCTTGGGAACACAAGAGAGCTTTCTGTCCCTCAATTGACAGCAACGCAACTGAAACTTTGACGCTTCCTAAAGTTCATAAAGAGATCGTAAAACTAATTAATATGAATTGAGCGGTTTAGTCCAAATTTTCTGAAGAAACACGATTGCTTTATATGATGAACAGATTGAATTTAGGCTTTTATTCATATATAAACATTGATCAGCGAACATAAACTGAGGTTCAACCGAACCTGCTTGACCCGCGAGAACAACCCTCATTGCGGAAGCTCAAATGTGCTGCGGAACACGAGAATGAACCTCATGTTCTCGCACGTGAAGCGATAATGCTTCCGTTACCGTTTACCACAACTGATGTGTGAGTTGATGAATGTCTATGTGAATAAAAGACTAATTTTAATCTGTTCAACATATAAAGCGATCGTGTCTCTTCAGAAAATTTTGGACTAAACCGCTTAATTCATATAAATTAGTTTTACAATCTCTTTATGAACCTTATGAAGCGTCAAAGTTTCAGTTGCGTATCTGTCTATGGAGGGACGGAAATCTCAGATTTCATCAAAAAGTTATTTTTTTGTTCCGAAGATGAACAAAAGTCATGATGAACAAAACGGTTTGGAACGACGTAAGGGTGAGTGATTAATGACAGAATTTTTACACAATTTTGGGTGAACTAACCCTTTAAGTTACAGTTGTGGCGCATTCCATTTGTCCTCATAAGTGGGAAAGTCCTAGTCCTTAAAAGGAACTTTTAACTGGAATGTCCCCTCAAGTCGGAGTTGCGACTGGGAAACTTGAGGGGAAGTGTAACAACCTCGAATTTAGAATCCAATATGGCTGCTCAGTGCATCAAACATAGTGAAACAGTAGTGCTTTGTTGTTTATTAGCAATTCTGTTTGTCTGTGTCTCAAACTCAGTGGTGCACGCAATATCCAACCTCTTTTTGTGGATATGATACTCAGCATTATCTGTGCAAAATCTGTGCTTTTTTATGTATTTGTATTCTGAAAGAACAAGCACAGCAAAGGTTTGCCTGGACAGGTCCATCTTAGTTTTCTGACCAGTTTACTGGAACGCGGTCAACTCGGGTGTGACGTCATTTCCAGATACGACGAGGTAAATGGAACGCAGCATTAAAAACATGTCAATATCATTGAATTAAATATCAAAATATAAATATCTGCACACAAATGCTGATTGCCTCATTTCTGCGAAGACTTTTTTTTTACTGTCAAGGTGATTTTAGTAGATGTATGTATGTATCAGTTCACCTCATGTTCAAACAGGTATCCTAACAAAGCAACCAAAGGTATGTCACGTTAACTATGACCAAAAACATTTAGTAGTCCAAATACAGAGGCCGTTGCATTTTCTGAAGTGGTTTATTTTGCATTAATGATGGCCTGATCGTACATTATATGGATATCAGTTAAAAACTATTATAATATTGGGGACGAAAGAGACGAAGAGTGAATCTTTTTTTTTTTTCTTGCATTAGAGACAAGGCACTTTGTCAATTTGTGAAATCTACAGTTTGGAATTAAAAATACAAAGATTTTCAAAGATAAAATGCAGAATCAGTATTCACTGTTTCACAGACAATAAGAATGCCCTCAACATAACAATGAAAATGAAGCTTAAGTTTGAAAGAAAAATAGATGTTATACTTGTATGGAAACCACACCTATACTCGGCGCATTCTGGATTTTTAATCCGCTGTCATTTATTTGGAGAATCCGCCTTGCACCGACCAACAATTTGGACAAATTTACACTGCATTTGGCCATGGAGGTGATAAGAGGTTGAGATGAACAGCTGGTACCAGCCTGTGCCTGAGATGCTGATCTGATAGCAGTGACGGCTACTCTCCCACCAAGACACCTTGGCCATCCAATCTCACTTTACCATCAAACTCTTATTACAATAAAACCCTAAACAGCAGCAGAGGGGGAGGGCTGCATGGGAAGAGAGAGAGAAAAAAAAAAGATGACCCAAAATGCCCTTTTTATCTCTCCATAAGGAGAAAGACAGATCCTTCAATAGGGCTAAAATAGTTGGAGAAAAGAAAATACATAATTTATCACCATATTATCGGAATATCCAGGCGGGCTAATAAAGAGAGTGCGGACTGACTATTCCTTGTCTTATCATGCGAAGTGGAGGATGGGGGAGGGATTATCAGGCTGGAACAGACTGCTGGCCTGGAATTCTAATGGTAATAATGGGGTCTCTGATGGTATATCTTCCCCAGCTTATCAAGCCCATTATCTGCCCTTATCGCACAGTCATCGGGGCAAATTAATGGAGCTCTTTCAGTGCTCTGGCTTTATCTGCTTCACAGAGGGCACACCAGAGAATGGAATAGGCAAAATATGAAAATCCAGGGCGAATCGCCAGGGTTCAGATAACAGGGCAAAGTGCGTTCAATTGGGAACAAAATGTAACCAAAAAAAAGAGGAACGTCTCTACCCATAACAACCTCTTTGTCCTTTGCTATGAGCAGGTGGCTGGTAAAGCTGTGCTCTTTACAGGTGCTGCTGCGCTCTCTAGCCTACAGTCATTTCAAGAACTCTCTGCTGAGTGCTAGTGTTTCAAATCACTCCAGAAATATGTGGGACACGTCTGCAGATTGAGATATCACAACAACTGCCTTCTGTATAATGCAGACCTTGAAAAGCAGAAACAGACATGATGAGAGCTGATATGCCTGGACTGCTAAGCAAACAGTTTCAGCACTATAAAAACTCCAGTGAGGTGTGCCATGACTGGAAATAAATTACGTATTTTGGAGAGCTGTCCTTGTGTTATTTCAAGTCTGCTTCAATAAAAATTGAATTTCCTCCAAGCGTCAACCAAAGGTCTTCTCTGTAGTTCCGAGATGCATTAACAGATATTTGCCATTTTGCAATGTCTGCCTTATTCAAAGAAGTGTCATAGTATTGCAATTTTTAAAACTTGCAGGTTGCATTATTTTCACTCCAAATACATTTTATTCATTACATTAATTTCTCAAACAATATAGAAAAATGTAGGAAGTTCTGATTTAAAAATATATATTTTGCCTAAATAGTGTATACTTCTCAGTTTATTAAAAGCACTGTATTAAAAGTACACAAACATTGCATGCAGCCATTCAAACAAATCAAGAGTTGTACGCTACATTTCAAACTTTCCAATGATCTCAAAATTTAAATGTTCTGTATTATCAAAGAAGAATAATAGTTTTTTCATACAATGAAACAAAACAATCCTTTGATTTTCTGATCCACATCTGACTGCTCCGATCAATCACTTGATCAATAGCTTAATGCATATCAAATCTCTTTAAAAGAAACGTTAGTTTCAACTTTATCTGCATTAAAACTACTATAAACAACTGTCATCTGTTTTGAGAGAGAGAGAAAAAAGCATGAGTAAAATCCGCGTTGGCAAACTCACGTTTGAATTGCTTTGGGTTGCTCTGTTTCCTCCGGGACATTCCTGCTCCGCGCGCTGGACTCGAGATTAAACAATGATACTGCGATTCATCCAAACACAGATAAACGCGCTGTGTGTAAGACTCGGGTGTGTTTCAGTGTCTGTCTGATTCCAGTCAGGGTTAGTTGGTGTCGTCGTGTAGAGGGTTAAGTTGTGTTGTGATCCGAGCGCACACTGACAGCGCAGATGAGCGCGTGTTGTGCTTTTGTTGCAGGAGGTTTGAGCGCAGCGGTGCACCGTAGAGCTGCAGCACCACTTACACACTCCACACACTACAGCCAAGTCACACTCATTGCACTGTAGTATTTAATACCTTTTCGGGTTTTTTTTTTTTCTTCTTCTTCTTTCCTCTCAGGATGTTTTTGTATCAGGTCTAATTAAATACGGTGAACATATAACTTTCTGGATTCATTTTGGAGTTTTGATTTGTTTTTTAAAAAGTGTTACATGTTTTGGTTATGTTTATTATATTAGCTGGAAATCTTTAGAACAACACATGTAAAACACAAAGTAAAATGTTACATTAAACAGATTAAAACTGTGGCTGTGTTCAGAATTGCGTAGCCTACTACCATACTATGCATACTATTTCTGCAGTATACAGTATGCATTGTGTGGTTTGCAAATGTTGTTTATTTATGGGATGTTATGACTGGATAATCTACTACATTTTGGTAAAATGTGCAGTATGCAACAGAGGCCTTGTCCCAAATGGCACCATTAGTCTTTGAAGTCCTCCTCTGAGTCCACTCCTGATGTAATGCCATTTAGACCGTTGGTTCTGCAGGACATAAATACACATCAAGTGCACCATTTGAGACAGGGCCAGAGCTTACTTTGTGCAACACTAAATCCCACAATGCAATGTGCTCACTTTTACTTTCCCAGTGTGAGAAAGAACTGGAAATAATAACAACCGTGATTTTTAGCATGTCCTTGTTAACTGACTGATTGATCAGACTACAAAGAGATAAGACTATTTTGCACAAAATTTGAAACAATAATTTTTATTTCCGAGATGATGGTTGGATGCCAATTGCTGAATTCAACATGATTGCACACTACTATTTGAAATGTTTCACTATGCATTCTCTTCCATAAAAAAAGAAGGCTGTTTACAGTGTTTACTGCACACTTTAGTTCTGAATGTATGAGCTGACTATAGAAAGCAATGACCATAGATGCTTCTGATTTTGGTACTTTCTGAGCTGACTCAGATTGGGCAAAAAAATTTGAAATGTCAATGAATATTACTTAAAATATATACACCTAATTATTAACCTATTTTATCATATCACCCTTGTGAAAAAGAAGTGCACTTAATTGTATTGAATGTACACAAGCTGTGTACTTCAAATCTTAAACGTATATATTTCATAACTGTCCACTTTCATGACTTTCTTAACACACTTAAGGACAAAAAGTGCACTTTGTAATAGTGTCAAATTAAAAGTTTTACTTTAAAGTGCATTTTAAATAATTATACTTTAATAATCGTTTGTCCTGCTTTAAATATGTACACTTATTTTGATGCCTAACATACTAAAGCACATGTAAAGTTTGTAATTACAAATGTATTCAAATGCATGACATGCAATTTTTTAAATGTACTAAATAGCAATTTTATCATTTCAAATATATGTATTTTTTACATTTATTTGCATAGAGCTTTTCACAATACATAACTTTTCAAAGCAGGTTTTGGGTATCTGAAGGTTTCATGAGAGACTGGATCCAGACTGGATCCAAACTGGAGCAGACATACTCTCTAATTACCTCGGGATGGGCATTCTGAGATAAAAACAGAAAAGCAAAAAAAAAAAAAAAAAAAACATAGCTCATAACATTAGGCAAAGTTAATCTTGTGAATATGATCTGATTTAACTGGAGTATAAATTTATGAGATGCTTTATGTGAATGCTTGGCTAAAGAGATCTTTGGTCTAGATTTAAGGCTGAGCCTTGAACATTATTTTGGAGCATACACAGTTTGGGAGCCAAATGCGAAAGCGTTCTCCCTCCTTTAGTGGACTTAGATGGGACAACCAAAAGTCCAGAGTTTTGCGACCCTAAAGATCGTGATGGATTGTAAGGTGATAGAAGTTTGGTTAAATACATAGTAGCTAAACCATTTAGGGCCTTATAGGTCAGTTGAAATACTGTGTAATCGATGTGGAACTCAATAGGTAACCAGTGTAGAGATGATAAACTTGGTGTTATATGATCATATTTTCTTGACCTGGTGAGAACTGAAGCGGCTGCATTTTGAACTAACTGTAGCTTGTTTATTGAGGATGCAGGACAACCACCTAGTCATTTTTACAGTAATTTAAATACTTGATATGCAAGTTACAATAGAAATTAAATTAAAGTATTTTTTAGTTTACCATAAATGTTTGCTAGTCATTTGGCAGTATTTCAAAGATTGAAGTAATTATGAAATAATATAAAGAAGTACTTAAAGGGATAGTTCACCCAAAAATGTATTTACACAAAATAAGTTATTTTAAAGAATGTTGGTAACCAAACGGTTTCTGGTCCCAATTGACTTCCATAGTTTTTTTTCTTCTTTTTCTTTTTTTTTTCTTCATACTATGAAAGTCATGGGATCCAGCAGCTTTTTGGTTACCAACATTCTTCAAAATATCTTCTTTTGTGAAGATTCTACTCCCTTTAAGAGGGTAAAAAAAACACTCTAAAGTTTAGCTAATTGCATTTAATATAAAATTTCACTATAATACATTTTCATTCAATCACAATTGGCAAGTAATTAATTGTCCAAAAAAATTACATTCAGTTGTGTCAAGTGTAGGCCAACTATATACAACAGACTGAAATTCCTCCAAGTGTGTCACCAAAACAGTCAGTTTTGTTTGTAATTTAAAGTATAGATGCTGAGATTTAGCGCAATGGGAATCATGTCTTCAATCTAAGGCTCAACTAAAGGATTTGCAACTCTCTTTTTATGGGAGATATCAATGGAGAATTCCAGTTCCATTGAGACGCGGGAACGAGCGCGATAAGGGCGGGGGCGCGCCAAAGATGGATTAATTATGAGCGAGCATAGAAAGCAGGCTTATCATCACTTAGCACAGGAGACAGGCTCACACGATCACAGAGCACGGATAAGACGGGAACAATGTGATGCTACCTTACAACCCATCGCCGTACTTTTTTATAATTAAAAACTAACATGCAATTATGCCGTATCTTGCTCAACCGAGAGGGCGATGTAAATAACTGTGCTGTAAAATGATGGCAGGGGAAAGACAGTCTATAAAACACAGAGGACAGAATGACCTCTGTGAAAAAGAAGATACAGAATGGGTGAAAGTGCATGCAGCACTCTTACAGTAAATCACAACCACTTAACCTTTAAACCTCCTAAAAACAATAAAACTTCTTCAATGGTTCTTTGAAAAGGTTCCTGTCAAGAAGCATTATTCACTGTAAGTTTTGGAGTATATGTTTCTTTGGTGGGTATAAGTTATTGGTGTTATATTCTTCAGAGCAAACTATTTCTGGGTTCTTTAAAACACAAGATCACTGATGCTTTAAAGAACTAGAGAATGACATGTTATTTTTGAAACTTTCTCTTATGGCTGTAAAGACCTAATGGGCTTATATATTTTTACTGGACCCTTTTATTTTGAAGAGTGTTAGATGCAATCAATAGAGACCAATATGAGTATATCCCTTTTTGGTTAGTTCAGACTGAAGTGTTACCCCTTGTGAAAAAGAAGTGTGCTTAATTGCACTGAATGTGTACTTGTAGTATACTTAAAATGTTAAAAGTATATATATATTTTAAATGTTCTTGTAGATAATATAATATTAATGAACTAAAAGGTCACTTAAGTGTATAAAAAGAGTAAACTTTGATGACTGTTTATTTTCAATCTTAAGTATATTTTGCAATGCTTTAAACAAGTACTTATTTTGATGTGTTGATCAACACAAAGCACATGTAAAGTACTTCATTATAATTTTAACTTAAGTGTGTTATTCAATATTATATTTAAAGTTCATCATTACTGTAATTACAAATGTATTCAAATACATGACATGCAAGTTTCAATATAAATTAGATTAAAATCTATTTTAGTTTACCATAAATCCTTGTTATTTTGCAGTAATTATATTTCAAAGACAATAGAAGTCATTACGAAGTTACATATAAAGATATACTTAGGTCCTACTTAAGTGGCTCAGAAAAAGTACTCTAAAGTTCAGCTAATTGCATTTAATTAATACATTTAAGCTATTAAATATATATTAATTTGGTATAGCAATTAACATTCAGTTAAGTGTCCGAAAACATTACATTTCACACTTAGGTATATTTTTGTAGGAAGTACTCTTTTCAAAATAATGTTAAAGTGTACTTTTTTCATAAGGGACAACATTCTTGAAATGTCTTATTCTCAATAAGCTACACTAAAAAAATTGCCCTGTTTTGCTTTATGTTCTAAATGAAGGTTCTGGATGAGTAAATTCATCTTATCTTGTCAAATATAATGCAAGAGTTGCAAATTTCGGTACCACTTTACAATAAGTTTTCATTAGTTAACATTTGTTAACTACATTAGTTAACATGAACTAATAATTAATATTTGTTAATGTTAATGTTAATTTACAAATACGTTATTTTTTTATTAACTAACGTTAACAAAGATTAACAAATACAGTAACAAATGAATGGCTCATGGTTAGTTCATGTTAAAACATTAAAAGTTAACAAATGAAACCTTATTGTAAAATGTTACCCATATTTCAGTACCATGAAGTACGAGTTGTTCCAGCTCCACGTTTATTTTTATCAATTTTATAACAAACTTCAGAGCTGAGTCTCAAGTTCAACACCCCTATTTTGGACAGCAAGCCTAATTTGTTTTCCATCATTATATTCAAAGATTACATGAGCATGAACTTGTGAAACAATAAATGTACCTCCCAAAAGTAAAAGTGCCTAAATTTAGTTGATAACCTTGATGCATTAATTATTCAAAATGATAAATTTGAAACACTTGTCCACTGAAATAGAAATAGAGATGTATCAAATGTGCCATGTTCAATTTATTTTGGTTATATACAGTATCCGGTAAATAAAGAGAACAGTCATAAGGGACAAAGTTAATCACCTATGATGGTTTTGGATGTAACATCAAATCCTGAATGATTTAAGTGCTCTTAAAGATCTATCCAACAAACAATACTGAGATCTTTCTCAAGAAACTACGGAGGTAGGTCTGGACTTTTGTGGCATGCATCTCCATGCGTTTCCCCCCATCTCTCTGAGAAGATTGACTTGACCTGTAACAATTAAGGCACAATTCATCCTGTTACTTTATCTGGCTTGTCTGAAGCCCTCAACTCCTTGCACCTACCTTCCATCACCTTCACATTTCTGAAGGCCATTAAAAGGATATCTGATAGAATTATAGTGTGAAATGGGGTAGGGTGAAGCCTGTGTAATGGGTTTTGCATATGTTTTCGCCTCTGGCGTGAGATATATTTGAAGTTCGTTTTTATTCATTTGATAAAATAAATTGGCAAAACATCATCCCCGCCAACCTTTTACCCACCTGTGTGCTATCCATAAAGAGAGAAACAAATCTAGAACGGCCAAATCTTGCTAAAATAACTCAACTCCTACAAGAGAGCTTTAACTCCCCCCTAAAAACAAAGTAGAAGATTATATTTACAGTAAGGCAAACAAATTTAGTTTGATGTATTAGTCTCTCAACATTGTCTGCGAAGGATATTTTGTAGACAATGTTATCCCTTCCTTCAAATTGGAGGCATATTATGTGAACATATGGGTCTTTGGTGATAAGCCGTGAATGGCAAAAGCTGCTTCCTACTACCTCTGATGTTTACTTCTGTGGTCTTACCACATTTACACAGTGCAGGGAGAGTATGGAAACTCAAAAGGCTTGATTCAATTAAACAGGAAACAGATGCACCGTCAGAACATGGAGGTTGGGAAACCAATGCGGTGGAAACATGGAGGACGCCGCACGCGACGTGGTGAGGAAGTGGAAGTGCGACCGGGCCGAAAGGGTATAACGTCCACTGAGGTGACGTCAAAGTTATCTTAAAAAACAAATGAAATTGCCATTACACGGTTCGTAGCGACACGGATGTCGACGGGGGCAGTGAATTTTTCTCCTCCCCACGGAAGCGACCGGTCCGCTTGTGTTTGCTGGATTAATAACTTCATTTAAAAGCTCCAGGCGAGAGGAAAGTTAACAGTGACAGTGGCCCAGGTTTTGAGCACCCTCAACGAGCCATGAAATTACTGCATGCCACCTGAAAACGGCTGCTGATGGAAAGGGAACGAGCTTGGGGCCAGAAATCGGGGGCTGTCCCACATGTACATGGACACATACACACGCTGTGATGCTATCACACATTACCGAAGCATAAGGGATAAAAGGGCCGGTCGTCGCAATCTTGTTTCTGTGTGGATACTAAAAGCGCTGCATGCTCTAAATAATTTTTAAAGTTATTATAGCCTATATCACAAATGACATTTCTTTAATTTTTCAGCTGTTTCTCCTACACAACAATGAGGTGCAAAGATCATCAAATGAAAATGTTGGTTTCTCAGATTTTTACCTGATATAAAGTCTCCAAAACCGTCTCCTCAAGAGTTTCACAGATCTCACAAATGTCTCACATGGTGCTCAGATTTGAAGTCTGGAATCAAAAGATTTCAAAATGAAAATTTCTCCTCAATTTTTTTGACTGTCCAAGACCAAATTATGTCTGCTAATTTAAGTGTTTTATAGCAGGGGTTCTCAACTTTCCACTTTCCTGCCGAGTTTAGCTCCAACCCTAATCAAACCCCAGACAGCAACAGTGTTGGTCCAGGTCCGGCCCACATCTGGTACGTGTGGATTCCACGTGTAGGCTACCAGACCTGGGCAGACACTGGCTGCATCCGAAAATGTAGACTTTTTGCCTCGCTGCCCAATCAGGCAATGACTTTGCAGGCAGCCTTTGCACACGAAGGTACCTCACGAAACTGATTTCGGACAGACTTCTGAGGCAGTGTTACGGTTTAATGATCTACAGCAAAATAGAGCGAGCTTTAGTGAAAACTATTGAAATATTTAATTACTACAATATTAATTTCTCGCTAGAAATTATATCATAAGTGGAAAACATTGATCAAAAATTTACATTTACACACAAACTGATGATCAGCCGCAACTTTCAGACTCCATCTGGGAAGGATACATCTATGCTGCCTTCAAAAATCGATCAAATTAAGGTATCTCAGGAGACAGGAAGTGAAGCTAACATTACATTCGGACGTGCCTTGATGCCTTCCGACCTTGGAATGTGTCCTCCGACACATCAGCCATTACTTCAGTCTTCAGTGTTACATGATCATTCAGAAATCATTCTAATATGATGATTTGCTGCTCAAGAAACATTTCGTATTATTATCATCAATGTTGAAACAGGTTGTGCTGCTTAATATTTTTGTGGAAACCGAGATAAGTTTTTTTTTCTATGGAAATCACTTATGATATTATAAATGTCTTTACTGTCACTTTTACTTAATTTAATGATTCCTTGCTGAATAAAAGCATTATTTCTTTCAGAAAAATATTACAGACCCCTAATTTTTTAACGGTTTTGTAGCTCTGTACTCTCTGTATGTCTACAATTGTCTCATTTATGCCTGTTTTTATTTATCTTTGGAGAAACATCAACAAACAACAAGCTTGATACTTAAAGGTCCCATTGCATGGATTATTTTATTATTTTATAATGTTTCCTGGGGTGCCCTTATAATGTTAGTATGTTTTTTAGATCAAAAGTTGTTATAATTTAGAAATAAAAGGCATATTTCCTAGCCTGATTTTAGCCTCTGATTTGAACGCTCTGTTTGAAGGGGCGTGTCTGCTGAGAGACTTCAGTGTAAACGCCCACTGTGATTGGCTGCTGTGAGACTTCAGTGTAAACGCCCACTGCTGTGATTGGCTGACATGCTTGCATATGAAATATTTAGCATTACATGTGGAATTCTCTCGAAAACTTTTACTATTACAGCTATTATACGTTTTTACTATTACAGCTATCGGGATTAACGAATCATGAGACGTTTTTTAAGTATTTAGATCTATTCCCATCACATAAAAGGTTGCAGTGATGAGCATTGAGCAGATGACAGCCTGTTGATTGAATGAATGAAGTGAATGAAGATATTGTCATTGCAACGCAGTTTCTGCACTCTAATGATTTCACCAAAGCAAACATGAGGTAAGTACAGTAAGAGCTTCGTTGTGCAGCGTAACAGCGTCATTGATTTCATAACGAGTTTTGGCAAGTGTCCAGATAAACTCGCGCTGTGTGATTGACAGCTTGGGCGATTGGAAAGGGACTGTTCTTTGATCGCTTTCTGTATATGTTTAAATCACAGTTTAAGTAAGATTATTTTCATCCTACTAAGAGAAACAACGTGAAGTTGATCGTTTAGTCACTGGCTTGATTTACTGATGCATAAACAGTATTGAACGACTTTGAGAGAAAGATTATCTGTCTGAACTTGAACAATTACACATCAGAAATTCACATAACCCACTGGTTCTTCAGAGGCTCGGATGAAGGAACTAAAAAAAAACTTTTGTGTTCATTTGTACATCCAAACACTGAGCAACTGCCATGCTTCGCTCGTTTGCAAGCCATGATGTCTCTCGAGGAAAAAACAATATCGCGCTCGCGCAGCTTATTTTCTCATGGGCGGGCCAAATTCTTTTAGTGGGCAAAGAAGAGAAAGGGGAGGTAACCTTTCCCCTTATGACGACATAAAGGGAAGATTCTAGATTCGCTGTCTGAGCTTTCATTTTCTCAAAAATACCCAGGGCTTGGTTTACACCTATCAAAACGTCTAGCCACTGGGGGACCATAGGCAGGCTAGGGAAACTCATATTAAGGGTAAAAAACCTCATAAAGTGAAATTTTCATGCAATGGGACCTTTAAAGATCCTCAATATAGATCTCTTGAGCTATGAAAGACATTTGATCAACAAAAATGTTCCTCTGGGTCATCCAATCCAACAGGAAAGAAAAATCTTAGGGGGCGTTTACATGACACTGTTTTAATAAAAATAACAAATAAAACTAAAAACTGACAACTAAACAACTGAAAGCGGACAACTTTTTGTGCATTTTAGGAGTTAATTTACATGACAACGCCGTTTTGGGGGGCCCAACGAAAATTAGCCATGATTTTATTATAGTAAAGGTGTAACTATGTTTTTGTTTTGACGTTGTTCACACTAGGTGACGTATAGTGTGCATGCATATTACGTGTTCGGTCTATTGGTGCGTAGTGTTTCTTTACAATGTGACATACTGGCCTGGCATGAATAATACAACGTTTTTAGTCATTTTCGTGGATCTGGGATCGTTTTGACAACATCGTCGCCTGTATGCGAAAAAAAAAAAAAAAATACAAAGGAAAAACTTTTCTGTTTAGTACATCGTTGTCCTGTAAATGTAGCCTTCAATGTGAACTCATAACAAATTATCTGTTTCTCTTAGACAATGCGACCAAATTGAGATCAGATCAGATTGTCTTGTCAAGAAAAAGACCCTAGTCAGTCATCTCACATGTCTCCTCTAAAATTTTAGAAGATAACTCAATCATTTCTCATCAAATTCCTCCAAGACCGATTTATATGAGGTACGGAAGAACATTATATACCGCTCTATCTTAGACAAAGGTGATAGATTTTGAGCACAATAAGTCCTGCTTCTGATATTAACATCAGAGCAATAAATTTAACTTTGGATAAAGTTATCCAAATGTTGCATAGATATCTATGCATTTCCTGTAATTATACACATTTTAAAAGCAAGATGCAATTTTTTAGCAAGACGCAATATACTGTCATATTTGAAATGCAATTCTCAGACTAAATGACATTTTGCTGACTGACCATAGAGAGAGTGAAGCATCAGGCTCGTCATTATTGAGACATCACCTTAACATCCTTTTGATAACTATTATATTTCACTTGCTGTTAATGATAATTAATTAATTGTGTAAATGCTACTCCAAAAAGCATTATTAACACTCTCTCTTCGGGTTAAATCCAGAGGGGTTTCTGTGTTCCTGTAAATGAGAGCTTAATTAATTTAGGCCCTGCCTTAAGAATTGATATGAATTGTTAACACTGTATGTGGCCTCATTAATATGTGTCCCTATGGGCTTGGACTGCTAATCATCACACATACTAACAACCTGACGGAGTCTCTGTGTGTGGCTACCCCTCGCACAGACACGCTGACATTAGGTAATTAATCATTAAGAAAACAACACCTCTACTTATAACACTCGCACAGAGCAAATTCAACCCCTGTCACTCCGACTCTGGTTATGAGATCACTGAAATATATTTTGACAAGTCATTAAGCAAGGAGTCGAATTAATTATCCATTTTTAAAAGTGGTTTTGTGTGCTTTTTTACAGTTTACATAATCAGTATTACATTATTAGTAGCAAAAATAATCTTTACAATTCCAAAATAACAAAAATACATCTATTATAAATGCAAAAAGACCTATCAAATTAAAGTATGTAAGTATGTAAGCAATAAGATATAAAGGCCTAATATATTGTGAATCATTTTATTAAATAAATCAACACAATAATAATAAATACAAATACTAAGGACACACATTTTATTTTTATTTTCATGAAGAAAATCCATAAAGTGTCACTTTTGCACAAACAAGTAAACTCTCTAACATGTAAACAAAGATAGTTGGTTTCTTTGGAAGATGTGCAGTGATGTGCAGCTGGGAACAGGATGGGAACTTTCTGTTTTATAATTAAAATCGAACAATGTAAAAATGTAACAAAAATGCCTGGTCTTAAGTGATCCCAAAGTTGGATCTGAATTTCATCCTTTCAAAATATAATCAATCAGTACTTCCCCTTACCAATACAAGTCTATGTTTTTAATATGATAACACTATAACAATAGATTATGAAAATAAGATTGAATAATTCTGCTCAGGTGGCCTGTAGGTTATGATGAATATTGAAAATGTTGGAGATGCATATCTGATTCATGAATTATTAAATAACAGCTACATTATTTATAATAAAAAAATAAATTAAATAATAAAATGAAATGTGTAAAACTAAACTTTAAAAGACCCTTTAAAAGACCCTTTAAGAAAGTAAATAAGGTAAATTTTGATTTGATGTTATATTTAAGTAAAAAAACAAAAATAAAAAAACTGATCAATGTTCAGCAGAGGATATTTTAAAATTGTATAACTTAAAAATAAAACTGGTTTCCCATGCGGGCTTATAAAGACTACCTGATCTCACTCCACTGGCTCCCAGTTGGTCCAGAATCAATTTTAAGGTTTTAATGCTGGTTTTCAGGACTGAACAGAACACTTGAACAGCACCTCCCTACCTCAGTTCGCTCCTACATGTGCACACTCCCTTCCGTCAGTTAAGGTCACTGAATGAGCGATGCCTTTAATTTTCTTCACAACTAGACAAAAAGTCACTCTCCAAAACCTTAACCCTCTCTGTTCCTCTCTGGTGGAATGAGCTGCCAGTCATATATTTTAAAGGTCCCATATTGTAAACCTTTCTGAAGTTTTATTTTAGGTTTTGATGTCCTTAAGAATATATATTTGTGGTATAAGTACCAAAAACTATCTCAATATATTTTTATGTAACGGAGGCCAGCTAGAAGTTGCTGTGCGAGTAAACCTCACTCCTCTGATCTCAATAGGTGCTCTAGCGATAGACACTAGAGGCTGCAGTCTTCAGCCTCCTTGCTCAAAGTCAAACGCCTGACTCTCATGCCGGAGACCCGGGTTCGAGACCCGCATCAGAACGGGGCGAGTAGGACCCGGGTGGAGGGGTTAAATTTACAGCTCCTTTCTCAGGAGCTCTGCCAAGAACAGGTCGATTTTGGCCTGTCTACTTAATATTCATGAGCCTCTCTTCTGTTTGGCCTGTTGTTTTCTGAGTGACGCATGGCCAGGCCAACCACAGCTACTACATGCATAGTTTGGCATGACAGAAATAGCGCAAAGTGCGCTCCCTTAATAATTCCTATTCATCATCAGTTCATCATCACAATCTCACAAAGCTCCGTTATTATCAATGAAGCTGACTGCTCAATAAATATTTCATAATGTCAACACTTCGTTTGTTATAGCCTAATCAGAGGATTTGCCAGCATGCAGAATTCAGCACTGAACAAAAACTCAGTTTTGACAGAGACAATTTTAAGCGGTGGGTGGATTCTATCTTAAATGCATCTCATTGGCCTTTGCGTTCAAGAAATCAACACATGTCTGTGATTGGCTACATTGCTCAACCCTGCAAACATGTTATAGAAACTCGTTCTGGCCTGTAAATAGTTTTTATCTCAGTGTTGCCAACTATTTTCAACTGAAAGTAGCTAACGCCTTCCCTAAATGTCGCTAGATGAGGTCATACGTTAATTAGCATATTCATGACGTCACCGCGTCGTACTTGCGTTCTGCTTGCCTAATGTGTTTTCTCTCTAAATGAATGCTCACATACTGTATATAATACAATATAATACAATATAATATAATATAATATAATATAATATAATATAATATAGCCGAATGTCAAATAAAGCTGTTCTCATTTCCTTTATATATATGTATATATATATATATGTATATGTATATATATATATATATATATATATATATATATATATATATATATATATATATTATTATTATTATTATTATTATTATTATTAGTTTTATTTTATTTTTTTGTCAGACAATAGAATGAGTAGCTATGATATAGTGAATGACTACATTTTTTTATGTAGCTGCTGCTCCTCTCAGCCATTCACTGAACAGGGTAGACGCAGCTAGAGAGAATGATGGCAGGGAGAAAGCAAGAGCTCGCGCTAAGTTGGCAACACTCAGCAATGATGTCGTCTGGGGTTGGGCAAAAGGAGGGAGGGACGGTGGGCAGTGCTCGAGGTGGTTACGGAAGTCACAACGGCTTGTGAAAAAGCACTGCTACTTTATGCAGGCTTTGTGCATTTTTCTGTGGATTGACTGTTTTGAAACTTATATGGTAGTTACATAGCCCCTAGACCTCTGCTATCATGATAAAAGCCAGGAAATTGATATATATTGTGGTGTTGTGAGGGGCCCACCCCTTGGTTCTGTGATTGGGGCCCAACATTTGGTGCTACGCCCCTGAACCACACACACACACACACACACACTTTTCTACTAGTTGTCTAGTCTAGTAGTCAATAAACCTGGCATTGTGTATTGTTATGTTCCTCTCTTGTAAGCTACTTTGGATAAAAGAGTCTGCTAAATGTGTAACTCTATAAAGTCGTTCATTAAAAAAAAAAAAAAAAAAAAAAAAACACTGATGCTTCCAGTCATTCAAGACAACAGTTCTTACATTGTTTTCTGACTTACTCCATCCTGTCACTGACATTTCCATCTTAGATTGAATAATTCTGTTCATTTGGCCTGTATGTTATAAATATTGAAGATGTTGGAGTCAGTTGAACATTGTCGTAGATTTTTCCCTAAACCTAACTAACTGGGTCGTCTCCAATCGACGTTCCTTTTCTATTCTAAGTCTACCTGGGTCGTCTCCAATCGACGTTCCCTGGGTCATCTCCAAATGACGTTCCCTAACGTCTCCTTTAATATATAGTCTACCTAACTAACTTGCTTCCCTAACTAGCTTTCTTCCTGCGCAGGAATAATCGACAAACAGACTTCAGCAAATGTCCTTTAAATGCTTTAATCACGGCCAGGAGATCTTCCCGAGCAGTTCTCATGGAATCTCTCCCAAGAAGCATTAATTATTGAATTATTAAATAACAGTGCCATTATTTAGGTCAGGGGTGTCAAATTCAGTTCCTGGACGGCTTCAACCTTAATTAAACACACCTTATCCAGCTAATCAAGTTCTTCAAGCTTTTTAAAAAACTACATATGTGTATGTTGGAGCAGGGTTGGAACTAAACTCTGTAGGACTGTGGCCCTGATTTAGATTAATTAATTAATTAATTTAATTAAATATGTGTACAGCGTTTTTTAAATGAGGAAATAAATTACTGAGTGCCCCTTTAAGAAAGTAAATCCATTTTAAATTCATGTTGTTTTTAAGTAGGGAAAAAAAATTCAGCACAGGACACCTTAAAAATCTGAAAACAATATCAAGCACTTGCACATTTAAATAAAACCGTTTTCCCAGGGAGCTTAGATTATAAAGTCGTTCATCAAAAATAAAGTGCATTGATGCTTTGAGTCGATCAAGACAACATCTCTTACATTGTTTCCATATCTTCCTCCATTCCGTCATTGACATTTTCAGCTTAGATGAACTTTGGCCCATTATCATTTGCAGTGAGACAGGTGCAGGCTTAATGAATGCTCCCAGTGTTTAATTAGCTCCCTGTGGGACAGTAGACAGGATTATCAAATGAACAACTCCATAATTACTATCCATCACATGCTCACTTCCTCTCTCTGAGAACATCCTCTCTTAGCGCTGTCACCGCTGTAGCATCTCGTGCATCAGAGCAGCGATGGGGGCAGAGAGAGTCATCACATGGGGTGAGGGGAGTTCAGAGGCCTGGACAAAAATGCCCTTCTTCCTCATATAATGCCCAGCACCTGATCATTAGAGGTTTTATAATGGCATGCCACCATTATGGTTCAAATATGCAGAAGCCGACATGTCAATTAGCTGCTGAGAGCCTTGAACTGAAGGCAGAGAATCAGTGTAGTGCTGGTAATTAACTTAAACAGTAATTAGGCTTCTGTCAGAGATTGTAGTGTCATAACAAAAGATAAAGACAGCTGTTAGCGTGCGAGGAGACAATAGCTCTCAGAGTGTCATCTCTATATACGAGGATCTCTTATAGAGTTATGAAACATCCATCATTGTGCTGCTTCATTATCTGTATCATACAATGAATGTCTTTATTTCCCATTTGTTTTTACTGAAGTTTCAACTCTGACCATCATACTTATTCAACTGGCCTCAAAGAGTAGTAGCCTTTTAGACATCAATGGATCATTGCATTAAACAAAAAAAATTGTAACATTATTATTATTATTATTAAAAAAAAGAAAAGAAATATTGCACATCATAACACATCCAAACAATGTTTAATAATGTGATTACCCAGATAATGTGAGTATCAGGCTGGTCATGTGATTGCAACGTTTTGCAACCCATGAGGCAACCTGTTCCATGTAAAATAAATTAGCTAATATGACTGGTGTCTGCATCACACTTGGGCATTAGTGATTTTAAACTAATTTTTAAAAGTAGGTTAAGATGGAAGAAGCAATCCCTCGGGTCTCGGGAACAGTGTACATCCATTCATCCATCCATTTTTTAAACCACATTGTCCTATGTTCGGTTGCTGGGATGTTGGGGCCTGTCTTGGACACTGGATGGATTTGTCAGTACATCAGAGGGTTTCAGAATAGTGTACAATTATTGCTAAACTTTAACATGTTAAGAGCTGAGTTTAACATGCATCATACAATATAAATAATTGGAAACATCTGATAATTTACAATAGTGCAAGACTGAAAATCATGAAAGGGGCCTACAATAAAATGAAAGCAATTTTAAGAATGGCCTCATTGTCTATATCAAAAAAAAAAAAAAAAAATGCAATGACAGCAGTACGAGACAAGGCATTTTGAAGAAGGCTCAAACAACATATCAAATGTGTCCCCTTAATTTTAAAATAAACCGCTCCTCAGCTCAGTTTATTCATTGGTTTTGTAATTAAAAGGCCTGAAGGCATTAGAAACCGTGTGGCTCGTTGTGATTTTGCCCTTTTTCAGTATGGCTGTGTCTTGTAGGAGATAAACGCTGAAAGGGAAAATATGGGAGTAGCTAATCTTCAAATCCGTGGCATGCGGTGAGGTGACTGTGATAGAGGGAAGGGTTGCCGTCGATCTGTGCGCTGATGAAATGGAGGGGAAGCAGATGGGGGAATCTCACAGTGTGAGGTGAAGAGAGGCCGTTCTTTTAAATCAGCAGCAAAGAGAAAGATGAGGAGACACAGAAAAACATTCCGAACACTTCATCACCCACAACCCAACCCAATCTCTCTGCAGCTCATGGACAGCATCTGTGATATGATGTTTAACAAAACAGTTTACAGTAATACACTTACTCTGTAAGTCAGAATAAATGTTAAAATACAAACTGTTTCAATTGCTGATATGTAAGGCTTGAATATTATACATGTTAACATAAATATACATACATACATATACATGTTAACATGAAAGTAGAACAGTAATAAAACAGAACTTAGAACAGTATTCCCACCTCAAAAGGACAATTTATTGAACTTTACAACTTAAACAACACACAAGCTTGCATGGAAGACAGTAAGTGCTTTAATAAAACCTTCACAGTTATTCCACTTTGCTACGTTGCAATCCTCAGGAATATCTTCTCCCATAGATGTCTGTTGTCATTTACTATAAAAAATAAATAATAATAATAAAAAAAAAAAAAAAAGGTTCTTGCCTGTGCAAAACTCCCATGATGCTGGGTTTTTGACAAAAGGTTGACAAAGAGGTCTTCAGCGACATCCTGGATACTGTTCCCCTCTCTAAAAGATCCCTACTCCAAAAAAAGGCTATGTGAGTACATATTTAAAAGTAAGGTTAATCTTAATAAACAAATGAATAATGTTCTGGTGCATTTTTGAAGTCTCACACTTCTTTTCTAAAGATCTCTATTGATTCATGCTGAAACAATTTTTTTTAACATTTCCATCTTTGTTGATACTGTCTTTAGGAACACTTTTTTGACATAGACAGCAATGAGGGCTACATTGCCTGGAAGATTAAAAACAGTTTACTATCGTTTTCATAGGCTTCAATTTGCACAATGTTTGAAGGAGAGCATTGTGCAGAATAAAATTTCCCCGATAAACTACTGAAAAAAAAAAAAAAATGGCCTTTTAATCCAACCAATTGATTAATAATTGACAGGTTAATCGATTATCAAAAACATTGTTAGTTGCAGAACTAGTATTGTTATTGAAAAGAGTTTTGAGTTTTAATATTGATGTAGTATCAAAAGTTTTGGTCAGGTGTATATCATGCTTAAAGCAGGTGCTTCTGCCTTCTCAGGTTGGGATAGTGACATGGCCTCACTGCTGCTGCTGGTCTACCTACTGCCACCACCTCCAAGTGGAAAGAAGGGAGCTGTAAAGATCAGTACCCGGAAGGCTGTGGACCATGTAGTCAAATTTCATACGGTCAGTGTGTCCTGATCTCCAATGGCAATAGCCATTGTCAAAAGGCAATTGTGTAAAAAGTATCTGATGAACCCGTAGTTAATTTAATTCCAGAGCAACCAGAGAATTCTCAAAGCTGTAATGAGACCGAACTACTTATGGTTTTGATAGAGATTATCAATATGTGGTTCCTGTACATGTGTTTGTATGAGTTTGTGGTTTTTGAACATCCATGAACATTGTTAAATAAACAGACATAAAAAGCACTGACTTTGAGTATTTTTCACTCACTGATGGTTCTAGGTTTACACTGCAGGTGTTGGAAACTATTAAAACACTGTAAATAAATAAAAATACCATCTTTAGAGTACATTTGTACTCTCCAAGTGTTAAATAATGAGCTCTGCAAAGGTTCTAGGTTTACACTGCAGGTGTTCAAAAGCACTGAAACGGTGTCAAAAGTGCTAGTTATAAGAGTACATTTTAACTCTCCAGGTGTTCAAATGTAACTCTATTTTGAGAGTATATATTTTACACTTTTTACAGTGTTCACTGAACACCGAACTCCTGGACCTATATATACACTGAAACCCAGGGCCGTGCACAGGGGGGTGGCCCGGTGGCTAGAGCCACTGCCCCTCTGCCCTCATCGACTGAGGTGCCCCTCTTCCCCACCCCCACCGCTCCGCTCAAAGCATTCCGCTGATTCCGCTAATCCGCACCAGGTTTTCCCGCTCGCTCCGCAGCATCACTCACAGTATACGACAGTTCACGAAAGCTGTTGCATTAACAGGTAGGCTATGCAAGACAGTGGTTGAATCTGCGAAATTAGTCATTTGTTTTGGGGGGTTTTTTTGTATTTATGTCGTTAATGTTTTGCTCGTGGTCTTCTGGCTTCTGGCTCTTTCTACTAGTGCTAACAACTTGTAGGCCTACAACCAGGGCTGGACTGGACATCGGGCATACCGCGCACTTTCCCGGTGGGCCGACGTGCTTTTTGGGCCGATACATGTCATACTCATACATTATTTTTATTATTATTATTTTTTCTTTTTCTTTTTAACGGCCCATAAAATTTGTACATCGGCGGCCCATTCCTTGTTTTGTTTTGCTTAATTGGCGGTGCTGGGTTTGTGCCGGTGTAATGCTTTGGTCAGAAAAAGTCAGCGTTAGTTTTTTTTTTTTTTTTTTTTCTGACAGACTAGCCCATGAAACACGTAGATCAGCGGCCCATTGGTTCTTTTCTTGATTGACACTGGGCTGGGCCAATCACAACTTTAAACGAGTGAGCGAGCGTGCAGCAGTGTCAGTGTGTATCTGTCAAAATAGTCAGCGAGATGGAGAAGAAACGCAAGGAATGTGCAGAAAAACAGCGTGAAAAATAGAAACAGGCTCTTAAAGTAGACACTGTAAACTGTGTCAAAATATACACTATACCGTTCAAAAGTTTGGGGTCAGTAAGTTTTTTTAATGTTTTTAAAAGAAGTATCTTCTGCTCACCAAGGCTGCATTTATTTGATAAAAAACAAACAGTAATATTGTGAAATATTATGAAAATTTAAAATGTTTTTCAGCATCATTACTCCAGTCTTCAGTGTCACATGATCCTTCAGAAATCATTCTAATATGATGATTTGATGCTCAAGAAACATTCATTATTATTATCAATGTTGAAAACAGTTGTGTACATTTTTTTTTCCAAAATTCTTTGATGAATAGAAAGTTCAAAAGAACAGCATTTATTTAAAATAGAATATTTTCTAACATTATAAATGTCTTTACTGTAACTTTTGATCAGTTTAACTCATCCTTGATGAATAAAAGTATTGATTTATTTTATGTCTTTCCCCCAAAAATAAAATAAAAATTCTTACTGCCCCCAAACTTTTGAACGGTAGTGTTTAATGTTACAAAAGCTTTAGATTTCAGATAAATGCTGTTCTTTTGAACTTTCTATTCATCAAAGAATCCTGAAATAAAAATGTAAATAACTGTTTTCAACATTGATAATAATCATAAATGTTTCTTGAGCATCAAATCATCATATTAGAGTGATTTCTGAAGGATCATGTGACACTGAAGACTGGAGTAATAATGCTGAAAATTCAGCTTTGATCACAGGAATAAATTACACTTTACTATATATTCACATAGAAAACAGCTGTTTTAAACTGGAATAATATTTCAGAATATTACTGTTTTTGTTTGCATTTTTAATCAAATAAATGCAGCCTTGGTGAGCAGAATATACTTCTTTTAAAAACATTAAAAATCTTACTGACCCCAAACTTTTGAACGGTAGTGTATATTTTCTGACCTTCATCAGCTCCTGTGGCAGATGATGATAGTGAGGAGGATCAGGAGAAAGATGAGAAAGTGTAGAGCCTGCGGTAAGCAGAACTACTTTCAAAACACTTCGGCTATGTCATGAGTGTAGGAACCCATAACCGAGTTACAGATCATTTCCACATCTGCATAGTTGACAATTACTGCAATTCACTAGAAATTTAATGAGAGGCGTTTGTAAACCATGTTTTCCGCCAAAATAAAAGCTTGATGCAGTTTGCGTCAAAATAAAAGATCATGTGCTTATCTCTTTCAAGTATAGAAATTGGTACAAAACTAATTATGAAAGTTTCCTTTATTGTTTTAGTGCATTTGTTTTACAAAATATGGCTATTACTGTCATTGGATTAATATTATAACTATTATTATGTAGTAGGTGTAATGTAAATAGACACTGTCTGTAACTAAAAGAGGTTTGAATATTTCTTTGTTTAATTTGCACACTGAATATGGGTTTGAGCTTTTAATTTTGAACTCTCAAAGTGCACCAGATTGATGAATTTAACATTAAAATGCACACAATTTTCTTACGGGGAGACATGCCCCCGAACCACCCTAGAAGGACCGAGGTACACCCACCACAGTTTTACCAAAAATCCTGTAAGAAACACTGGTATTGCTATGCCAATGCAGCTTATAGCTTGTTTTAGGCTTCATCACTGTATTAATAAATGTCAAATTTTTACTTATTTCATCTGTTAACTCTCACTCGTTCATATACTCACTCATTACATGGCATTAGTGGTTTTAAGGAATAGGAGTTGGTATGCATATATTTAAGGGCGTGCAAAGATGGGTGGTGTTTATGATCATATAGTGGGCCAAAATGCCAGGGCCGATTTTTTTATTTATTTATTTTTTTTTCCAGTCCAGCCCTGTGTACAACATATCCACGTTCTTAGAATTAGCTGCTTGTCTAATCAAATTATTGTACTCTCGATCAGATCTAATACAAATAACATTTTCTGTTCACCCCCCCAAAAAAACAAAATAGTGCCCCTTTTTTGGTTTAGGCCACTGCCCCTTAAAATGTCTGTGCACGGCCCTGCTGAAACCAGTGTTCAGTGAACTCCTATAGAGTACATTGAACACTCTGATTTTTGCTGTGTGTGGCAAAGCCATACCACGCACCAGGGCTGTAGTACTCGAGTCCGGTCTTGGACTCGAGTCCAGACTCGAGACCGCTTTTCTATGGTCTCGGACTTGTCTCGGACTCGCAGGTATTCGGACTCGGACTTGTCTCGGTCTCGGCCACTGGTCTTGTCAAATATGGCTTTTGGTCTCGACCGAGTCCAGGTTTCTTTATTATGTTCCCAGTAATCACACATACGTCGCCGCGATATTAAAACAAAATATTATTGAAGGGAAAGTGAAACACTGGCCACCTAATAACTATGGGCATTTCGGCTCTTTTTCGTGAGCAGGCTCGTTTCACTCAGCTCACTGAAAGAGCCGGCTCTTTTGACTCATAAACGGCTCTTTAAAAAATAAATGTTTAAATAAACTCGCTGAAAGTCCACCGCTAGTGCAACGTGAATATTCATATTTTTAATTGTCCATAACACCCCGAAAACTAGCCTGCTTGCCTTGCACATCTAATTAATGGGCAAAGGTTTCCTACTTTTTTTCTTACCTTTCTTTCTTTGCCTATTCCACGAGTGGTATAGGCTCCAATGACTGGCTGTTTTAAAATATAGCTAATATCGAAACAAAATAGCCCAGCTCATAACTTGCAGGTTTGCTTAGTGGCAAACTTTTTTCATTTGATTGCTTCAGCCGCCACCTGACCGAATTTAATTAAAATATTATTTTTTTGTCACGTCATCCGCCTGATCCGCGGTTTATCCGCATCTCTTGTGTGTGTGTGTGTGTGTGTGTCTGTGAGTTGGCTCGGTCCTCCCTCATGCAGTTTAATTGGTTGACATCGCGTGTATGATTGACAGGAACAGAATGTAAGGCTGATCAGACAGTCGAAACGAATGTGTAGTGCTCCTTTAGGCCTATATAATTATTTTTTTTTTGTTGTTCTTTGAATTAGTCAATTATTTTAAATAAAATTAAAATTATTCATTATTTCATTATTACATAATGATTTAATTTCTATAGGCTAGCCTATATTTTTTTTAGCAGACTTTTTTTTTCCTGTCCTGGACTCGGTCTTGACTCGGACTCAAACCTTTTTGGACTCGGTCTTGACTCGGACTCGAACCTCTTTGGACTCGGTCTTGACTTGGACTCGACTAGTCCTGGTCTTGGACTTGTCTTGGACTCGACAAAGGTGGTCTTGACTACAGCCCTACCACGCACCTTGTAGGAGAGGATGATTGTGTCAGTGATCCAATACGAGATACGCTGCTTGGTGACCATGTTTCCTCTATTGCAGCCATCAAAACAGCTGAGAGGATTTGCATCACTCTTCTGAGCGGAGAACATCAATCCACAGAGCATGGACCGAACATAACAGCTGCAGACCTTCTTTCTCTTGCATCTCATGAGATGAAGGGAAGAAAGCCTTCAGGACCACTGGATGACCATCCATAGAAGAATTATAGCTCTGTACTATAGCTATACGTATTATAGCTATACGTATTATAGCTATATGCCACTGTATAGCTCTGACATCACTTGGAGCAAAGTCTAAGCAGGAAGAGGCTACTGACGGGGCCTGCAAGTCTCATACTCTCTTAAGGGAAGTCAATGCTAGTAACAGAGCCACTTTAAGAGTCAGCATTTTTTCAGAGACTGACTCCAAAGGCTCAAATGGGGCTTATGCTAAGGCTCCCAGGACCAATGCTAGGTCCAAGAAAGGAACTCACAACCGACAGATAGGCCTCAGCCTTCTGGCACCTAGCAAGAACCAAGACACCAGAGGATGTCTCCCAATAGAAACTCCATCTAAAGGTATGTGGCTAGCAGAAATGGCAGCCACGTAGATCTTTAGCATAGCAGGGTCAAACCTGTTGAAAGCCGTTCTTGAAAAAACTCCAACACTGAACCAACAGGGCAGCTGACTAGGTTCAGATGGTTCTGCTCGCACCATGATACAAAGAGTCACCTTTTTAAGGCATACAGCTTCTTGGTGGAAGGGACTCTAGAACTCAAAATTGTCTCAATAACCTCAGTTGAGAGACCAGAATCTATGAGCTGGTACCCCTCGGGGGCCAGACCCAAAGTCTCCAGATCTACGGCTTGGGGTGGGGTGGGATCTCACATGAAATGCTGTCTAGGAGAGAAACCAGGTCCAAGAACCATACTCAGAGCGGCCAGAAGGTGGACTCGGTCCTGGCGAACCCTTGCTAGAATCCCAAGGAGCAGAGCTATCGGAGGAAAGGCTTACAGATGCAGCCTTGGCCATGTCTGTACCATGGCATCCAGCCCCAGAGGAGCTAGAGGTGTGAGGGTAAAACAGAGGGGACAGTGGGTCGTCTTTCCTGGATGCAAACAGGTCCACTAATTCCTGAAAACCCCCGTAGCTACTACACCATTGAACTGAGGTGGACGGGAGGCAAACTGCATCCTGTAACCTTTTTTACGTTATTCAGTACCCATTGAGAGACATTTGGCAGTAGCTGCCACACTGCCAGAAAGTCTGACAGAGGGATATTTTTTTTATAGAACTGGCCAGCTCAACACCCTGAATCATTGAACTGGCAGGGACCAACTGAGCCGGCCGAAAGGAAAAATTACTCTTGAGGGAAGATGTGGTGAATAGCCTATTGGCCACCTCTCAAAAACAGAGTGATTATGACAAAACAGAGTGCATGATTATGATAATAAAATAATATGAAAACAACAACCAGTTTGCAACATTAAGCAGCATAACAGAAAGTTTTTGTACAGCTAAAATAACTGGAAGCGGATGACACCGGATGCCTCACACATTAAGTTAATGTCCACGCCTGCTCTTATATTAAAAATAAGGTGTATAAAGCACAGCTTACACAGAAGTCACTTTAAAACCAATGAGCTTTCTGTTGGTCAATGTAGCAAACTCGCATGATCAACTTGAACCCGTTGCGAAATTGTCCTCACGCAAATTTCCCAATCGCATGGATTTCTATTGAAATGCCTGGATTTAGCCCGTGAAAATTCTATTAATGTGACCACACCTTAGGTCTAAAGTATTAACACACCTCAACAAGTCTTATGATTTAAGGTATCATTCATGTATGTAACACAAACATTGAAGACAGGTTACACACCAAAGTGTAATACTTTAAACATTAGCATTAGGGCTTTGTTCATACAGTATATGACCAATAGTAATATTGATGCTTGCTTTAGCCAGCCCAATAAAAAAGGGGAAAATCTTTAACATGCAAACTCCTTGATGCTGATGAAGTCTTGGCTAAAGAATGACATCAGACTAAGCAAAGGTTCATTAATAGCAGGTGTGCGATGCGTTTCCTCCTTATCAAGTTAAGCCCGGCAAGGGGCTGATAAGAGACTAATGCAAATTCACTGATAAGAACTGAGTGCAAATATTTATGATGTACCTTCAGAATGACGCATACGTGAGCCAAAAACAAGAGCTTCCTTTGTGTGGTCTTGAGAGATGAGCAGAAAATAAGTTTAGTGGACGCTCTATTCCTGCAACCACTTTGTGTTGTGTGTGTGTGCTTTCTGTGTGCTAAGCTGTTCATTTAGAGAGGGTAATTAGTTACGGTAATTACAGTGATGTCATTGGCTTAATTGTTTTTGAAACTGACTGTATGCCTGTAAGAAAAGATTGCTGGGCCCTTTACAGGATTTGAGTCGGAAAATGTTCACTTCAACACCAAAGTCTTGTTTTTGTAGGATCGACTAAACAACCTTTCTCTGAGGAAAGATGTGTGTGAGAGAATCAGCTAATTTAGACTAATTAGCAAGCGTAATATGTGCTCTTGGATTAAAAACTTGAAATAAACTAAGGTTTGAATGAATTACTGGTGGGTCGAATGTAAATACAATGAGTTGAAAGTGTTTTGCACATTAAAAGTCTGGCATGGTAAGAGCGAGTCAGTGGCTCACTGCTCTAGCACACAGTGGCGTTACAACAGACAACATAACATCATTTAACCTTTACAACGCTCGTATTGATTTGTTTTGTGTTTATCAAGACTGCGATCAGAGCTCGCAGCTGGCTCTGATGGTGGGTGATTGGGTTAATTGAACGGTTGCGAGAAGACAAAGAGATCCACCATGTTAGCCTATAGCCTCTGGGAGTATACGAAAAAGTTAGCAGTAGCAGTTAGCGAAGTAAGTACGGCTACTGTAGTGAGGCACGAATGTTTAGGGGCTTATCACATGCTTGATTCCATACAATTTAACCAAAGAGTGGACTGTTATTTACAATACGCACAATATAACAAAGGTGGTTCAAACAAAACCCTACGGCTGTTTTTCCCTCTCTAGTGAACTTCCTCCAGGAGATCTCGGGACAAAATTGGGAAGGCACGTTTTAATTAAATCCCTTTTGCAAATAACTACTGACCATTATAAATCATTTGGTATCACATAAAACTATTTTACTCTTCTCTCTGTGGTGAGCAGAGTGAAAGGCCTTTTCAGGTCTAGATAAGTGTTAATAAATTACCCATGTTTCCCCGTTAATGGCTGTCAGCCTGCCTTGGAGAGATATCATTGTGTGTCATGAATATTTTGATGTTGTGATTAGATCAAAAATGCTGTGAATTCCTAAACAGCTCGACGCAGCACCGCTGATCAGAAATGGCTATTTCACCCAAACAGATTATAGTGCTTGCATATCTGCAGATAGGGAATAATTAGAATGACATCGGGCCTGTATTCTGCTGTAATAGCCCTGCTACTTTAGCCTATCCCTGTGATCTGGAGACTGCACGGAAATGCACGTGTTTCTGAGATTCAATGTACCTTGGCAGTTGAGATAATGACTATTCTGATGCATAAGCAATTTGTATTTACTGGAGGAGGGGAAAGAAAAATAAAATAGGGAGAGAAGAAGAAATAAACCCAATTCTCATCCCTGTGAGAAATTGATTAGATACTTGCAGCCATTTGTGTATGGTAGTTTCATTGCCTGTCCTCATTATTTGTGGAAGATTATCATCGCGCAGCATGCGCACATGCTACTTGATGTTTTAATTGACAGGCACAACAAAGGAAGAAGTGAGCTGGATCTCTGAACAGCACTGCAAGACTATTTTTGTGCATTTATTCTGAAATATCACATTTGCACCATACTGTGCTTGCTATTTCAGGTTAAAATAACATAAGATATTTTCTGAATCTCATTAGCATTGAGATAAAATGGTGATCAAAATGAGACTTTTGATTAAGTGTCATGGACTTTTTCTCTTGAGAAAAAATACCCAATTTCTCATGTGTTTCCTCTAAAGTTTCGAAAGAGATCTCAACAGTGTCTCATACTGTGCTCAAATTGCCAAGATGCTAAAGTCTGCAATTAAAAGTTTAAATGCCATCAAGATTTCAATATGAACTGAGATGTGCTACATTTATTTTTGTAGCTCAATACTTGTGTCAACGATTGGCTAATTTGTAATTACCCTGTAAAGCCTGACATATGAATTAATTGTCAGAGAAAAAAAAAATCTTTAAAAAAACTGTTTATTAAAACTTTAGATGAAATACTAAAAATTAAAATGTTTGCATTTGTGTTTTGAGTATCATATTTGGATCAGGAATTTATGGCTCAGTATGACATCGGAACTGAAGAAAACATCTAAATTTTATTTAGAGACCCAAACTGAGGAAAAATTGTAATTTGCTGCATTTACTGATATTTATATGGCCACAAAGCAAGATGAAATTCTGATAACTTGTAAAGTTAATCAATGAGATCTTTATCAGTATAGCAGACTACTGTTATAAGTTAGAATTGTTATACTGTTATATTTATATGCTTTATAACAGTAAAGCATATAAATATCAGTTGTCACTGTATAATAGGCTATGTGTTAGTAAGATGATATTAAGTTTTATGATCAAAGTTCTTTATTTATTTATTCATTTATTTATTGGTGGCAGGGCACGAGTCATGAAATAATGATTGAGATGTACATTCCTCAAAAGCCTGATGTATCATACTTGATACTAAGATTTAAACAAACAAAAAAATGATATGATCAAGTAAATCTAAGCGGTAACACTTTAGAATAATGGTCTGTAACTATGCAGGAAGTAATGCTTTTAACTAATATGGAAACAAGATTAACTAATCAATAAGTAATATCAAATTTATAAGTTCCTTATTAGGTAATCAATAATTACTAATTAATTACTAATCACAACATTATGTGAGCATACTTTCAATCATAAAATGGATCACTAATTACTCAAGTGTTACCTAGTCACTCTTCAAGAACTACTAGTGATCTGGACCATTATTTTAAAGTGAAAAATACACTTTTAAAGTAAAAATGTAACACTTAAGTAATTAGTGATGCATGACAAAAAAGCTGACCAATTATGTCTCAGACACACAGTAATGTTGTGGTTAGTAATTTATTGGTAATTCTTTATAATAAGTTTATTGTAATTGATGAGGCTAATTTCATTCAGTAATTCTTTGTAATTTGTCATAGTTAGTTATTAGTTCTATCTCATTCAGTAATTATTGATTACAAGGAACTATCTCTGTCCTAAATTTGATATCACTTACTGATTAGTTAATAGCAGTAGCTGAAGTGTTAATGTAGCCTATAGGCTACTCTAAAACATAATTCAGTGGCTTAGTAAATATCACAGTAATAATTAACTTTATTAACTTAATAAAAATCTCTGAATATCATTTACTTGATTGTTTGAGTTAAACATACCAAAATAATTGACAAAAAAATCCAACAGTTAATTTTGTCTAAAATGTAGTCATATTTAAGTTTTTTTTTTCACTAAAAGAATTTAGTATTTGACCAATTATTTATTTATAATAGGCCTACACTTAATATATTTCTGAAATTTCGATTGAGAATGGAGAATTGAACTGATCTCTTTCAAGAACCACAAAAATTACTTAATTCAAATCAATATTATTAATACATTTAACACATTCTTAAGAAATTGAGTAAGTTTACGCAATTAAAACAATGCACCCCTCCCCCCACCCTCTGACATGACAACTCAACGGTTGAGTGAGCGCGGGCTGTTTGAATTCTCTCCAGTCTCCAGAACAGTTCTCTCTTCTCTTCTCAGCGGCGTATAATTGGTGCATTTCCACTGTGAAATTCAGGTGTGTGTATGTTTTATTTTATCTATAAAATCATTACTGTGCTTTAAGTCATTTTATTTAATACAAAACAACATACTGGACGCAATGTGAGTCACCTAAAGGAGTGTCACGTCTGTCTTTTCGCTGATTGAAATGCCTGATCCCTTGCATAAAACACATGACTTTATTCCTGAAGAGAATGAATTATAATTAATTTGGATGATAAAATGTCCTCGGAACTGTGCACTGCTTGTTTATTGGCAGGTTATGGAGTCAGTCGCATCGCAGCATCTTTCGGATCTGAGTGAAAAGCAGGATGGCGGTCTGAAGTTGAAGTTCACCCGCAGAGCGCGAGTTCATCTCAGGCACGAGAACCAGCGCTGATCTGGTGGAAATTGATCTGGTGGAAAAGTGTAAAAAATAATGTTTCACCAAAAAAAATTTAGTAAATCATAGTAAAAGTTTTTAGAGAGCAGTAGGCCCACTCATGCAGAGTTACCTATTAATGACGGACCATTATTCTAAAAAAGTGTTACCATCTAAGTTGCTTCAGTTCAGTTAATGTTCTTGAAATATTACTAACAATATAATATCTTAAAATTACTTCATAAAAATCAGTAAAGATTTCACAGCAAAAAGAAACATGTATCACAACCTTGGGGGATGTTTTTACAATTAAACCAAAAGGCCATTTAGCCTATTTGCTTAAAAAGTATAAACTATCAGACAATCAATCAGTAGATTGTGTACAACAGTTTTTTGTTGTTGTTTTTTTCTAGCAAAGTTTTGATCATGTTGATAATTTTTGCATCAAACTTTTTTAGGGTTAAAGGGAAAAAGTTGGTATTCAAATGATGAAAAGAATATTAGATGACTTAAGAAAACTTTAAGTTGTACCTTTCCTTCATTCAGTGTCCGGTAACATTTGTGTTTAGTGTGTGTTGCTCAGCCTGTTATTTGAATTATTATTATTATTAAAACTTTGTGTTGGAACTCTATTATTTGTCTGTTGCCTGCAACCAGCTGTGACAAATAATTCTCCTGAGCTTTGAAAGAGCAACCTCAGAATAAGAATTTCCTCTATATTCTTACTTTGATATCTCAGTTGTTTCTCCTAAACAGAAATTATGTCAAATAAAGAGCTATAATTCTCCTAAGGAATTGTAGGACAACATTTGGGATAAAGTTTATGCTTAAAAACATCTGAGCAATAAAATTTTCCTCTGGGTTAATGCGAACACACAAACTTAAATAGATTAAGAAGCGTCTTTTAAATTGTTCAACTTTCTAAAGTAACTTATTTTTATTCGTTAATTAGTTTGCCCATATGCCACACATATGCATTCACTTTAATCCATATGGTACTTCCTTTATAAACAAATCTGGGAGTTATTCTGCACGATCTATGATGGGCTGATCCAGTCTAAGCAACAGAAGACAACAACAGCAAACTTCTAATTGTGCATGTGTGGAAAGAAACCAGTAATCTGTGCAGATGGTTGTCAAAATTGATGAATACTTCAAAAGAGATGCATCAGTCGAGATTGGCACTACAGTACGAGACCACAATGCAGTGCCCCGCTCAGTTTGTACGCTATTTGCCCGCAATCCCGCTGAAAGTGAGAAAGGAGATGTTGGGAAACATCTGGAAAAGCAAATCCCAAATGGCATCCTACGAGATTCTGCACTTGTCAGTCATCAGCCGTAATGGCGCTCTCTGGGTTGACAAGCTTTCATCAGAGAGGACGATGTTTATCGCTTCAGCAAACTGACGCGTGGCAGCTGTGTACTGACTGTTACTAGCACGGGCCATTTGAGCTAGTGACACTGAGGTATTACTTTGCACAAATGAAGTTAATTTAAAGATATAGAGGAACATTTAATTAGCGGTGTTTGCTGAGGCAAACATAACTCTTCGGTTTTGGTGTATAACGTCTTGCTTGCACTGTTTGACTAGGAACATAGCCTACCTCAAATCATGCAGCTTGATGATACGAAGTGTGCTATTATCAAACTTACTGTTTGTCTAAACTTTTAAATATAAAGGTTCCAAAAGGTGGTTTTTGCAGCAATGCCACAGAATAACCATTTTGGCCTTTGCAAAGAACCTTTCAGAATCGTTTTGTTTACTCAGTGTGTAGGACATTTAAAGGGATAGTTCACCCAAAAATGAAAATGTTGTCATCACTTACTCACCCTCAAGACAACCTCTAAACCTTTTTTCTTCTGTTGAACACACATAAAGATATTTTAAAGAATTTTGGTAATCAAACAGTTAACGGTAGCCATAGTAGGGGGGGAAAATACTATGGAAGTCAATGGCTACCGCCAACTGTCTGGTTACCAACATTCTTCAAAATATCTTCTTTTTGTGTTCAACAGAATAAAGAAACTCATACAGGTTTGGAACAACATGAGGGTGAGTAAATGATAACAGAATTTTAATTATTTGGGGGGGAACTATCCCTTTAAAAGAGACCACCCTGAACACCCTAGCATTGCAGAAGCATTTTTGCTTGTATAAGTGTCATTCCAGGTGTCGTGCATGAGAGGAACAACATGTTTCTCTGTCAAATATAGACTGCAATACATGACACTGATAATTCTCTGCAAGTATCTTGAGCAGTAGATTCAGACAGAAGGTTCACGTGGAGTTCAGGGTCACTTCCTGATGTTTAATGTATCTTTCCATTCTTCTAAGTCATTTATTCCCTTTCTCCCTCTCTATTTCTGCTTACCTTCTTATTGTATGGCAGGGTTACTATTTTTAACCTTCCTCTAAAGACCCTTCATCTGAGCACTGAGATATGACTGGGGTGACATTTTATGGAGTCAACAGTTTCTTATCGAGGGCTGTGTCTTAAGCTTTTCTCTCCAGGGTTTACTAGCACTGAGAGTGCGCTGAACTGCTCTGATAGCACTACTGATCTTAACAGAGGAAGACACTGATTTGTAGAGTTCTGAGCCCCTTACTGTCATCCAACTTCAGTTTACATTTTGTAATTTTGTAAAAAGGAAGGTTCAAAGGATTATGATGATTGCAACTGCGCAATCACTTAAATGATTTAACCTTAATTGTTACGGTTCTGAACATTTAAAAAAAGGTTTCAACTGGAGCCCTCTCATAAAAGTGCATTAAAACACCATCAGAATTATTTTGAGAATATTTTAATGTCAGTTAATAATAATATATTATCTATTATCTCAATATTAGGTGTATATATCTAAATATTAAATGTTATAATATTATCATAATCTAAATATTGTTGTAATTATTTAGAACTTTGAGCATTTTGATGTTTGAACTCTAAATGTTTTATCTCTTCTAAAAGGGCTGGCGTTTCTGTTTCCTTAAAAGGTTTATTCTTCCTAATTGCCGAATTTTACATTGTTTGTTCAAAGATAAACTAAAACATGTATGCACCAGTAATGAGAGGAACTGTTCTTCCTCTTGTGTGGATGGTCCAGCTCGCCAGTGATTAGATCAAGACCAATTCTGATTCTTGGCAGATTTAGTGATATGTAAAATGTCTTTGAAATAAGAGCTTGGTGGCATTTTGGAACAAACCAGCTTTAACTATCTGGACGTGTTTGAAAAGCATTTTCAACATTATCAAGTAACACTGAAAAGGTCCTTGTTGATTTGAAAGTGATAGGTGCAAATATCATGTCTGCTTTATAAAGCTGTCAGGGTTGTCTCTAAAGATTGTCTTTATCAGACATGTCTTTACTTTAAGTATAGCAGCTGATTGGATATTGGTTTAACATTTTTATACAATAATAAAGAGATGTCAACAAGTCAAGGGATGCTCTGCATTACAGAATTAAGGAACTAAGAGCACAACAATGCTACCATCTAGTGAGCAAATGGGATAGGACTCTACAGTTTAAAGGGAGGTCTGGACCAAAGAATGATTTAAATAATTCCCTTTGTTGATTTGTCTGGCAAAATACCCTCAATGTTTCCATGAATTTGATAATAAAATGATTTCAATGTTTCTTGTGGGAACGCAAAACCTTTGAGATATAAGCATTGAAATATATTTGTACCTCCCTTGTTTTTCTCACATCACTGCGCTCCTATAGGGGCTCGGTATACATATTACACTCACATAAATATGTTTTACCAAATGTTGTTTTTAACTTAATACCAAAAGGACTTTATTTTGACAAAAATGCAGGTAGGGCCTAAGTCAAAAATTAAACCATTAAGATGCTTACCTCCATTATCCCAGTATAAGAGGAGAAGAAACAAAGAACTTCAGTGAATAAACTTTGACTGAAGAAATAGTAAAAAAAAAAAAAAAAAAAAAAGTAGAAGAAAAAAAAAAATTCACTTTATGCAATTCTCTACATCAGTGTGTCAGTATTGATCAACACAAGTGAAGATCATGAGTGGTTGTGGGAGGTCTTCAGTGTACGTACCCTTTTCCTGTGATTTCTCAGGTCAAATAACCGTACTACTAACTTACAGTAGTTTCGCTTGTTTTTCTGTGTAGTCAGTGTGTTTATGCACACACATTTTGATTTTAAAGTTAGTATGAGATGGAAATTGCAATTTTATGTTCATTGTGTGTCCGAGTGTGATGTGATGATGAAACTGTGGGTTATCACCATGTGAACATCAGTTCACAGTGTTATTGTGTACATTGATTTATTGTTTAATGTTATGATTGTTTTCATATTGTTTACCTTTGATTAATGATATTATTTGTGATTATGTTAGATCTGTTAAAATGCATATGCAATAGCACTGACATTGAATGTGTTTCCGTTGTCATGGGAGTTAACCGCCCCCTACTGTTGGTATGATCTGTTGGTTTTTGGCGGGAAGATATCATATACAAAGGAGTGAGGCTAGTTGAGCCAGAAGGAGTTGAGCCATATGGAATGCCAAACCTGAATAAATAAATAAATAAATAAATAAATATGCGAAGAAATGTAGAAGAAGAAAAAAAAGACTATTTATACTTTTATTTCCTTATTTATGTATAATTATATTTTTTTCCACATTTATTTATTTTTTCATTTATTTATTTATGCATTTATTTACTTCCACTTTTATTTATTTTCACATTTATTTATGTATATATGTATACATTTATTTATTTATACATTTATTGCTCTGTATGCTAATGAGGGGGGCGTGTTTTACCTCAGACATAGCAACCAAGCTCAGAGTGGCAGTGCTGAAGCTTTGAGGCAACAGTGACACCTTGTCGTGTGACCAAACAATATGCAAGTGGTTTGTTGACGTGACTTTACAGGTCACGCAGGGAATAAATGACTGGAGATGGGCAATATTGCCAAAATCTTATATCATGGTTTATGTCCTTTAATATCACCCTAACTGTATGTATATAGGTTTACCATACATAGGCCTACTCTTTATTCTGGACATGGCCGTAAAACATCAGCAGGTCGGGATTTCTAAAATATCTGGGCACACATGAACAGAATCTGCTGGTAACAGACACTTTGACACGGAAGCGTGTGAAATTATCCACTATTAATCACATTTCATGTAAATATGCTGGATGAGCTTAAATTGTATGCATTCCATCCACAAGTTCTCCTGTATTGGAAATTAGCATTTTATTAAAATTTTTGTTAACACAAAACTTGTATTTCGAACAATAATTTTATTCTGCACCACAACAAAATTTTTTTTATTTTTATTTTTTTTATTATTTTTTTTATGAAAACTGGGTTCAATATATTTTTTTCCCTTTTGGACACGATGGACAACTATTGTAATGTTCTAAATTACAATGATTTTTGTTTAAAACATGGATTTTTATGTTTGGTTGTTTGTTTGTTTTTCTGAGGAAACTATTTTGCAAATCGCAATTACGTTACATGCCAACATATAAGCAGTGCTATTACGTTGGTCCTTAACCTAATATAGCCAATCTATTGCAGTGCTATTACGTTTGTCCTGAACAAATACATCCAAAGCAGGTTTCTTTTCACACGTAGCAGCTAATGCTGTTCATTTTGTTTTAATTATTTACTCCCTTTTTTCTCATTGGGCTACAAAATATTATCTATGCCAGGGCGAGTCAAATGGCGGCACCCAGATCATTTTTATCTGGCCCTCCAACTGGTTTTTGATGTTTAAAACCCCTCGCAATCTGATAACAAAGTCCCCGCAAAGGTTTAGCGCGTTCAGCGGTGAGTTTAACAACGCACGTGATCATTCAGCGGTGAGTTTAACAACGCAGCGGTGAATTTAACAACACTCAACTGCAGGTAAAACGGCCAAATACCATAAAGACGTTAACCTCTCTGTTATTGTAGCTATTGCATTGTCCTGCCATCATAAAATTTATATTTGTATATTTTATTTATATTTGTAAAATTATATTTTATCAGTAGGAAATCGCGCTGAAGAAGTCTCGTTCCGAGCACATCGCGATATTTGGCATCAGTTCACGTGTGTCAGATGTTGGTAAGTAAATAAATACGCTGTTCTAATAATGTGTGATATAATGTCTTTTCTGTTTGTGGATATTAATCTGCCATTATATCTGCCATCTCCACGGAGACTTTGCGTTTCATTGCTTTCTAATTCAAAATAGGGTGATTAAACACTGCCTGTCACGTGACGTGCTATAGGCCTAGATATTCATATCAGATTAAAAATAGTACAATTCTTTCCAAAGTTGTATTTGTAGTAGAAGCACAGTAAAAACAACACTTACCATGCTTTTACCTCAGTAACATTGGTTTTACTGTGATAAGTGTAGTAAAAAGACAGTAATCACAAAACTTACCATGCTTTTACCACGCTATTGGTAGTTTTAATGTGATACTTATTGTAAATGCACAGTAACCACAAAACTTACCATGCTTTAAACCTCAGTAACCTTAGTTTTACTGTGATTGGTGTAGCAAAGGACAGTACTCAAAAAACTGACCATGCTTTTACCTCAGTATTGATAGTTTTAAAGTGATATTTGTTGTAAATGCATATTAACCACAACACTTGCTATGCTTTTAATGCTTTATAATGTAACATCCAATATTTGTAAGGTAAATCAGTACTTTTCCCTTTAAATAATCCTATATATTATTATACATAATGATATTTTCTTTTCTCTTTTTTCAGCTGAAAAGACCAAAAGGGCCTTTCGGACTCAGTCAGCCCATTATTGTTTGAGGACAAGTAAACGGAGGAGACGGACAGCTGCAAAGGCAAATATTCGTTTTAACCCTAAATCAAACATTTTATCAAGCATTTGTTGTTTCTTAAAACTTTTCTCACAAAACCCATAGCCCAATCAGTACAAACATAGTCTGAAAGTCTTAATAATTCACAAGATTTAAGAAGTTGTCAAATCCGTATGATAATCGTACATATTTGTATACTCGTACACAATCCTGCAGCTTTTACTCCTAGTGCTGTCATTGGCTACTGCCTCAATTCCTGTACATATTTATCGCGATATTTGTAAATCAGTTGCGCCACTTCTTGGAAAGTAGTCGGATGTCCCACACACTGTCAGAAAGTTTATATTAATTGCAAATTGGTCCCCGTCTGTTTATGTTCCAGTGATACATGATGTCTCTCCACACCTCATAACCTACCTCTGTTTGCAAGAGTGGAAAAGCTTATCTGACTTGTCACATGACATCAGATACTCGATTATTTTGTCATAATCAGATCAGTTACACTGCTGATAACTGTCCCGTTTGCATGTAAATCATTTTCATGTGATTATTGCTTGCTATTAAAGACATACTTTTATTCATAGAAATGCCCACATATCAGTGAACTTATAACATAAAAATGCTTTTAACATTTAATTATGCAACACTCTTTACAGAAAACATATCCCACGCTTATGGATAAACTCACAACGTCATCATCAAGTGCTGTGCTGGGCACATTGGGCAACAAGTGTCCTCCAACGTATTCGATCCGTAACCAAGTTCTTCACATCTTCCCATGGGACACTGACATTCTTCAGGTCTTCGTGGAACATCTGTCTCCGTATCTTCCTTGGTCTTCCCTGTCTCCTGCATCCTCCTGGTGGTGTCCACTTCATCACTGTGTTTGGGTGGTGTTGTTTGGGCATGCGTAGGATTTGTCCAGCGAGGTGCACCCTTTGCTCTGTCACAGTTTCTGAAAGTCTTCATGTGGAGTCCCACTCCTCCTCAGGATCTCTTTGATATATGCAGAACCAATATTGAAAATAGTGATTTATCTTTTTCCATGTTGTTAAAGCATTTTGTTTTCTCTTTTCAGCTTCATAAACTGTACTTGATTTCTGCCTAATGCCTTTATAAAAAAGGGTCAGTGCTCATCAGGTGTTTTGCTAAAGGACATATTCATTGCATAGTTACAATAAAAGTGACCAATAATCACAAGGATATAGAATGAAAGATGAGAATGTAAAATGTTGTGCTTATGTTTTTGCCTATTTGTTCTTTAAAGCGAAGAAACAAATGTATTTTCACAACAAAGTTGAATCTCATCTTTTGGTTTGTAAATGTATAACTTCATCATAGCAATTTTTTTAACGTTAATGTATGTGTCACTATAATAGTTTGCCCCTGTATCTGGATATTTTTAATTAACTGATTTGTATACTGTTGTGCAGTAGTTTTGGTGCTACATTTGTCTTTAAACAGTTTGACATTAAATATTGGAATAAGCTTTCAAAATTGTGTCCATTCATTGTGATTTTGTTACATTTATTTGAATATAATTGATATACCTTTGACTATACATACACTGTAAATGTTAGAAGCACTTTAGTAGGCCTACATGCAATTATCTTTAATTAAAATACTGCAAAACTACTCCTGCTGTAGGCCATTGCTTAGAAAAAAGTTTCTCTTTCAAATGTATTTAAGCATCTGTCTAATCAAATAAGCAAATTTGTGTCATTGATCATGTGAACTCGTTTTTGGATAGTAACCACACAAAGGAGTCTTTTGTTTTTAAATATGAGTTTTATAATTTAATTAGAAGGAATACATGTTTAACAGCCTAAATATAACATATTTAAGGTATCTATCCATGCAGCCGGAACCAGAAGAGATCTGTCATCGTTTACCATAAATGGGCATGTAAGTGTGACGAGTCTGTTCAGCTGGGTTGTTATTGGCTGTGACTTTATCGCAGAACTCGCTGTGATTGGACAATCGTTTAACCCATATAAAACGGCGCTTCATGTTACAAAGTATGGTTTGGTGTTATTATTACGTTAGTTATACATTAAGCTAACTATAAAGTGTCTCTATGTTGTGAGAAATTACTCCTTTACCGAGATCCTAACCCTAACCCTAAGCATGTCTGCACATTTCAATGAACTACAGCACATATGTTTCCTGTTCCATTGATAGAATGACAGAGATATGTGGGTAATGTAGTTTAAAACGTTTAGTAATAAAACAATAAATGTTAAATAAATAATATATTTAATGGACAACTGGATATCTAAATATGTTCATTGTGCAAACCTTTATGACATATATGAGGGACAGGCTGAAATTTGATATTTTACTGTGTGCACTTTAAAAATAACCTTTATGCCAGCTTTCCATATATGTCTGAAAACTGTGGCCAACATTATTTATTAAACATAGCATAAGCAGTTGTCCAGCTGATTTTCTCTTTGATACACAAACCGGACTTTGAGTTACAGCCATTTGAAATGTGCGTTTGTTTGCTCTTCTGGGGGCCGTTGCTGGGCTGTACAATCTACACAGATCTATACACACTATTACTATTACCAGGGCTGGACTGGTAATCTGGCATACCGGGCAAATGCCCGGTGGGCCGACGTGGTTCTTTTCTTGATTGACACTGGGCTGGCCCAATCACAGCTTTAAAAACCTCCCCCTTTGGGCTTTGAGTTAGCGTGCAGTGTCAAGTGTGTATCTGTCAAAATAGTCTAAGTAAGAGATGGAGAAGAAACGCATGGAATGTGCAGAGAAATAGCGTGTAATAGAAATAGCAGACGCTGTAAAATGTGTCAAAATATATATGTTTTCTGCAGCAGCAGGACCTTCATCAGCTCCAGTGGCTGATGAGGAGGATAGTGAGGAGGATCAGGGGAGAGATGAGAAAGTGTAGAGTCCGCGCGCGGTAAGCAGAACTACTTTCAAAACACTTTGGCTATGAGTGTAGGAACCCATTACCCAGTTACGCATTATTTCCACATCTGCATAGTTGACGATTACAGAAGTTTACTAGAAGTTTAATGAGACGCGTTTTTATCCATGTTTTCCGCCAAAATAAAAGCTTGATGCAGTTTCCGTCAAAATAAAAGATCATGTGCTTATCTCTTTCAAGTTTAGAAATTAGTACAAAACTAACTATGAAAGTTTTCTTTATTTTTCAGTGCATTTGTTTTACAATATATGGCTATTAGGCTACTGTCATGAGATTAATATTATATAACTATTATTATGTAGTAATATAGACAGACACTGTTACTAAAAGCGGTTTGATTTTTTCTTTGTTATATTTGCACACTGAATATGGGTTGGAGCTTTTAATTTTGAACCCTCAAACTGCACCAGATTGATGAATTTAACATTAAAATGCACACAATTTTCTTAAGGGGAGCATGCCCCCAAACCCCCCTAGAAAGACTGAGGTCCATACACAACAGTTTTACCAAAAATCCTGTGAGAAACACTGGTATTGCTATGCCAATGCAGCTTATAGCTTGTTTTTTGGATGCATCACTGTGGAGTATAGTTCAATTGTATTAATAAATTACAATTTTGTACTTATTTCATCTGTTAACTCTCATTACATGGCATTAGTGGTTTTTATGAATAGGAGTTGAACAAAAACATATTCAAGGGCATGCAAAGATGGGTGGTGTTTATGATCATGTAGTGGGCCATGTCTGGGCCAAAATGCCAGGGCCGATTTTCTGTCCCAGTCCAGCCCTGACTATTACACATTAAGGGTAATGCACCATTCAGTAAAAAAACAAAAACAGTCCCAACATTTCCTTTTCACCCCCTCTGATTGCTGCTTATATGCCTGACATCAGTGATATATGCTTTCATTCGAAAAGCAGTTGTAGATGTACTAGAATGATCAACATGGATCATCTTCAATTAAGCGTTAAGTATTTATAGCAAGATAGCCACTGCAGCCTCTTGCTATTCACATAGCTTCCTTTTATTTCACTGCAAACTGGCATACATGCAAGTATGTGCAACTTTTGTTGCATTGTTGTCCCAAATATCATTAACCAGATCTACATTTGTTATGTCCCACGTAAAAGAATCATGGTCATTAATTACATGTAGTTATTTATACGTTATTAATTATATGTAGTTATTTTTAAATTAATTAAACTAAAGAAATAAGAAATGAAAATTTCTCAAATTAAAATTTCTATTTACTGTACCAAACACCACTTTCAATACACAATAGTCACCATACTTTATTAAACAACACTTTATTGGAGGACAAAGCATAAAGTTGATAAAGTAGCATAAAGAAAAATGAGATTCAAGATAAATAAAAATGTGTCTTCAAAAATACATTAACATCATATGAATCCAATCACAGCTGCTAAAGCCACAAAACGAGTGCCAGAGAATCATATTCAGTCACCTATGATACAGAAAACAGATTTGATATTGTGTTGGAAAATAATGATTCATTATCACAGCTAAACTGGTTTCTTGCTCTTCCCTGCACGTCTCTATCGTGTTCGTGTTCTTCTTCCTTGTCTAAACAGTTTGTTCAGTTGAAGAACAGAAGAACAGAAGATGTGATCACTGATGTGGTGGAGTTTTTTCTTAACCAGAGGAAGAAGTCTCAACATCCCATCGTCAGGCGTTCTCCAGTCCTGGTCTGAAAGTAAAACAAAAATCACAAACCATTCAAATGAAGTTGTTTAATGGACAGTCGGGTCAGCTTATGTTCTGCGTTATTTAAAGCAGTGATGGTTTACTCTGGCCCTCAGTGTCCACTGTCCTGCAGATTTAGCTCCGACCTCAAACCCTCCTGCCTATTGTCTAGAAATAAACCTGAAGACTTTGGTTAAAATTTTCAGATGTGCTCGATTAGGGTTGGAGGTTAACTCTTAATTAACCTCAAAAAGTAGAAGGCAAAGGGCCAGAGTTGCCTGTTCCTTACATAAATTTACAAAGCAGCAGTCAGTACATTATATAATATACACATTGAAGTATTATATATATATACACATATATATATAATATTGCAGCACATAATATAAGCTAAGTACTGAACAAAAACTGTTTTACCCATATCAAGAGCAGCCTATTTTAAAAGATATTTAAGAAAGGCATGGTCTCTTTTGAGCCTTTGCCAGTGATGCTTGATTTCTTTCCAGACAACATACTCTTCTGTCACTTGTTTCAAGAGCTTCACTTGGTCAAAAACCAAGTGATAACCTGTACAATGTAAAATTGTCAACATCAAATTATGTACTACATTTTGCAGCATTGTTTCAATACAATACATACCAATGGACTCGCACACTTTTCTGTCTTCTTTGGGCACCAGATGTTCCTTCCTCACCCGAAACAAAGGACTTATTCGATTAGCTTGCGTTGATATAAGGACTGGTCTTCCTTCTCTGCTGTAAAACAAGAAAGTCTCGACTTACTCTATGTGCAATTACTATTGTTCTTGAAACATAAATTAAGACAGTTATAAATAAGTTAATTTACCATATGATTCAGGAGAGAACATTTGATGAGTAAATACTGATTGCAATATTCTAGAAACTTCACCTGGGAAGGGCTGATCACGGCAAGATTCGCTGCGACTCACTAGTAGCTCTTGTGAGGGTTTGCTCTTAAAAGAGCTGTTGAGTTTGATATTGGTAGACCTTTAGAAAAAAGGACTAAGTAATCCTGCAAAACAGAAAGGAAGGTAATTGTAATACATTACTTGCAAATAGTCAGTTTATAACTGTAGGATATGTTTTCTGTAAAGAGTGTTGCATAATTAAATGTTAAAAGCATTTTTATGTTATAAGTTCACTGATATGTGGGCATTTCTATGAATAAAATGTCTTTAATAGCAAGCAATAATCACATGAAAATGATTTACATGCAAACGGGACAGTTATCAGCAGTGTAACTGATCTGATTATGACAAAATAATCGAGTATCTGATGTCATGTGACAAGTCAGATAAGCTTTTCCACTCTTGCAAACAGAGGTAGGTTATGAGGTGTGGAGAGACATCATGTATCACTGGAACATAAACAGACGGGGACCAATTTGCAATTAATATAAACTTTCTGACAGTGTGTGGGACATCCGACTACTTTCCAAGAAGTGGCGCAACTGATTTACAAATATCGCGATAAATATGTACAGGAATTGAGGCAGTAGCCAATGACAGAACTAGGAGTAAAAGCTGCAGGATTGTGTACGAGTATACAAATATGTACGATTATCATACGGATTTGACAACTTGTTAAATCTTGTGAATTATTAAGACTTTCAGACTATGTTTGTACTGATTGGGCTATGGGTTTTGTGAGAAAAGTTTTAAGAAACAACAAATGCTTGATAAAATGTTTGATTTAGGGTTAAAACCAACACATACATACCATTGCGAATATTTGCCTTTGCAGCTGTCCGTCTTCTCCGTTTACTTCTCCTCAAACAATAATGGGCTGACTGAGTCCGAAAGGCCCTTTTGGTCTTTTCAGCTGAAAAAAGAGAAAAGAAAATATCATTATGTATAATAATATATAGGATTATTTAAAGGGAAAAGTACTGATTTACCTTACAAATATTGGATGTTACATTATAAAGCATTAAAAGCATAGCAAGTGTTGTGGTTAATATGCATTTACAACAAATATCACTTTAAAACTATCAATACTGAGGTAAAAGCATGGTCAGTTTTTTGAGTACTGTCCTTTGCTACACCAATCACAGTAAAACTAAGGTTACTGAGGTTTAAAGCATGGTAAGTTTTGTGGTTACTGTGCATTTACAATAAGTATCACATTAAAACTACCAATAGTGTGGTAAAAGCATGGTAAGTTTTGTGATTACTGTCTTTTTACTACACTTATCACAGTAAAACCAATGTTACTGTGGTAAAAGCATGGTAAGTGTTGTTTTTACTGTGCTTCTACTACAAATACAACTTTGGAAAGAATTGTACTATTTTTAATCTGATATGAATATCTAGGCCTATAGCACGTCACGTGACAGGCAGTGTTTAATCACCCTATTTTGAATTAGAAAGCAATGAAACGCAAAGTCTCCGTGGAGATGGCAGATATAATGGCAGATTAATATCCACAAACAGAAAAGACATTATATCACACATTATTAGAACAGCGTATTTATTTACTTACCAACATCTGACACACGTGAACTGATGCCAAATATCGCGATGTGCTCGGAACGAGACTTCTTCAGCGCGATTTCCTACTGATAAAATATAATTTTACAAATATAAATAAAATATACAAATATAAATTTTATGATGGCAGGACAATGCAATAGCTACAATAACAGAGAGGTTAACGTCTTTATGGTATTTGGCCGTTTTACCTGCAGTTGAGTGTTGTTAAATTCACCGCTGCGTTGTTAAACTCACCGCTAAATGATCACGTGCGTTGTTAAACTCACCGCTGAACGCGCTAAACCTTTGCGGGGACTTTGATATTGCGAGGGGTTTTAAACATCAAAAACCAGTTGGAGGGCCAGATAAAAATTATCTGGGTGCCGCCATTTGACTCGCCCTGGCATAGATAATAATTTTGTAGCCCAATGAGAAAAAAGGGAGTAAATAATTAAAACAAAATGAACAGCATTAGCTGCTACGTGTGAAAAGAAACCTGCTTTGGATGTATTATGTTCAGGACAAACGTAATAGCACTGCAATAGATCGGCTATATTAGGTTAAGGACCAACGTAATAGCACTGCTTATATTAGGTTAAGGACCAACGTAATAGCACTGCTTATATGTTGGCATGTAACGTAATTGCGATTTGCAAAATAGTTTCCTCAGAACGTATTTCATGTGATACAGGGTTGCAAAAAACATGCATTACTGTAAACGGGATTCTTTCACACTCTGGGACATTCTCTCTCCCATCTCCTTGTCTGGGTGAATTATCTATTAAAAATCATGCAACAACAAAGAAGTGTCTTCATTGAAAGACTTCATCCATATAGAATTTTCAAAGATTTTAACCTGAAAGAAGTGAAGGAAATGAGAAGGAGTTATCTTACCGTTCCAAGTCTCCCTAAAGTGAAAGTATTTTCATTTTAAAATAATAAATAACATATAGCCAACCCATCTAAAGAATTCCTTAAATCAAAATTTGATATTGGAGAAAACTCTTGTCAATTTTGTGAAATTGATATTGAAACAACTGAAAATATTTTCTTTTATTGTAGGCCTAATTACTCAAAATTGTTTTGGTCTCAATTGTGCAGTAAAAGGTTGTGTATAATGTGAATCCTCTTGAATACAAACAAATTAAGTTTGGTGTACTGAAGAAAGATTGTTCACAACACTATTTGGTCAATAACCTTTTTGAACTTGCTAAACACTTCATTCTTAAATGAAAAACCCCGTCCTTTCCTTATAATGAACTTAAAGCTTTTGCTACTTCTCTTTCAAATTAAAAAGCTACTACACTAGCCAGTTTCTTCAATGAGCTATGTACCCCTTGCAATAACTTACTTTGCTATTTTGTTGTTCTTTCAATCATTTCAATTATATACTTTTAATTCATTTATTTATTTTCTCTTCCTTGCCTTTCATGGTTGTAAATATGATTTGAGACTTATAATATGATTTCAGAACCGTTGCGTGAAAACACGTGGTGTTTTCTTTCTGAACGAATCAGTAGCCTATTTGAACGAATCGTCTGAATTAATGATTGAACTCACTCGTTAAGACGGTGGCTTGGCACCACCTACTGGCTGTTTCATATTTAAATGTAGCCTATCATTTCATATTTCAATATTCAAAATGTTATATTACAATTTTTATCTCATAACATTATTTATGCAATTGTAATTGCAGTGCAAATGCATCCATGGCTCCTCTGCAATAACAGTCTGTGTAAATAATATCGAATGTCATTCAGAGTCAGCGTCCCACATCTGCAGTGCGAAGATGGATTTTGTTGAAACTGATTTTATTTTACTGGTTACATCCCTATAGTAGGCTAGTGCCTTATTAACTGGATTGATCAGTTAAAAATTAAGAACTTAGGCTACATGATGATGCATATAGCCTACTATTTAATAAGGTTTTATAAAATGCCCCAGGAAATCAATTTATAGCGGAAATGTCACCTTTTTATGGAAAAGTTTGTTTCTGTTGCTGTCAACATTGTTTTTGAATGATACATTAAAAATGCAGTTAGCTTCTGTGTACGGATCTACAATGCATGGCATAAAATGTGGTTAATAGTGGATAATTTCACACGCTTCCGTGTCAAAGTGTCTGTTATCAGCGGATTCTGTTCATGTGTGCCCAGACATTTTAGAAATCCCGACCTGCTGATGTTTTACGGCCATGTCCGGAATAAAGAGTAGGCCTATATGGTAAACCTATATACAGTTAGGGTGATATTAAAGGACATAAACCGTGATATAAGAGTTTGCCCATATTGCCCATCTCCAGTCATTTATTCCCTGCGTGACCTGTAAAGTCACGTCCACAAACCTCTTGCCTATTGTTTGGTCACACCACAAAGTGTCACTGTTGCCTCAAAGCTTCGCACTGCCACTCTGAGCTCGATTGCTATGTCTGAGGTAAAACACGCCCCCCTCATTAGCATACAGAGCAATAAATGTATAAATAAATGTAGACATAAATACATATACATAAATAAATGTGAAAATAAATAAATAAATAAATAAATGTGGAAAAAATATAAATAAGGAAATAAAAGTATTAATAGTCATTAATTTTTATATATATATATATTTCTTCGCATATTTATTTATTTATGTATTTATTTATTTATTATTTATTTATTTATTTAAGTCAGGTTTGGCATTCCATAGTGCCAAGGGCCAGAGTGCTGTAAGATGTGAGTCGTCATTGTCAGAGGCTTGTTCCTCGAGGCTAGATCTGATGCCTTGTTTTGCTGCCCTCAGCATGTTTTATTTAGGTTTTGTACCATCTATTTTGAGTATTTTTGATGATTTGTTTTGTTTATTTTGAACTTCATTTGGAGCACGTGTGCAGAGACAGCTTTCCAAATAAATTCACTTGGACGTTAATGATCACCTACGTTGTACTCAACTTATTCCATCTTTTCCCGGGCCTATCGGCAAACAAATTTACGTTACAACTCAGGGTAACTAACCAGCCCTTTGCGGCTTTCCTACATCAGGCGGCAGTGGTTGCAACAGCTTCCCGACAGGGGAACTATCATTTGTGTTTTCAAATAAACAAAATAACTTAAATAAAATTTAGCTAATTTTGCTGAATTAGATTAAATGAAACTATTTTTCCATTGCTACAGTGAAACGGCCTCGTTTCATGTTATTGACAGGTTTCTGGAGGGGAGGGATTGAATCTCTTCTGGATACTGAACAACAACCCTATAGACGCTTTTCACATTTCCGGCTTTCTCAGAAGCAGCCGTCATAATTGGGTGAACCTGAGAGAATACATTAAATATAATTTTTTGTGTTCCCATTTGCTCAAATAGCAAAAGAAAATCTCCACAATATTGTTTTCACAACTTTTAAAATAGAGAAGGATAACAGCATTCAGAAAAGAGAAAGATGTCAATTTTACCGTCACTCCCACAGCTGCTGTATTAGAAACACCCTCACAGCAGCTTTAACTAGATTTTTTGTAATTTGATGCAAAGTAATATAATACAAAGTACAGTGTTATAAATATACATCCATTTTTTAAAAATGAAAATATAAAAAAGCTTTGCAGGATTTACAATGCTGATTACTGATTACAAGAAAGTTCATCCATCAGGAAAATAATCCATACTGCTCCAGGGGGTTAATAAAGGCCTTTTTTTGTGAGAAAAATATTCATATTTATTACTTTATAAACTATGATCACTGGCTTCAGGTAACGGCCGTATGCGAGTCGAGAGCTGTATGGATTACTTTTATGATGGATGGATGCGCTTTGGGCTTCAAAACCTCAGTTACTATTCACTCCCATTGTAAAGCTTGGAAGAGCCAGGATATTTTTTTATATAATTCCGACTGTTTGGCTGAAAGAAGAAAGTCATATACTAGGATGGCTTGATGGTGAGTAAATTAACTAATTAAATTAACTAAGCACAGAGCAAGATGGCAGAGCATTGAAAACCGCTGCAGGGGATTTTAATATTTGTAATTATATATTATGAGAACACATGAATTTAAAAAAAGTATGTGCGTGGATTAATCATTTATAATAAACTGCAATATTCCATGAAAAATATGAAGTGCCAGTTTTTATTTCATGGTGAATTTAAGTGTCCATTGTCCATTCGGTGTTACTTTTGTTTGTTTTTATCTATAAAAAAGTTTTCAGTAATAGGGGTTTTAAAAGTTATTTACCACTTAATTAAAAAATAATTATATCAACAAATAAATATTTTCCAGTAGCTTGGTGGAATGAGTGGTTTGTTGGTTTATTTTTTTAAATAATTTTTTGTATAAGTCGATCATGTTGCATGTCTAATTTTAGTTTGCTTTTCAAATGTTTTTATGTAGATATTATTATTATTATTTTACCCTTGTCCCAGACCCAGACTTTCAATCTTACAATATGAAAATCCATTATAATAAAATCTGAAATTTTTATGATTATGTAAACAAGGAGTAAAATAATCAATTTCAGTATTTATTTGTGAAAATAATTTAGCTGTTCCCACAGTAGTGGTGTCATTTCCATCACAACAAAGGATGCATTTAGTAGCAACACTTCCGAAAATTCTTTGTCGTCTTGATTTATGTAGAATTATGTTATAATTAAATATATTTTTCTTCAGAATATTACAGAAAGCACATAAGCCAAAACACTTAATGACAGGTCAGTATGAACATTACACAGTGTACTTTGAGAAAAACTGATTTAGGCAGCTGAAGAATTACATAATAAAATACTAACTCCAACAGCTTTTGGACACTGAGAACAAAAAAATAAAAATAAAAATCCTGAACCATCTGTTTACTTCCTAACGGATTTAACCCCGTCATTGGGCATGCGTGGATGACACGACATCTGTCACTCGGTAAGGGGCACGTAGGCCGTTTGAATAGAGACCAGATGTTAGTTTTTCAACCCATGATGTCTGAGCTCAACAATACAGGGGCGCTTGAATACAGTGACCTCTCTGACTATGAGAAGAAGACCCCGCGGTCAAAGCCTTTGTTAAACAAAGCGGCTAGCTCTCTGTAATACTACATTAGTTGCTGTATTATCCTTCCACAGTCCTTCCACATAAGCCCTGTCTCTTCTGAACTTTGGAAAGTAGTTAAAGACATTAATAATAGCCTATATATTTTTTTAAATGTTAAATGTGAAAATCACAGAAATACATAACATAATATCAAAAGAGCACAAAAGACAAATATTGAACAAAATTAAAAAAGTTACAAAATTACACAAAATGTAACATTTTGTCATCATGAAAAATTAAAGGTTCCTTACAACAGACTGATACGTTTGTAACAGGATATGATAACAGGGTGATATGTTTTCTAAGTGTATGTGTTCAAAGGTTTTGACATTTTATTAAAGGAATTAAAAAGGGACTTTATATCAGAGGAGAACATTCTAAAATTGGGATTACAGTGAATGGTTCTGGCTTTGTGAAGATGAAATTTATACATAACCATTACAGTAGGAGTTGAGAATTGACCATCACTGGTGTTGCAAGGTTAACTGGGCCCCCTGTTGTTCCATTATTAGGCTGTCCTGGCCCCATGTACAGTACCCCGTCTCAATCCATGAATTGTGAGTTAAAAAATAATAATTGTGCGAAAGTTAATGGCTCCTTATTATTTTTTTATTTTTAACGTATTGTGGGCAACGTATTGTGTGTGTGTGCGTGTGTGTGTGTGTGTGTGTGAGAGAGAGAGAGAGAGAGAGAGAGAGAGAGAGAGAGAGAGAGTTGTTCAGAGGGGGAAGGGCTGGTTTGTGGTGGTAAATACCCGGCTGTAACAACACACAAGCGATCGGAAAGGCCAAAATTCCGCAAGTAGATTTCAGTCAGAGCAGCAGACGATCATGCTATTGATTAAGCCTGATGTCTAGTTTTATTTTCAGTATTTGGTTTGGTCAGATTTCTGTTAGCGACATCATGCAGTAACTTAGATCAGTGTGTGGCTATATTTGTCTGGATTAGGGCTATTTGACACCTTTAAACTCTTGGAATTAGCGCTTTCACGTTGGATCATCGATAGATTAGTGTTGATCTCGTCTCAGGCTTTTAAGGACACTTTGTGTATGTTTTAAAGGAGCTCGTGTGCTAAACAAAAGCGCTAGCACAACCGGCTAGTCAACACTGGTGCATTTAGTCAGTTTATATAGAAATCTTATCAATGATGGACATCGGAAAGGATTTAGCTTCTTTACTAATTAGATAAATGTGCATTTCACCCCAGAGGTTCATTAAATGAATCAATGGGTTTTATAGTAGTAGGTTAGATTATAGGTGTAGGTTGACATTAGCATTAACGTTACCCTGTTAGCATTAGCGACTCCTTTGTTGGGAAGACTGATCGTGATTTCACTCACTTTGCTTTTTATTGAGGGAAATTATCGCTTTTATTCAAACTTATTAATGATTTTATTATGTATACATTGTTATCGTTTATCTAAGACGTTCGTTTTTCTGTAACATAAGTGTTATATCAAGATAGAAGTAGGAAACGAAAAAGAAATGTTGAACAGCTAACGTTAGTGTCTCTGGTAATACTCCTCTATAGAACACACATTGTGTATAAATAGCGATACTAAAACTACAGAGTAGCACATTTTATCATTTAAAGCTATTATGGCCTACATTTTGAACCTAAACACGATCTGTTTGCTATGGACACATCTACTCTTCATTTTTATGGGTAAGACACTTCTCTACCGTTTATTGATTTATATAATATATAGACTAACGTTACGTTACATGTTTATTCTATTTCTCTACTTACAAATCTCCCTGTATGTGTTTTTCTCACGCTATTTTTGGTTATGTTAAAATAGCATTAATGTACTAGTAAAATGCAGTAGGCTAACGTTATTTCTTACATGCTTGGTTATAAACTAGTGGTGTGATATTGCAGTGGTGCTGCTATGGGAAAAGTGTGCTGCTTTTCATTCACATACATTGAGGTTTCTCTCATGGTTAAATTGGGTTTGATTTAATTACTGCCATATAAACACTGACACGCTTTAAACATGTAACGTTAGAGTGAATGTGATGACATGGCTTGTGTTTGAGATCAGATCCGGGTGAATGAAGGGAACAAAGACTTCTATTGTTTACAGCATGTCTGTCCATCTCTGTGATTGAATCCCATCATCTTGACTTAAAACAAAACAAATTAATCCCTTTGCCCTTCATTCTCTCGTTTTATTTCCCATCCACCTCTCTTTATTTCCCCTGATGAGGGATTTTCAAACATTTACATCTCATGTTTTGGGGATTTTTTTTTCTTTTCTTTCTTTTCCTCTTTCACTTTTGATTATGTTCGGAGTATTCCTGCTTTCTAACTTTCTATGTAAAACAGATCAGGGGTGTTTTTTAATGTGCAACATTAGATGGAAATGGTAAAGCTAGTTGAATGTAGCTGAATGGCAGCTATAAATGCAGATTTACTGGAAAACAATAACATACTGTGAATTTGCACATACTTTTCAACAAATCTCAACTAATTTTTGAAATTGACACAACTGAGCCCTGGCCATCCTTAATCTTGCAGTAATACTTTACAATAAGGTCTAATTTGTTAACATTAGTTAATGCATTAACTGACATTAACAATAGTTATATAATAATAGTTATACATTAATAATAGCAATATATTTTTACAGCATTTATTAACCATTGTTAATTATAGTTTTATAAAGTTCTTATTCGTGTTAGTTGTCAGTGAATCAACAACTAATGTTAACAGATGCAACATTTGATGGTAAAAAAAAAGATTAGAAGATGTTCATTGTTAGTTCATGTTAAATAATGTTGACAAATGAAACCTTATTGTAAAGTGTTACCCTTCTTACTGTTGGCGTTACACTATTTTATTATTTAATAGATAAATCCGTGTAAAGTTTAATTGTTAACCACACTCTAGTTATTCAGAATTTCTTGTAAAGTATCATAAAGACTGGTCCATCTGTTCCAGTTGTCAAATTTGTCGCTGGGGATCTTACAGCTGACCTATTGATATAGGCAAGCTAAAATATCCACCGTATCCATCAGTTGTTGTACATTTGTTGTATAGCAGCGGCCCGGTTTGCATGCCTGTGTTTGAATGTGGATTGTTTCTCCTTTGCTTTGCTCCCATCATGCCCTCAGCTGCTGTAAGCCAACAGACATAAGTGTGGGAAACCCCAACAGATGATGTTTTGCAAGCTCAAACAATGAGGGCTCTTTGGGGCTTACCTTGGGTTTTTTTTTTTTTTGTGTTCATGCATACAGAAAAGTATATTGTAAATAGTACGTCTACAGTATACTGCAGAAGAGGATGCTTTTGTACATAGCCAAAGATTTAATTGCTAAACCCCTAAGTTATCTAACAGTCATCCTGTGTGGCTTTTAGATCGTACTAGTTGCATCTGATCAGTTTGTATTGGTGTTGGATTTTGGCTGAAGTGGAAGGTACTAGAACGTGCCAAAATACTCAGTAATCACTAATTTAAGTCTATATATTAGATTGCAATGTTTTTTGTAAAGCATTTAAAAATGTGAGCAAGCAAGCAAGTGATTCACTCTGGGATGAAAAACCTAGCTAAGTTTTGGTAAGCATTGGCCAACAAATTCAATTTTACTCCACTGAATGAAGAATGGAGGGAGTTTCCCTAAAAGTGTCACTATAATGATATTGTGAGAGAAACATACTGACAGGAAAATTATTATATAAATTAGATACAGCAGTAACACCCAGTCTGCCAATTTTGAAGTCTAGAAGTCTAAATTGTGATTAATTTTCCTCTGCTTCCTTTCCATTCTGATTTTGAAGTAAAGCATTGTGTCTTGTCTTCAGAATTACTGTGGGTGTTTGAACCAAATTTCTCTTTGTTGCTTGAAATGTGGGTAGCATTCTGGGTCAGTCTGTTGCTCACAAATGCGCCGTTTTAAAATTGGTTTGATTCCACATTGTTCCTAGTGGATCAAATTTAGACTTTGTTTTTTAAAGCTCTGCTGCACACTAGATTGAGTTTGAAGGATCATGTCTTTTTGCACCCTTTAGGTTTTCATCTACACATTAATTTCTGCAGCTTCATATGGTATATCTATGAATATCTGTTTTTTTTTGTCTGTTTTTCAGAAAATGCAGTTTCTTCGGAGCACAGCGAGAATGTATATGTATCAGGGATGTCGAACGGTAAAGTCTTGAGTTCTGTTTTGGTTTACATACCCAGGTTATAGATCTTGTTCATCTTCAGAGCAAAATAGACACTTAATGAGGTTAAACTCTGTGGGTGTCTGATATCCAAAACATTTTTTCAGAGTCCTCAAACATAGCTTATAGGGAGCTGTATGTGTCTTTGCAGATCACTTTCTTTTAAAGGAATGTAAGGCTCTTGATATTTAGCCCAGATTAGTCTGCTACCCACATGTTACCTCTTGCCTGGCTAACTTTTAACTGCTACTCTTTCATCCACCCCATTTCATTAGTAGGCCAGCTTTATTTCTAGCATTTTTTTGAGGGTGAATTCAGGAACCCACCTTTTTAGGTTATATTGCACATGTATTTAGCAATTTACTGTTTTGGTGTTCATAATTCAGTGAGCTGTATGTAGAAATCATATACACTCTTTTTTTTAAATGACTCTGCCTTGAAGTCTAAAGCATAATCTCATAATTGTAATGAAGGCTAGAATGCATTTCAGCATGCTGTTTGAAACATTTATTCTGAATGAAGTCAGCAGAAATGTTAACAAATATTTAATTCCCTAATTTTTTAATTAGGGAATTAAATATTTGTTAACATTTCTGCTGACTTCATTCAGAATAAATGTTTCCAACAGCATGCTGAAATGCAAAATGGTTTAAGCTAACTAAAAATGAACTTTTAGACTAAATATTTGTGGTATATTTTTATCCTTTTTTTCTTGAAATCAATTTGGAATCAATTATGAAATGGTCTGCCTGCTTTACATGAAGAGAGCTTTTTGTGTGGAGCATATGCGATGTAGCATGTCCAAATAAGCAGGCTAATTTACAAGGTTTATTATTGGTTAAGATGCAGTGAAGTAATCAAGACGGCTCACTTGGTTTTGGACAGTGCTATTGTGTATTAATCACCCATTATGTGTTGAAATCTGTGTACAGGATCCTAATCTTTGTTTTTGTGGTCTTCTCCAGCCTGTGGAGATGTAGCGGAGCAGATAAGGGCGTCCAGTGGAGTGATCACCAGCCCTGGTTGGCCCTTCGAATACCCTTCTCGCATCAACTGCAGCTGGAACATCAGGGCCAACCCTGGAGAGATCATCACCATCAGGTAACACCTCACCACAATACTGCAATATTTGCCATTCCATGATCAAAAGCAGGCCAAGAATAAAGATGGTGCTCACAGTTCGCCTAAATTGCAGGCTACAGACCATAGGCACTATAAATTCCTTCAGTGGTGGAGGAGTCTGGTACTCTGTACCAATTTAAGCTAACATGTTTTCATAGTAACTGCTCTTGTTGAAGCAATCTGCCTCTTTAGATACAGATGAAAAATGGTGGTCGACTGATATATATCGCCAAAGCTGATATTTGACTTTAAAAAAAAAAAATATATATATATATATACAGTGAGGAAAATAAGTATTTGAACACCCTGCTATTTTGCAAGTTCTCCCACTTAGAAATCATGGAGGGGTCTGAAATTGTCATCGTAGGTGCATGTCCACTGTGAGAGACATAATCCCCCAAAAAAAATCCAGAAATCACAATGTATGATTTTTTAACTATTTATTTGTATGATACAGCTGCAAATAAGTATTTGAACACCTGAGAAAATCAATGTTAATATTTGGTACAGTAGCCTTTGTTTGCAATTACAGAGGTCAAACGTTTCCTGTAGTTTTTCACCAGGTTTGAACACACTGCAGGAGGGATTTTGGCCCACTCCTCCACACAGATCTTCTCTAGATCAGTCAGGTTTCTGGGCTGTCGCTGAGAATCACGGAGTTTGAGCTCCCTCCAAAGATTCTCTATTGGGTTTAGGTCTGGAGACTGGCTAGGCCACGCCAGAACCTTGATATGCTTCTTACAGAGCCACTCCTTGGTTATCCTGGCTGTGTGCTTCGGGTCATTGTCATGTTGGAAGACCCAGCCTTGACCCATCTTCAATGCTCTAACTGAGGGAAGGAGGTTGTTCCCCAAAATCTCGCAATACATGGCCCCGGTCATCCTCTCCTTAATACAGTGCAGTCACCCAGTCCCATGTGCAGAAAAACACCCCCAAAGCATGATGCTACCACCCCCATGCTTCACAGTAGGGATGGTGTTCTTGGGATGGTACTCATCATTCTTCTTCCTCCAAACACGTTTAGTGGAATTATGACCAAAAAGTTCTATTTTGGTCTCATCTGACCACATGACTTTCTGCCATGACTCCTCTGGATCATCCAAATGGTCATTGACAAACTTAAGACGGGCCTTGACATGTGCTGGTTTAAGCAGGGGAACCTTCCGTGCCATCCATGATTTCAAACCATGACGTCTTAGTGTATTACCAACAGTAACCTTGGAAACGGTGGTCCCAGCTCTTTTCAGGTCATTGACCAGCTCCTCCCGTGTAGTTCTGGGCTGATTTCTCACCTTTCTTAGGATCATTGAGACCCCACGAGGTGAGATCTTGCATGGAGCCCCAGTCCGAGGGAGATTGACAGTCATGTTTAGCTTCTTCCATTTTCTAATGATTGCTCCAACAGTGGACCTTTTTTCACCAAGCTGCTTAGCAATTTCCCCGTAGCCCTTTCCAGCCTTGTGGAGGTGTACAATTTTGTCTCTAGTGTCTTTGGACAGCTCTTTGGTCTTGGCCATGTTAGTAGTTGGATTCTTACTGATTGTATGGAGTGGACAGGTGTCTTTATGCAGCTAACGACCTCAAACAGGTGCATCTAATTTAGGATAATAAATGGAGCGAAGGTGGACGTTTTAAAGGCAGACTAACAGGTCTTTGAGGGTCAGAATTCTAGCTGATAGACAGGTGTTCAAATACTTATTTGCAGCTGTATCATACAAATAAATAGTTAAAAAAATCATATATTGTGATTTCTGGATTTTGTTTTTAGATTATGTCTCTCACAGTGGACATGCACCTACGATGACAATTTCAGACCCCTCCATGATTTCCAAGTGGGAGAACTTGCAAAATAGCAGGGTGTTCAAATACTTATTTTCCTCACTGTGTATATATATATATATATATATATATATATATATATATATATATATATATATATATATATATATTTATATATATATATATATATATATATATATATATATATATATATATTTATTTATTTATTTATTTTCCTGTTTGGCCGATGTGTCAGTGTTTATTTTGACAGCGTTGAGAACGCCAGTGCCTGAGCACACAGCGCTCCCTGTCTCCTCCTTCATTAGTTTATCGTCTCTGTTTAACAGTTCTTTCTACTACGTTATTAATTGAACTTTAGTTCACCCAAAAAAGAAAATTCTGTCATTAATTACTCACCCTCATGTCGTTCCAAACCCGTAAAAGGGGTTGCACACCAAACTAGAATTGCAGCGTAGCATCTAGGACAACTCGAGGTAGCGCACACCGGACACGCACATTCTTGGACATTCTATGCCCAGCAATATTGTTATGTTTAAGGACATTAAACAGTACTATGTTATGATTGTACTGTACAATTAAATGCAACCGTTGCTGAATCTGCAGTCTGAACACTTTACCTCAGGGCGTACGTTAACTGAATTAATTGAGAATCTCACCTGAAAATCCCATAACATCAGCAATCTTCATCCATGCAGCTGATTTCTGTAAATTAATGTAAAACTAAATGTATCTTGCAGCAAAGGGTGAAGTCAGTATGTACATTAATGACGATTTGAGACAAATATAATTAAAATTTAATATAAAACTATGTAAATGGCGCTCTGTGGCACTGCAGGATTTTGAACAGGGTCCTGGGTCAAACCTGGGCATCGCAGACAGACGCCGAATGTCGCTGCCTGTGTGTGTGTGTACACTCATAAAACATAATGTGTTAGAATTTTAAAGACTTGACGCAGCGCTGCACTTCTCGTCCGGTGTGAAACCCCCTTAAGACTTTTGGATAGCACTTTACTTAAATCCTTATAAAAGTATTTTCAATGCATTAATTATGCCTTGTAATTCACCTTATAATGCATTGTATGGTCTCATGAATACCAGTAACCACAGGTATAATACATTATAATACTTATCTAATCATTAAACACTCTGAGAGCTTTCTGACCCTTTATTGGCAGCTTATGCAACTACCACTTTCAAGCCCCAGAAAGGTAGTTAAGACATCATAAAATTAATCCATGTGACTCCAGTGGTTTAACCTCAATTTTATTAAGCGATGTGAGTGCTTTGTGCAAAAACAACAATAATTTGCCACTTTATTTACAAAATATTAATTTCCATCCCGTAAGACTTTAGTTTATCTTTGGTACACAAAATATATTTTTTAATGAAATCTGAGAGCCTTCTGTCCCTCCATTGACAGCCTCTGCAACTACCACTTTCAAGCCCTAGAAAGGAAGTAAAGACATCATAAAAGTAATCTATATGACTCCAGTGATTTATCCTCAATTTTATGAAGTGACGCGAGGGCTTTGTTTGTGCAAAAAACAACACTATTTAGAAATTATTAATCTCCAACGCACGTCCACGCAACAATGTCTGCTCTTGCATCAACAAAACGCATGGAAAAAGATCTTCATTTGTGTACTGAAGATGAACGAAGGTCTTACGTGTTTGGAACAACATGAGGGTGAGTAATTACTGACAGAATTTTCATTTTTGTGTGAACTAACCGTTTAAGCATAGTAAACGGTATACAAAATATTATAGCAATTTATGCTATATGCTTATATAATTGCTTTTATATTATTAGTAAAAGGACAGCAAACACTATAATAAGATAAGTATTATGATATAATACCTTCTCATTTACCATGAGCATGCATTAAATACGCATTTATATAATTTACAAATCTTTGAATATCTAAAATTTTCACTGCGCAAACCTGGCTTGCAGACTTGGTTGAATCATGCTGTGTGATCTTCTGAAGTGTGCATTTGAAACCTGCATACAAACGCGTTACTCTGTGCTTGACAGTCAGTCCGTGTGAATTGAATTGAGCTGTCACTGGAGACGCACGATCGGCAAACTTGAAACCCTTGATTTCAAACTATGCTGTGCTTTATCCAGTTTCCCACAAAGTCTTATTTATGTCATTTTTCACTGTGCTGTATGTAAAGTGTAAAGAAAAATATCGGTTGACCACTAATTAAAAACATTGGGCATCTGTTTGTTTTTATCCTTGTCATTTTTAAAGCAATGCAGTGTCTCTTGGAATTTTCATAGGGATAGGATTGTATTTTGAGTGCTGGTTCAAAGGAGTGAGTGTTAATATAAATTATTTATTTTTTCAGTTACTGCCACCTCAAACAATCTCCTTTGAAATGGTTCTTTATTTCTATTTTTATGTTCTGCATCTGCTCTATTCTTGTACAGCCTGTTTGCCTCAACTAGAGCATTTGTTTGTGTCTTTATCTGAGAATGGTGTCCATGGTTACTGGCACAGAAATAGACCCAATTGGTATTTCTTCCCACAGGATGTGATTTTTGTGGTAAACACAGAAACTCACTAATTTTGCCAATGGAAGCGGTCTTATAGAGATGCTATTGGTCCAGTTTTCAGTATGGCTGAATGATTTGAAAAAAAAAAAAAGAAGTTATTTATTTTTTACAAATGATATATATGTATATATATATATATATATATATATATATATATATATATATATATATATATATATATATATATATATATATATATATATTAGTAGGGCTGCACAATTTGGCCCAACATTTTGTGCTTGTATATTAATATGACTAATAATAATAATAAATGACTATTATTATTATTGCTCAATAAAAATATTTAATAAAATAAGAAATATTACAATAAAATTTTAATTTAATTATTAAAAATGTTTTGTTATTTAATAATAAATATGTAAGGGATAATGTAGAGCGAGGTGATTGTTATAGCGAATACAACCCCGACAGGCTGATCAGTGATCTTGAATTAGCCTGAAGGGGTTGTATTTGCTATAACAACCGCCTCGCTCTACATTATCCCGCTTATTACATGGCTACCTACCAAATAAATCAATAATTTGACACAAAATATTGATTTAAAAAGGAGTTTATTGATTTAAAAACGATTGTATTGCTTCCGCTAAAGAAAATAGTCCGTTCCGTCTCTACGGTTAGAATCCTGCGTCCATAGCAACGCTCTGTTTTTCATGGCAACGGTGTGTTATACTTAGCAGCGGTCTGTTATCAAAAAATAACAGACCGCATTCTACATTAGAATTCAACCAAGCCATGTAATAAAACAATATAATAATAAAAATATTAATATTTTACAGAAAACGTATTTTACGAAAAACTGCAGGGTTACCTGTTAACATGCAGGCAGCCTGACTATAAATCATTAGAAAGGTCTAAGGATTTATTATAAAATATGATATTATTATAAAAATCTGCGACAGTTTCTTAATTTTTGTCAGGAGGAGTCCATGTCTTTAATATGAAATATGAGCCTTTTATGCATCCACTGTGGGGGAAAAAAAAACTGTACACTAGATAAAAACATGGATTATTATATAAATTTCTTTAGAGAGAAGTATTATTTTTCCTAAACACGTTTCTGTTTCATTCATTCTGGAAGCCAGGGGGCGCCCTCGAGTAGAAACTCCACATTTGCCTCAGAGAAGTAATATAATGACATTTTCAGGAAATCCCTAATGTGAAGCTAGCACTGTAGCTGAATAAAAAAAAAGATAGAAATGCTTTGACTGATTAAACATGAAGACAATAAACACATGACTGCGACATTATATGGTGTATTTGAGTTCTTCAAGCCTTCTCTGGTCTTTTCATAATAAAGTATATTTATAATGCATTGCTAATCGACATAGCCTTTATCACTGTATAGAATACTATAAAATAATATATTGTCTGCCTTGTTCTGCACTCGACTGATGATATGAATTGAGTAAAAACATGTTATTAAATGTTGTCTTTTGTTGGACAACAGGTTTATGAATGCTTTACAAGTTTAGGAAGATGTTTGAGGCATGTTCCTTTTTTAAATGCATGTTATAAGCGACTCAAACTCACAGTGCATTCAGAGATGGAACAGCATTTATTACTGATCACAGACACTTCACTAACACTCTGTGCATATATTTATTTAATAAAAAATGGCAGCCTTTGCAATTAATCGCATTAAGCCAAATCGCAATTTCGGTTAAATTTCGATTAATCGTGCAGCCCTAGTATTCAGCAAGACACTGCGTCCCACATATACCACCTCCATTTTTATGCCTCTAGTTTGGTAGAGCTTTTCCCAGCATCATGTTTCTTAATTGGTACTATTTAAAAATCATACATCTGGAAGTCATGATCTTTTGTAGTTTGAGACATAAGATGCAACAAGACGTAATCCTATGTCTAATGTCAGTTAAGTAAAATACTCAAAATAAACAAAAATCGGCACACTGCTACTTCTGCTCTCAAAGATTCAAAGACAAAGTTTCGACCCAAAGGGTCTAATGTCAGTTAACTCATTAAATTATGAATTAGCTGTTGATTAAACGTCTTGATTACAGGGATACTGTTTAAAAAAAAAGATATATTATTGTGCACATACCTGACATTCCTTTACTTAAAATTGGTTGTACTTTTAGTTTTCAGGACTTTGAAATTCAGAGCTCGCATCGATGTGGTTTAGACTGGATCTCTATTGGCACCTACAAGAACCTGGATGGGTACCGGGCCTGTGGCTCGTCTATTCCTGCCCCATACATCTCCTCTCAGGATCACGTGTGGATCAAGTTCCACTCTGATGACAGCATGACTGGAAAGGGCTTTAGGCTCTCTTACATAACAGGTAGAATTGCTATTTATATCCCTTTAGATTCAACTGCATCATAGAGGATGCAGTTACGTAGATGTCTTAAACACTGTGTTGGCACTGCCATGCAACACTTGTGAAACAATTTTCTCTCTCTCTCTCTCTCTCTCTCTCTCTCTCTCTCTCTCTCTCTCTCTCTCTCTCTCTCTCTCTCTCTCTCTCTCTCTCTCTCTCTCTCTCTCTCTCTCTCTCTCTCTCTCTCTCTCTCTCACTCACTCACTCACTCACTCTCACTCAAAGGCCGCATTTACATTGCAGGTCTTGATGGTCAATTTCGATTTGTTGACTATATAAGATTTTTTGACGACCAGCTTATATCTTTTTAAAGTGACCCATATCCGATATCTGCATTTACACTATACACTTGGCGAAACAACTCAAGGTAGACGTACTGACCCGGAAAAGCGTTTTCTTTCCGCAACATCTTTAAAGGTCAGCAAAACATTGGTCTCTTAAGGCAAAGAAGAAAAAAGAGGACAGAGACATTGTTGCAGCCTGGATGAAGGTAGCAATGATCACTGCTATAAACTCGCATTCACTCGCATTGATGGGAATATCCGATCTGTCCGTTTACGTCAGACACAAATGCATGTATCCAATTCATATCAGATTTATTTCCACATGAATGAGGCCTGAAACTGATCTGAGAATATCGGAATGCTTTTTTTCCTGCTTACACGTTCGTGGGTCATATCCGATCAGAATTGGGTCACTTGAACCATGTATTGTAAATGTGGCCAAATTGTATTTGGTTACTGAAAAAACGGCCTGCTTTCCATGAACACGTTAACTTGGCTTTGTTCTTGAATCAGTTTTTTTTTTCTTGCATTTGCCCAAACTTAAGTTAAAACTTAAACTCCTAACCTATCATTTCCACTCGGCCAATTTTAAAATGGGATTAGATCTCAGATTTGCATTGAATAAGGGTATATAAGTCCTGTCTAGAGACCAGAATATAATAGACAATTTAGGTTTTAGCTATTTAGATTTCATGCTGAATATAGATCACAGACTTCCCCTTGGCTGTTGCACAATAAACATCCTCTGAGACAAGTCTATCAAAAATGTATAAATCAAACATTACTGCAAATGCTTATGTCTATCCAAAAGGGTAAAATCTGTTTGTAATTGTTAGGTAAATCGGAAGAAGCCAGTTGCAAGCCGGACCAATTCCACTGTGCTAATGGGAAGTGTATCCCGGAGTCATGGAAGTGTAATACCATGGATGAATGTGGCGATAACTCAGACGAGGAGCTGTGTGTACAGCCAAACCCCTCCGCATTCTTCTCCTTCCAGCCCTGCGCTTTTAACCAATTCCCTTGTCTCTCACGCTACACCCGTGTTTACACCTGTCTGCCAGAGTCCCTCAAATGTGACGGTAGCATTGACTGTCAAGACTTGGGCGATGAGATCGACTGCGACGTGCCCACCTGTGGCGAATGGCTGCACAATTTCTACGGTACTTTCAGCTCACCCAACTATCCTGACTTCTATCCACCTGGTAGTAACTGCACCTGGCTGATCGACACTGGTGACCACCGTAAGGTTATCTTACGCTTTATGGACTTCAAACTGGATGGCACAGGTTACGGCGATTATGTTAAAGTCTACGATGGATTAGAAGAGAACCCCAGGCGTCTGTTGCGTGTGTTGACTGCATTTGACTCTCGAGCCCCTGTAGCGGTGGTGTCATCTTCAGGACAACTTCGGATACACTTTTATGCTGACAAAATCAATGCGGCTCGAGGCTTTAATGTTACGTATCAAGTAGATGGCTTTTGCTTGCCATGGGAAATCCCATGTGGAGGGAACTGGGGTTGCTACACTGAACAACAGCGCTGTGACGGCTACTGGCACTGTCCCAATGGCAGGGACGAGCTCAACTGCAGCAACTGCCAGGAAGATGAGTTCCCATGCTCACGAAACGGTGCCTGCTACCCACGTTCTGACCGGTGCAACTACCAGAACCGTTGCCCAAACGGCTCAGATGAGAAGAACTGCTTTTTCTGCCAGCCTGGAAACTTCCACTGCAAGAACAACCGCTGTGTTTTTGAAAGCTGGGTGTGTGACGCGCAAGATGACTGTGGGGATGGAAGTGATGAAGAAAGCTGCCCAGTAATTGTACCCACACGAGTAATCACTGCCGCTGTTATCGGGAGTCTGATCTGCGGCCTGCTGCTGGTCATTGCTCTGGGCTGCACCTGCAAACTGTACTCACTCAGGATGTTTGAGCGCAGGTAAGTGAAGAAGTTTGTTGGGTAGATAGCCAGACTAAAGCTAAAATAGAAATTGATTGGCAGGGAAAATTATTTAGCAGCTTATTAGTGTATGCTTCTGTGACTGTTCTCTTGTCAATTACCAATTAATGGGTTGGTTGTTCTTCCAGGTCATTTGAGACTCAGCTGTCCAGAGTGGAAGCAGAGTTACTGAGAAGAGAAGCTCCTCCTTCATATGGGCAGCTGATTGCTCAAGGACTGATCCCCCCAGTGGAAGATTTTCCTGTCTGCTCTGGAAATCAGGTAAGAAGACTGCATTATGTACTTAAAGGCCCGTATACAAAGAACAATAACTATATTAGCATACACACCAACTTTTGCACTGCAGTTTTGTCATTTGTTGCTTTTAATGCTCTAGCTTGGTGGATTCTGATTGTTATTTATAGTTTATCAGCTGTAAAAAGAAAGTGATTCCAAATATATAATGTTCCCTTGTGTCATGTGGAATTCCCTTTTCTCATAGAATTAGAACAATTATTAAAACTTTATGGTTATCATTATAGTTATCGTCCTTGGTGTGAACGGGTCTTTAGTCTTTGGATTGAGACAAAAGGACTTATGGTTGTCCGCCCTCCATGTATGGGCAGAAACTAGTCTAGTCATGTCCAAAAGCAAAGTTTTCCAAAAGCCTTCTCGATAATAGGCTTGGTAAATTCGCACAACGGTGCTATCTGACTGATCTCGAAACGTTCCCAGACAATAGAAAGTATGATGTGTGACCTGCATGTAATGAATGACATTAGGTAACGTGGCTTGGCGCTTACTTTTTTCCCCAAGGAGCACATGTGCTTGTGAGTTGGGAAATTTAGGAGCGCATTAAAAAACTTTTGGGGCGCAATGCAAATTTATTAAATATGCGTTTTACCTTAATAAAGGGAAACAAGGATGCATTTACAAGCAAAATGATATATATTAGACATGTCACAATTATTGCTAAAGGACTTTGATATATTACACACTATCATAGTATGTGGTATTATCACAGTAATGAATTTTTACAAAATAGTGGTTTAATAACTTTGTTTTTCTTCTAGCAAAAAAACCCTCAATTGAACATTTAAATATAATAAAACAAAACACAAAAAATGTACAAAACAAATGTTTCCAACAGATTAAAGTTCTTTTTTTTTTTTTATAAAGGACATCAGCACTTTACAATAAGGTCTCATTAGTTAGCATTAGTTCATGCATTAACTAATATTAAAAATGAGAATTAGCATTTGTTACAGTATTCTTTAACGTTAATTAATAAAAATACAACTGTTCATTGTTAGCTCAGGTCCATTAAATAATATTAATAGATACAAATTTAGATTTTAATAATAATGTATTAGTAAATGTTGAAATTAAGTAAAATTAGTAAATGGTTTAGAAGTATTTTTCATTGTTAATTCATGTTAACTAATGAATCAACTAATGCTAACTACTTATTGTAAAGTGACAGTGTTACTGAACAGTGAAGAATCAGAACATTTTCAATCAATATCTAGGCCATGTTTTAGTCAAACTTAAAATGTAAAACAAAATTAAGTTTGAAACTAAATAGGCCTACCTAGTAAGGCTTTAAGTAATTAAGCATTTGGTGGTGAGATGAACACAATGTTTTTTGAAACATTTAAGAAACAGAAAGTAGCAGCTGCTTTGTTTATGGGGTAACAGCTTTATGGGGTAAAGACCTCTTAAAATGATAAAGGTTTGTTTAGAGATTTTATTCACACTCGTGCTCAAATACATTTTACATTTTGCACAAATCTATTTTTAGTCGCAAATGCGAGTGAAACGTTTGCACTGTCGAGCCCTGGGTAACATTCCCTGTTGTTTTTACTTTCAGGCATCTGTTTTAGAAAACCTAAGACTGGCAGTTCGTTCTCAGCTGGGATTCACCTCAATCCGACTCCCCACCACAGGGCGCCATGGCAACATCTGGAGACGCCTGTTCAATTTCACACGTTCACGGCGATCTGGTTCTCTTGCACTGGTGTCTGCAGACACTGAAGAGGGTCCTGCCGGCAATGCCTCTGCACGCGAGCCGGAGAGGCTTGGCTCTCACCGTGGACTCTTGCCCTTGGACTCCGATGACACAGACACTGAAAGTGATCACCATCCCCGCAGGGATGTCCCTGGAGCTGTTGGAGGCCTGATGGCCCCACTACCACAGAAAACTCCCCCTACCACAGCCGTGGAAGCCATCGTCTCGGTGTCTGCCAGCTCTGCCCCACTGGTCAGTCGAGAGAGCAGCATCTCTGAGAGCATCTCAGAAAGTTCTGGAGTAACTGGACCTCTGTGTTCTACTACTACTACTTCTACAAGGAGCCCCTTCAGCAGTGCTTTAAGCCGGGTCACACGGAGCCTCCGGTGGATTCGTTTCTCTCTTGGTCGCTCAGGTGACAGAGGGTCAAGTGGCATTGGGCAGAATCACAGCCCTCTGCGGCAACTGGAGCAAGGAAGTGCGGGCTGTACTGGTGTCGGTATTAGGGGCGAGGATGAGGATGACGTGGAGCTCCTCATTCCTGTCTCAGACTCCGGCTCCCTGGACAGTGACGAGAGCTCCAGGCCCCTGCTGGAACAAGGCTTTGAGCAGGCTTTTGTGCCCCACCTAGCCCCCGCTGCCGTCTCTCTCAGAGGCCGGCTGGTGGGTAGGGACGGCCCTTGTGAACACTGTGGAATTGTCCATACGGCGCAGATCCCAGACGCTTGTCTGGAGGCGACGGCGAAAACAGAAACTAGTGATGATGAGTCACTGCTGCTCTGTTAAGAATTGCCCATATGACTCTAAAATGCCCCTGCTCACAGCTTGCCATTTCTGTTATCGCCCCCTAGTGGAGCGGAGGTTGAATGTCTTTTAGACAGGTGTCCTCTTATAAAACAAAGAGCTTCAGAAATCAGGTACTTTTAAAGACCAGTCTGTTAAAATCATACAGAGTACGAGAACTCCCCAATCCCACTGTCCCTTCCACTGTGCAATATTAGTATTCGTTGAGATGTTTACCAGGTCAAAGTCTATTTTTCTGAAGAGTCAAATTAAGCTCACGTTGAGTAGAGAGTGAGCCACTCTGCAGTTTTCAGTATGGGAAAGCAGCACAAACAAATGCATCTATCCTGGACAGTGTGGAACAACGAAAGACTGAACACATCCAAGCGCTCTGAGAGATTTGTTACCTAACCTTTAATTTATTTGTACATTTGATGTCAGACATTTGTTTTATTAAAGGAATGGTTGACCCAAAAAATGAAATGTCTACTCACTCACCCTCATGTTGTTCCAGACATACTATTTGTGGAGTTATTTTGAATGATGTCCTCAAAGCTTTTTCCTATACAGTGAATAGGGACGGGCTGTCAAGCTTTTAAAACGATGATAAAACAGCACTTGCACATATGGCGTATCAAGGTACATTGTGTTAGATTTGGCATCAAATGTCATTGGTTGAGGGCAATTTTCAACGATTAACACAAAAGTCATATGGACTTGTTTCAGGGTTCTTTTTTGTTCTTATTGTATGGAAAAGAGCAGCTTGGAGATTCTGCAAAGTTTTTTCCCCCTTTTTTTTTTTTAGGAGTAACAGATGAGCAAATAACAGATTTTTAATTTTAAGTAAAATTATTCTTTTAACTGCTTGCAAAAATTGGGATATCAACCAAAATTTGGTACGGTTGTTCATTTCAGTGTGAGTTTGGTCCCTGCTGCAGTGGTACTATGTGCGTCACATGCGAATATGAGCGAGGGACATTTATTTATAACAGAGTATAATCTGAGAAGGGAGCTACTATTTTTAAAGGATGTTGCATTGTATAACAGCCACTATTGTTTGTTGTATTTATTTTTTGTTACCGTTAACCTTTTGGTAACCTTACTGTTTTGGTACTGAGAATTGTGTGAGTGTGTATATTTATTATTGGTTTTCATTTCGATAGTGTTTACTTGAAAAGCATGTCCAGCTGTCTTGTGCTTATTTCTTTTTCCATTTCATAATGCGGTGTTAATATATCTATATAATTATATACATACACACATTCACAAACATGCTAAATATATAAATATATATATATATAAAGATAAAAAGAAAAATGTTTACTGCACCAAGAGAATAAAAGTGTTCATCCCACTTGTTTATGTTTGACTTCTTTTTCTCTCGTTTTTTATTTATTTTCTTTTTTTCTGAAGTGAGCAATAATGGTCATTGGATTTTGGTTTGAAGCAAAGAGGAAGCATTCTAAAAGTCGTCTTTGGACTGCAGAAAATGAACTACACCAGTGTCTACTGATGGCCCTAGACACACTGAAACAAGTACAGATTTAAACCTCACCGAGAGAGAGAGGGGAAAAAAACATGACTGTATTATTGCTGCTGTTTCCACTGGGTGGAGCCAAAAGCCTGTTTAATTTTGTAATATAGTCGAGGAGTTATTCTAATTAAAAAGCTAAACACATTTGTAGTTCTATCAAATATTAAACCAATATGACCCCTAACCAAACCAATATCTGGATTTTAAAATGCATATATAAATGAAAAAGAAATTTACAATCACTAGGACATATTTCTCAATACTTTTCAAAACTCTTTGAAAAAGAGATAACTTTCAGCTTGGCACAGCAGTTAATTTCACTTTCAAAATGCATTAAAACTACCAAAACACTTGCAGTTTTTCTCAATTATTAAAACACTAAACCCCATTCTTTGAACCAAATGCTCACTCAGTGGCCTAAACATATTTGTCAAATAAATCAATTTTGGCAAAACTTTAAACAAGTTCAGGTATAGTTAGACACCATTTGCAATTATCATGCACTCTTTTTGCAAAACTCTAGTCTTAATACAATTCTGTCAATACTGACTAAAGCAAGATGCCATCTAGATGGACAGAGAAGAACATTTAGATATGACTAGACTGGAGCTTTTAAATAAACATAAGATTCAAATCGACCAAAATATTGCTAAGAGTTTTATAACTTTGGTCTTAGAGAACACCCTGAATAACATAAGTCTATAATCATTGGATGTAATATAATCTAGCAGCTCCATGACCAGCTCTCTGTGTCCTGCTTCAGTGCTTTTACAGGACAACCCAGGTTTCAGTGATACTAAGACCAAACTGATCAGAGCACATTAATAATGACTAATATGCTGACTGGTTGAGCATAAAGAGACAAGCACATAATTTTGACATGCAGAGGGGAGGGGTTGCTATGTGGCCCCCTACCAAAAATAATATGAAGGTAAGGGTGGGACTTTATCGTCTGTTTCTAAAGCTTGGGAAGCTCCGCGAAGGTCTATCTCCACACAAAAACAATAGAGTGCAACAGTTGTGTAAAAAATCTTTTTCTTTATAGGGTAATTGATTTTTAATGATAACAAACTATTAAAGACATACTGTGAGCTACAAGGTTGGTAATTGATGGTTTTCTGTTGAAGCTGTCAGCCTGCATTATTAAATGCTGTGAAGAATTCCACCAATCAGAGTGGCACACTTCCAAGAAGCTCTATGAATAACCTAATCGAGTTCCCAGATAGCAACATTGTGTCGGCCCAGATTCGGCCCACATCTGGCACATTTGTAATGATGATCTGGCCCACATGCTGCGTTGAATGATGGCACTTGGGCGGACCGCTCCTGTTTACCAGATCTGGGCCACAAGCAGGCCATAGCAATGCCACATGTGAGCCAAGAGCAAAGAAATAAACCAGAACTGGACCTTATCTGAGCCACAAAATCTGTGTATATGAAATATGGAGTCATCTCAGCCTTAATAAGCCTGTTAACAAGCAGAATCACTGAAGGAAAGAAGAGAACAGAAAAAGAGACGAGCAGAAACACAAAAAACTACAACTGACTTCCAGCCACAGCCTTAGATGAAATCAACTGAAGATAAAACAAGACATTAAATCTCTCATGATCTCAGCAGAGGAGGATTAAATAACTCCACAAACAGCATTACGAGACTCACTTATTACTAACCAGATTGACTTTATTTCTGTCATACGTCTACAGTAGTTCTTATTGAGAATTAACAGTGGTTTAACTCTAATGTTTAATTTGAAGTCATCATAACGGTGATTAGTGTTCCCATTAGTTGGGCTCTTAACTCTTATTATTATATCTTTTGACTTTTTTGGCTGCTGTGACATATTTGCAGTAGCAAAGGAAGCTAAAGCGAAATGAGATAAGGTGATGATGGTTACCTGTTGTAATAATAGAAATAACCTGCTGATGTCATTTGAATCTAATAGAATCTAACAATTTTGGTGTGCCATTTTGTTGTGCCAAACATTTTGGAGATGGAGCAGTTTGGCGAAACCGATGGTGAGCTGAGGGACTGACGGCAGATAAAAGAAAACCATTTTAAACCTTCATTATGAGTCATAAATACAGTGCATGTTCACAATAACAGTTTAAAAAATCAAAGAATGATTTAAGTTTTACATCTGATATACACATTTAGATTAAATGCCATTCTCATTAATGGAGTTAAGCACTTAAATTACATTAATTCATTGCTGAGAAGTTACAAAATGATATTCTAATAAATAGAAATATTTGTAGTGGATGCGATGCTTTTGAACACTTGGCATGCTGTGTTTTAATGTTTTAACTACAGCGAGAATTGCTTTGCGTATGATAATAGCAGAACTCATGGTCTGAGAAAATATTTACGTGTAAATAATTATCAATAATGCACAATAAGGCATATCTGTTTCCATTAAAAAAATATAAAGCAATTGAAAATACTATTTGGCCAGTGGAAAAGATTAAGAAAAACTTTCTCTAAAATATGTTTTTTATACTATTTGGTTTATTTGTTCAAAAACCAAGCAAAGATAGGCTACTAAATGATTTTTAGCCATGTAATTTGCCGGCACATAGGCTATCTCATATTTTCCTAATGTCTTGTACCGTTAAACATGGTATCACGTGGATGAATATGCATATGCAAATGATATGCAGATAACGAGGATAGGCGTTGTAAGTTCCATAGGCCTATGGTTATTTCGGGGAGGAGACGGGGTGGAGATGCATGTACGCACAATCGTCCGCTGACTGAGATTTAACATTTAGATTTAGATTTAACATTTAGATTTAGATTTAACATTTAGATTTAGATTTAATATTTAGATTTAACATTTAGATTTAGATTTAGATTTAACGTTTAGATTTAACATTTAGATTTACCATTTAGATTTAGATTTAACATTTAAATTTAATATTTAGATTTAACATTTAGATTTAGATTTAACATTTAGATTTAACATTTATATTTATATTTATATTTAGATTTAGATTTAGATTTAAGATTTAGATTTAGATTTAGATTTAGCATTTAGATTTAACATTTAACATTTAACATTTAACATTTAACATTTAACATTTAGGTGTAACATTTAATATTTAGATTTAACTAGCCTATTTAAAATATCTCTAAGTTGACAGATATTGTTGTAAATGTGCTAAAAAGTGACCGTCAAAAATTCATACCAGTTTTTAACATTGTTTGAAGCTAAATGTGACAAAATGTTGCTGTTATTTTCAGCGTGAGCCGCTTTACAAACGGCGCCCCATATAGGCCTACACATTCATTAAACTTAAATAATAAGAACAGGCAAAGGCAAAATTCCTTTCAGGATTAAATCTCTGTCCAAAAAGGCCCTAGCTTAGTTATTTTTTGATTTTTTTATGAAAAACCTTTAGCTACAATATTTATAATTATATTGTAGCTAAAGGTTTTTCATAAAAAAATCAATTGAAGTGTTCAATCCAGTTGTTTCAATTGGTTCTGTAGTTTTAGAATGTTTGAGCAGTAGCCTATGTATGATGGTCAACAATCTTGCCTTATTTAAACATGAACTGTTGACGAAACACGTTCATGCCAGCTAGAAACGAATGCGAGTGAGCAGCAGATACAGAGCGCTTTAATTCGCGATCAACCTCGTTTTATAGTCCTATAAGGTGAATTCAAAAAGGCATTCTTTTTCTTTGAAGCAACAAAGGCTAAATACTTTGTTATAGTTTTTTTCTTTTGTTTGTTTTTTGTAATGTGCGGAATGACACGTAGCAAAATATAATATATAGCCTATTATAAATATAATATATAAATTATGAATTTTTACGTGTATAAATATAATTCATGAATGAGTGTAGCCTACATGTTTGTTAAATAATTAAATATATACATACAGAAAGAAATGCCTATGTAATCATATTAAATATATATTCTTTATACATATTAAATATACAACATTTAAACTTAAATAATGAAAGTCCTGTCTAAAAGAGGAAGAAAAAAATAACTTTGTCTCATCAATTACCTTTATTTAAAATCATATTTTGCTATCATTTAAGTTCAGTTTTACATTTGTAGTACTACTTTTAATACTTGTCTTTGTTTAATGAAGCAGCTGTAACTTCTGCTTCCCATTCTTCCCATTAGAAATGGTTAGATCTAAAAGGTTAATGGTCGTTTTGGAATGTTCCATGCACAATTTTACATTCCTATCATTATTATTCAAGTGATCATAAAATTGTAACAGTTCTTCATAAGAACCACCCCATATCAAAAAAATATCATCAATGTACCTCCCCCACCATTTTATCTTGTCACTGTATCTGTTTTAAAATCCAGACAACTGCTTTTTAGTCACATTAGATGTGCAGCGATACTACTGAGAAATATGAAGAAAACAAAATGTATGTGTTGTGTGAATATGTTGTTTATGAATATATGCAGTTCTTGAATTTCATTAGCACCTCAGGACTATTGCACCTCTCATTAAAAAAACTCAGAGTTGTCCCTGGAAAGAAGTTTTAATTTTGCTGGGTCAAACACTCAGTATCCATCAGGATATCCACCTTTCCTGGGGTCAGATGCAGCACAGATTTTGTTCTCCTCTCGTACAACTGCCTGGACCTTTCCTACTGAAGACGTTTTATTTATGATGTGATTCTTCAGCTTCAAGCCATCAGTTACATTCTGCATTCACAAAAATACAACACAGAGGAAAAATTAGAATAATTATCACTTTGCTAACTTTGTGAATATGATTATAAGAATGTCTTATATTAAACTTCCATAAGAATTCTACCTCATCAAAGCCACCTTCTACAAATGTCGTGTTGGGATTAAACTGATTGTGAACTCTAGGTTCATTAACAGCTTTCTGAACATCATAGTCAAAGAACATGTAGTTCAGGATCACCTGAGACGAGGAACACAGGCAAAGAAAAATGTAAAGCAATGGCCAACAAATGCATTTCCCATCACAACAAATATATTACTGAAGCACATAACCTAAAGTATGCCTAAACAAGGTCAATTTCATAGTATTGACAATTGATGTGTGCTGTAGATCTGTAATGAATTTGATCATTTTTAAGCAATTCTTCTGTGATCTGTTCAGGTATTTTTTGTTACCTGAGCAACTGCAGTTGTGATTCTTGCCCCACCTGAAGCTCCAACAACCATTTTTACTTGTCTGCTGTGTTTGTCCAATATTATTGTGGGAGACATTGATGAAAGTGGCCTTTTACCTTGTCAAAAACAAATACGCATAATGCAATATTTTATAGGTGGTATAATTTATTATTGTAGCTAATAAAATAAATGGCATATGCTTTTTTTATTATTATTATTTTTACCTGGTTTAATTAGATTATGACTCTTTTCAAATTTAAAATCAGTGAAATCCTTCATCTGGTTATTAAATATAATGCCTGTTGAGCGGGACATCACCTTAGAGCCAAAGCTGAGAACACAAAAAAAAATACATTATAACATATTATTTCTAAAATTATTAAAGGAGGTTTCAGAGAACATGTTTTGGCTGAAATATTGCCCTCCTCTCACTTACGGAACGAAAATATATTTCCATATATTTATGATCAATATATTAAGTGGTGTAAATATACTGAATAATATATGGATGAATATATTGCATATAGCTTTAATATATTACAATATATTGAATAATATGTAAGGAATTGCCGCTTTCATATATTGAAAAATGTATTTACAATATATTTACACTGTAAAAGTGAATTAGTTGAGTGTACTTAGAAAACATGAGGAAAACGATTGCCTTAAATTTCTCAAGGATGTTTTACTCAAAGTTGTAAATTTCTAATATAAATACATACAAAAGGGTGTTGGGAAAATGATAGATTGCATTTATTTGTATTTATTAAACTGCAAATACTTTGTGTCTGAAATTTAATTGAATAAATAAAAAATTAACTTAAAGTAATTACGGTAATGGAAATGACTGCAATACAGTTATTGCCTTTTAAATAAAACAACATGCAGCATAACATCAGTGGTCTTGGTCTTCTGCTGGACTGAAGCACAGGCTCTACTCTTCAGCACAATGGTGACCTACAAAACTCAGACAACAGAAACCCTTTAAATCTCACTGTTAAAATAGTCCAAGTGACTACAGTGGTTCAACCTTAATTTTATGAAGTGACGATAATACTTTTTGTGCGTAAAAAACCCCCCCAAAAAAACACTTCAACAATTTCTTCTCTTCCGTGTCAGTCTATGACACTGTTCACGTGAGCAGCACGCGTGTGATGCTGACACAGGAGTCGGCCAATACGACAATTCACCATGACGTCACAACAGTAATAGACGTTCTTCCGGGTGGCAAAAGCCGAAGCGTTCCTATGGCAACGCTAGTAAATTGCTTGGAAGAGAGGCCCATTGTCGACAGTAAAAATGTAATAAAAATAACAAATTTAATTAAATATAATGCGTTTTTTTTATCATAATAACAACTGTGTTTAATGATATAAGTAAAAAATATAATAAATATGTAATATAGTAGGCCTACACATAATTAGCAAAATACTCTCTATAGCTCTTTTTTCTAGCCAAAATAACGTGCTATATAGCCTATCATAGTCATTAAATGGCTTTCCTGAGGTAAATGTTATGTGACATAATTGTTCTCCAGCTGTTATATTGACCTTTGCGCAGTTGAAAAACACTGATTGGTCGATATTATGTATGAGGAAAATACATTTCGGTAAGTTGCGTGAGAAAATGGATGTGACGTGAGAGCGTGTGAAAAGTGACAATTGCGTGAGTCTCACGGTGAATGCGTGAGAGTGGGCAGCCCTCTTATACTTAAGGCAGTGACTGGCAATGAGTCTGATCTTCATCAAAAGAGACAAGTTTACTAATATTAGTCTCGAATTTCCCCAGCGGAAGATAAATGCTCTGCTGTGATTTTGTAGATGGACCGTTTTGAGAAAGAATACACGAAGCAGAGTTGAAAGGCAAGCAGGGTTGGCAGCATAAATGTAAACGTTGGATGAATCATATAATTTAGGGCAGGGGTCACCAATCTCGGTCCTGGAGGGCCGCTGTCCTGCAGAGTTTAGCTCCAACCCCAATTAAACACACCTGAACCAGCTAATCAAGATCTCACTAGGCATACTGACTTTCAAACAGGTGTGTTGGAGCTGGCCCTCCAGGACTGAGATTGGTGACCACTGATTTAGGGGATCGTTAAGATTTCCTACTTTTGACGACACGACGTCCACTCGCTATAACCTCCTCACCCACAGGAAATCGATGAAACCCCTACACCTTTTGCTGTATATCTGGCAGCGCAACCCCAAACACAACACGTTTTCATCATCGTTTCAACTTTGATCAACAACAATGTTTTTAACTATGTAACTGTTACAGTCGCCGGCTGGATCTCTTCAGTTAGTCAGTAGAAGCCGCTCGCGTTCTGCCACCTGGAAGTTACTCGGTGCCTATTGTTTACAAACATTCTGAAATGCCGTATAGTGAGGCAGCGTTCTGTCGCAGAACCTGGAAGTGCTGCACTGTGTTTACATGAACATGTCAGAGACTGACATGAAAGAGTAGAAATTAGGTGTGTGTTTTTTTTCTGTATTTAGCCAGGGACAGTAGGGGTTGGAAGTTGGAACGATACATGTATTTGTATTGACCCGAAACGGTACGGGCGTCACGGTTCGGTGCATGAATATACACGGAGAATACACGGTATAAAACTTGCATGCAAATGAATTAATGTAATGCGGAACTACTGTTAGATACGTGGGTTCTTTAGGGACACCTAATCTGTAGCCTTAGCTCTGTGGCTATAATGAACAGGCTGCGATTCAATGTCAAGATTGCAATGCTGGAATATGTTTGTGTGTGTGAGAGAGAGAGAGAGAGAGGGAGAGAGGGAGAGGCGCGGGCGCGATCGAAAAGTGGAAACATAAAAACATACTCCGTCATTTTGTTCATACAGGACATCATTCAAACTGCAAAGTGTTTACTTATATTTGTGTACACTCGCAATAAAACACAACATTGTGCTTTTGTCAAACTGTAAACTCTTGTCAAACTGTAACCTAGAACTGTCACCCAACCAATATCACACACACACACACTGTTTAAAAGCAAAAAATATTTATCCAACCCCATTTAAAAACAGTCTGTGGGTGCCATCTTTTGGACAATCATCATATTGCATTGGTTTTCATTTCTTGTCCTCAGAGGACTAATCTGTTTATTTTTAAGTTACACATTGATTAAAAAAGAACTGTGCCACTTATGTAAAAATTCCAATGTTATACCAGTAATATTTGTTTTATTTCTACAATAGCATTCTTTTGTCAGTTGTAATCTAAGTCAGTGTTATGGAATATGACTTATCAAGTCTCAGTTCATAGCCGGGTGAACACTGGCCGGTAAAGTAAACATAGCCTAGCTAGCTGGCTACGATTTCAGTACAGTAATATCAAAGATCCTTGCTCCTTCTCAACTCTCTGGTAATATTCTATTCACAAAATACAACCAATAGTACAGTAATGTTAAATCTTACTTGTGAAAAGTAATCCCCCGAGCCCTATTTGCAATGGTCTGCCGATTTGAGTAAGAATATACTGCACAGTGCTCTTAACTGCTGCCATGCAACGAAACTAGGAGTATGACCTGTTTAAGATGGCGGCCGCATTTCTCAGTGCCCAGAGGCCAATAGGGCGTCTATCTATATGATGTCTATGGTGCTGGCTGACTCCTCCGGCTGCTCTCGAATCGCTCTCGTGGTACTTTGATGCCATATGTCACAGTCACGTGGCATCCGCGCTGTCTCAAGTCGGACAAAATTTCAAACCGGCATGCACGGCTTCAAGTCAGTTGCCGATTGGTCTGCGCAGAACTGCATGAAGTCGAACAAGCCTATGTTAAATAAAGTTGTTATTTTTGTTTTTGATTTAAACAAAAATGATTCTCGTCGCTTCATAACATTAAGGTTGAACCACTGTAGTCACATGGACTATTTCAGCGATGTCTTTACTACCATTCTGGGCCTAGAAACTGGTAATTACATTGCAGTCTATGGAGGGTCAGAAAGCTCTTGGATTTCATCAAAAACATCTTAATTTGTGTTCCGAGGATGACCGAAGGTCTTACGGGTTTGGAATGACATGAGAGTGAGTAAATGATGACAGAATTTTAATTTTGGGTGAACAAACATTTTTAAAATTCCCTCTGATTATATTGAAAACGCCAGATCTTATGTTGTAGAATCACAGAGTTGGGTAATCAATTGGGTAAATCTAACTCTAGATTAGGTTCTAAATGATTTTAGTGATCAAGATCATGAGGATTATGTCCAAACACAACCAAAAACACCTGATCATATTTTCAGTTACAGCAAAAAATTAAGAGTCAAGGGCCCAACTAAAGCAAACACTGATCATCAGAATGGTGACTCAATGGTGACTCTTTCCTTCAGTGATTATGCTTGTTAACAGCAGGTGTTCATCACTAATGGTTAATCATCAGCCAATAAATCACTTAATTATCTAATTAAAGGGGATGTCTATTAACAAGGGGATGAGTATTTCTGTGCCAAATACACTCCTTCAGGATTTGTATACATTTCGTAAAGTTTTTTTCGAGTATGGCCCTGTAAGACGTCATAAAGGGCAGAATTATTTGTATGGGCAATTCTTCTTCTTATCCCAGAAGAGCGTGTGCACACATCAACCAGAGCGAAAGCAAGAGCACGCCCATCAACGTGCTTCATTCGGGTTGTGGAAGCCGTTGTCAGCGCTGTCCTTTTGTTTTTAGACCACAAAATCAATGTGTTTTGTGAGGGAAAGATAACCTTGTTCAGCTTAGTTTTTCACAGGGCAGCAACTGAGTTGTGCAAGTGTGTTTGTTTGTTCCAGGCATTTCGGTGATGAATGTTTTATAAATAAGGCTCATTTCAAGTTCGACGCAGGATTTGCAGATCGTTTAAAACTGGAAGATGGAGAGGTCCCAGCGATAAAAGATCCCGGTCATGAGTCAGAATTGCAGGCGGTAAGCAACGTCAAATGTCTGTGTTTTGTTGGCAATCGGCGTGTAAGTGCATATAATGTAAACAACATGAACGTATAGTGAAACAAACATTATCCAGGGATAATGCGATGATGTATTGTGCATGATTTTTTAGCTCCACCCATGGCACGCCTCCAGGAGCTTGACTGTATTCGGAAAGAATCAGTACAGCTTATCTGTCTTTTATAAATCGCATAAAAATAAAGACTCTTTGAAGATATGAAGTATGTATAGGTACTTAAGATTAACATGAGATTGGCAGAAACTGTGTGTTATGTGCCCTTTAACTTGAACACTGCTTCAGTGTTACATTTTAACACTCTTGAGTGTGGACTCAAATAAACTCTGAGAAGTGTTAATGTAACACTGGGGTTTTTGCTGTGTAAATTGAGAAGCAGCGCTCAATAACCTAAAATGAGTGAGTCAGATTAAGAAACACTAATCTCTTTTTCTTCATCTTTCTTTTACCGTTCATTGATACTGCTGGTGACTGCCACTGCACTCCCATCTTCAGCAATGATGGACAGGTGAGATGTGCCAAAATCATCAGGAACAATATTCTCTTCCTGCTCATCATAACTGTCTTGTTCAGTGTCATCTTTAATCTTTCTCCTAATGTAGTCGGCAAAGCTGTCAGAGGTAATATTTTGGATGGCCTTTAAAACAAGATTCACAAGATGCATGCATATCATATTTGAACAGTGAAAGGTTTTGAAGAATAATGTCTGCTGTAATATGTTACCTCAAGCTCAATTAGATCAGGTGAGGCCAAAGTCACTTTAGATATTCTGCATTTTAGATGTTTGTTGACTTATTTATTTAAAGGTGCACGATGCAAAAAAAACAAACATTTATTGTTTATAAACCTAAAAATTATAAAAAGCCCTATTTATAATACATTTATATTAGCTGTTACAATTCCTGTCTTGTTTCCCCTGATTTGTGTTTAAGGACTCTTGTGATGAAGTGTATTCTATGTTCCTATTGTTCCAGTGTTTCACTTCCTGTTTAGTTCCTGTTTGCTTTTGTTTCTGTTGCTGCCTTGTTTGTTGCCATAGTGATTAATTACTTTCTCCTGTTCCTTGTTATCTTGTGTATATATGGTGTTTTGTATTTGTATTATATATCTTACTCTGCATTTGGATCCAGCTCTACCTCGTTTATCAGTGCACCGTTCGTGTTTGGACAAAATAAAATTACATGAAGGTAAGTTTTAAATGAAAATGTTTATTTTGGGGCCTTTCAACCCATAATAGCCAACAAATATCTTAAAGGTATACAATGTGAAAAGGTTGAACTCACATCAGTGATGTTTTAACAATGTGGATCACCCAGTTTACTCCTCTCCTCATAAGCAGCACGGAAAGCCTCTATTATGTGATGATATGTCAAAATCTTATTCTCTGTTGTAGAAACATTGCTGCTTAAGAAGTTGTAACCTGAAATGACATGCATAATTAATTGAACTGAAGCTTAGAACATTTTACAAGAATTAAAGCGCTTTCATGCATGATGAAGATATCTCTTGCCCTAAAGATGCACACTGTACATTTCCTTTGGTCAGTTACAATTGTTGCTTATGATATGATAGCAATTAGATCCTCCTGGGTAAAATGCCTTTGAGTTACACTCACCTTTGAGTATGTTGAGTATCAGAGCGAGTACGGGTCCACCGAATGGAGCATTAGGAGCATGAAATATGTATTTCCCCACAGTAAAGTTTACTGCATACTCATTCAACACTGGCTGATAATTATTTAGGTCTTCAGATGTTATATCCCCTCCTGTGTTACGAGACACAAATATCCAGACAGACTTGATTTAATAATATTAGGGCAGCAGCCCCTCAATTAGAGTCAAATGTAAGCATTCAATAACCTGCAGCATTGATATCATCCACTATATCTTGAGTCAATGACCCATTGTAAAAGACATCTGATCCTTTTTCTGCTATCCTCCTATAGGTCACAGCTAGTTGGGGAAATCTTATAGTATCATTTTCCTTCAATATGGTGTTGTTTGAGTCACAAAACACTTCACTGCAAGACGAGAAAGCAAATCAGAAGTAACAATGTTATCAAATAAAAGGCAGATGCTATTGGCATATACAGTACTGTAGTATTATAATAGTGCTGGGCTGGGTTTCCCGAAACCTTCTTAACGCTACGTCGTTCTTAAGTTACACCTTAAGCTGTACCTTATCGTTAATACGTAAGTCATACTTTCGGAAGGTTGGTCTGGACCACTCTTAGCTTTACCTTATCACTGTTGCAGGTCTATATGAATATAATTCAGAAGTTTTAATACACCCAGACAGTGTTCAGTTAGGCTAATTCAAGTGTTTTCATGCAAAGAATAAAATTGTCATTACACTGATTGTTGTTAGAATTTTAATTATATTATTATAATACAATTTTATAAATTTATTTTAATTAAAGAGCGCTTTTAAAGGCCAGTGAAAGCATAGGCTACTGTCAGTTAAGTCCTATTCGGACGCTAATATTGTTTCTCATGGGCTCGTCCGGTATTTTAAACATTTACAGGGGTCGGTGATTTTAGTGCCGTCCAAATCCATATCAGTGTTTTTTCTCACCCAACCCGCGTAAAAATCCCTGGCCAAATTAGTACCTACTGTTTTTTGACAAACAGGTCGTGTGGTAATTTAATTGCCGTCTGAATCCACATCTCCGAGTTTACAAGAAGAGATTCAAAATCCACTGTTTAAATACTTTTTGATCACTGCCGAGCACCGTACGTGACGTACACTTTTATTTATTGAAATGCTGGAAAGTATTTACAAGAACAATATTTCATCACAGCATCACCTCAGCGAACAAAATGGGAAAGAGAAGAAAGCACATACAAAATTTAAATGGTTATTATGGCAGCAATATATGATAGCCTACAATTTTAAAATATGTAGGTAAGGCTATTATAGGCTATTATAGTCCTAATAAATGCAATTTAAACTATTTCTGAAGTGCTTATTTTATAAAGAACACCGCTTTCTCACATAAACAGCCCCTGCACGAGAGAATAATTGATTCTCGAGCCATCGATATCAACCAATTCAGCACCATCGCCACGGACAGCGCCGGGTAACGTCGCACGTAAGAAGGTATATCTTAAGCAGCTTCCTAAGGTATAGTTCGGGGAACACACCTAGAAATGGTATACCTTCAGTTAAGTTATACCTTAAGAGTCTTCGTAGCGCACTAAGAGACAACGTTATCGGGAAACTCAGCCCAGAGCAATAGCCTTCTGGACATCTATTCTGATAATTCTTTTGCTAGTTTACAAATATTCTTACCACCATGTTGCATTATTCAGAATCATTTTCTCATTGGCTTTGATAGTTTCAGCCAATGCCTTGCCAATCCGAAAACCCTCGAATGCCAACTTTATACTGGGCTCAAACAGTTCCTTCCATTTCAGTCTCCCGTGTCTTTTGTGTGCCATCGCATAACCACGCAGTTCTCCTGGTACAGCTATGAATAATCCTGTCATTCATTACAAAACATAGAGGAGTGGTCATTCAAGGGTTAAAATTGCAACAACAACAAAAAAGTTGTTTTCTGGTGCTTTACCTGGTTTCTGTGGGTATTTGTCTGATGTGTGCTGTGAAGCATTCTTTGGAGCAGTTTCTCTGGCATCAATTGTCTCCACCTTTCCTGAGGGTGAAAACACATTCACACCTGGTCAACACTGTGGTTTGCGGATACAAAAGTTTCCACAAACCACAGCATATTTACTTCCAAGTGAGTGTGATGCAGGGACTGGGTTCAACATGATGAACCCAGTCTTTTTTTATCAAGTTCCTCCAATATAGAGTTTGCTAAGTAAATGACCTAAAGATCCTCTACAAGTGAAGACTGAGCATCAGAATTAGATCACAGAAAATTGTTGGAAACTTAACAATGTTAAAAAAAAAAAGCAGTATAAAATGGGTTAAGAGAAATCAACTGCAAATAAAATGAAATAAATCTCTCAATATCTCACAAACAGCATTGGCATAATTATTTATTATAAGTAAGTTATTTCCATAATACAAAAAATAAACGGAACTTGGCTCTAGTTAATGGACAATTTAAGCATGAACAAATTTGTGAAAGGACTGCCAGTGCCAGGTAAGCGTAAAGCAGACGATGAATCTAATTCAAACTCACAACTACCAAAACAATGTGTCTACATCAGGCGCTAGCTGACAAACGCAAATACTGTAGAACCAATGATGTTGGTTCTGGCACTGGATGCGACACGACATGACGAATCCCCAACAGTGAACTGGTGCCCCGTTCTGTTTCTGACACAAGGACAAATTCATTTACATTGTTCGCTTTATCCCATCCAGTAGACAGCTGCAAGCTGTCGCAGCACGGCCGTTGTGTCCAGTGCGATTAAAATACAAGAAAATATGACAAGGCATATCTTGCCCACGGATTCACCAGTACAATGGTGGGTAATGAAGAGAGACTGCAGTGTGTTGTGTGCCTCAAAATATTAATTCTGACAATGTGAAGCCGAACAAGTAAAGACACCACTTAAGAGAAGCAGGAACACAAAGAGAAGCACTGTGCATTGAAGCTTGAAAATATTTTTCTCTACAAAATTGGGTCTCGGCAGGAAAGGTTTTGGAACCACTTAGTTAATGTAATCATTTTAGTGTTTCCTTTAGTTGGCATCCTTGCATAACTTTCTTTTCTCATTTTCCCCCATGTTCCTCTTTTCTTCAGACAACAATTAAATGCTCAATCATCACTTCATTTAGCAAGTGTGAACAGCAAAATAATCACATGCAATGGAATTTTAACAAATCCGTTTTGAGCTACATTCATATGTTGTTTGAAATCCTATTGAAATAGCATTTCTGAAAATTGATTTTAGTCTGACCGCTCTTATCTTATTTTGTATGTTAAGTCACATACTCCCACCACGAAAAGCATAAACGTCAGATGTGCTCATAGGAAACATGCTGAAAGTTGCTGCAGAAACAATGTTGCAAACTGCGGGACGAGCATAAAATTACAATATAATGAGACTGTTTGGCACCAGCAGAGACAACAGCGCATCGCTGACGCAGAGAGTCGCTGGCTCAGAGGACGTAGTTGTCCAACATGGTGGCTATATATTGTCATGCTCTAAATATCACAACATCAGTATTGTAAACTTCTCCATGTTGTTATTGTTGTTGTTTTTTGGCATATGCTTAATAATGCAACATTATTGGCATAGAAACCAACACAGATATTCCGAAAAATGACAACTTAGAATAAAACATGCTTGAGAAATTTAAGGCAATCAGTTTTACTGTAAAAATGTTGCCTTGGTTTAAATGAAAGAAGAAGAAAAATTAGGCAACATTTTTGCATCAGAATTTTAAGTAGTTTTAACTGAACTAATTTGTTTAGTTGAGTAAATTAGACTTTACATTTTTTCAACATGTACCCTTAATACCAACATGAAAAACTCTCATAAACACAACTGAAATGCTTTGTGTAGGAGCATAACTAAATTGAGTGAAATAACTAATGTAAATGCACATTAGTACAACAGTAAATATATTGTCACATATTTTTGAATATATGAAAAGCGGCAATTCTTCATAATATTCAATATATTGCAATATATTATTCAGTATTTTTTTCTTCAATATACTTAATATGATATATTGAACATAAATATATGGACATATTTTTTTTTTCAGTAAGGATACCTGTTGATGGATTGTTTATGGTGAAAATCACACCTCCTCCGATGCCCATGCTGTGGGCATTAAACAGACTCACACACAGCAGAGCAGAAATAGCAGCATCAACTGCTGAACCATCACGCTTCAACATGTCCCTGTAAACACAAAGAGCAACATTCAGATCAAGAACAATGACTACAATGACTCTATAGAGTTGCACAAGTTCATTGCTCTTGCATGAAATCTTTACCAGAATCATAAATGGAGCTATTTGGAATCGTACCTCCCAATCGTAGAGCAAACCCCAGCATCCGCTGCCACTGCTGCTTTTGCATAGCAATTATCAGAAGGTTTTACATTCGGTGATTCAGTGGTTGATTTATCAGTGGGCGATTTAGTAGATCTCTGAGTGAATGTCACTATCAGAACTATTGCAATTACAAGGGCGACGATCAGATATCTGAAAGTAGACCAGAGATTATCTGATGTTTATTCAGCACACATAAATAATTAAATGTTGTGTGTTATAAAAAAAATAAAAAATAATACAAAATAAATAAATATATATATATATATATATATATACATATACATACACACACACACACACACACACACACACACACACACACCCACACACACACACACACACACATATATATATATATATATATATATATATATATATGACCATATATGACCTGGCATAAAAAAATCATGTCATGTAAATTATTCTTTCAGTAGATCGTTTTTATCTTGGAATATGGAATTTGCAACATCCTGAACCTCTACAGCTCTGAGAACTGCTAGATTTTATTTTATGTTTTACAATATTATAAAATGTGTGTACATGCTTCATCACCTTTTTGTCTTGCTTCTATGTAGTTCATAAAAGAATGCGCAGATGACACAACACAACATTAAATAGCAGCTGTCTACCAGTATGAAGAACCTATAAAACAAAAACATTATATATAGTATATATATATTAAATATTAGATAACACTACAGTGTGTGTAATGGTTGTGCAGATGGATAGAAGGAGGGGTGGATGGGTACCTCATGACATATGTCAAAGGACAGGATGTTTCTTGGTCCATGGTGTGCTGAAACCGAAATTTTCTTTGTGCACATATAGATGTCTTAAGACAAGAGTGAAGTGGGCTTATATAATCTGTGAAATAGACAATTTAACAGTGGTTTAAAATCAATCTAAACCCAACATTACATATTGATTGGCCATACGGGCAAGATCTTCCTTAGGTGTGTAACTTACAGTGGCATAACTCTATTTTTATATTTTAAAAAAAATGTTTTTATTATTATTATTAGAACAATACATTTCTAAGATAAAAACATGACATACTGAAAGAAAATATGTTTTCATATTTTTATATTCTATATATTAAATGGTTTGGTAACACTTTAGAGTACTGTTTCTTACTTACTGCATAACTAATAAGGAATTATTAAAGAACTAATAGGTAATTCTTCATTAACTACTTCTTCACTACTGTTAACTACTAAGGAAGATGTGTTAACTAATCAGTATGCAATAGAATTGTATGATTGTGTTAAGTAACAGTTAGTTAATCAATAACTAGAATTCTGTCATACCTCCTGAAGAACTACTATTAATTATCTACTAATTAAGGTTCAAGAAAAATAACTAAGAAGTAACTAATGAACAGATATACAAAACAACTATAAAACTAGTTGTGACCTTCCTTATTTACTAATGTTATTAATAGAAGTAGTATTATGGAAATACAATTTTAACAAATGCATATAAATGTTAAAGCGGTTTTTGCCTGTGTGGTTTTGTGGGTGTGTTCTGTAAGAAATCAACTTCAGAAAGGAACCCCACCCCCACTCAAGTGCCTTGCCATAACTAACCTCGGATTCGTTTTTATATTTTATAAACAGTAGCCTACTGTGTGTGTCTGTTTTCCTCAGCATAGAATGCCATTGAGTAAATTCATGTACAGCGGGGGAAATAAGTATTGAACACGTCATCATTTTTCTCAGTAAATATATTTCCAAAGGTGCTATTGACATGAAATTTTCACCAGATGTTGGTAACAACCCAAGTAAGCCATACATACAAAGAAACAAACAAAAATAAGTTCAGAAATTAAGTTATGTGTAATAATGTGAAATGACACAGGGAAAAAGTATTGAACACATGAAGAAAGGGAGGCGCAAAAAGGCATGGAAAGCCAAGACAACTGCTGAAAACTTACAGTAATTAAAAAGCAATCCAGCCCCCTGTCAGTGGAAATTAATAACAGCTGGTTCAGTCCCAAATGATGGCCTACAAAAAGGTCTCATTGCCAAGGTATCACACAAGACACATCTCATGATGGGTAAAAGCAAAGAGCTGTCTCAAGACCTTCGCAACCTAATTGTTGCAAAACATAATGATGGCATTGGTTATAGGCGCCATTCTAAGCTTCTGAATGGTCCAGTGAGCACTTTTGGGGCCATAATACGGAAGTGGAAAGACAATAATTTCACCATAAATTTGCCTCGACCAGTGCTCCTTGCAAGATTTCTGATAGAGGAGTGAAAAGAATAATCAGAAGAGTTGTCCAAGATCCAACACCAAGTTGTATGGTGTTTCCACTGACAGGGGGCTGGATTGCTTTTTAATTACTGTAAGTTTTCAGCAATTGTCTTGGCTTTCCATGCCTTTTTGCGCCTCCCTTTCTTCATGTGTTCAATACTTTTTCCCTGTGTCATTTCACATTATTACACATAACTTAATTTCTGAACTTATTTTTGTTTGTTTCTTTGTATGTATGGCTTACTTGGGTTGTTACCAACATCTGGTGAAAATTTCATGTCAATAGCACCTTTGGAAATATATTTACTGAGAAAAATGATGACGTGTTCAATACTTATTTTCCCCGCTGTATTTGAGGCAACGACTGAGGGAAACTGAAAATATAGGGAACTTATCAGTAATTAATTCCCAACAGAATATTAAACACTAACAGATCTCTCAAGATCTCAGCAGAAGAGGGTTAAGTTTAGATATTGATTATTAATCGAAAATAATTGTTTGCTTTAGTTGGGTTCTTGACCCTTGAACATACGTTTTTCTCTGGCTGCTGTAACTGAGTGTTTATAAAACACATTCATTATGATAAAACAACCCAAAGAAATAGTGGGTAAAATCTGTTGGGTGTTTATTGATAATGACATAATCATCATGAAACATCACACCACAAAACTCATCCCATGGTTTATCAAAAGTGTGTTCGTTCAATAAATGGATTTAACTATTGTATTACAAACATATTTAAACACATACAGACATCAATAATCAGCATATGAATCTCGACAATGGTGACATACTTCATGTTGAAATGGATGCTGGGAGCTACCATAGTCTAAAACTCATCCATGGTTCCCAGAATTCATTGCAGCATGAAGCATGTCACCATTGTTGAGATCATACGCTGATTCTTGATGTCTGTCTATGTCTAAATATGATAGCAGTTCAAAATGTTTTGTCCATTAAGTGTGGGATGAATCTTGGGGTGAGATCTGTGAACCAGGATATTTAATGATGATTAAGTCATCATTAATAAATACCCAACAGATTAGGCCCAGAATTTCTCTAGGCTTTTTTTTTTTTTTTTTTTTGGCCATTACAAACACTGAGTAATAATAGCAGCCAGAGAAAAAATAAAGTTAAGTGGAGACTTCTCACTCATGGAGGCTTGTTCAAAAAAAAATAGACACAGGGAACGGTTGGGGAAAGGATCCCAATTCCTGTAGTCGTGCCTCCTCACTCTGCACAATTTGTATGTCTCTCTTATCTGACACACCTGATTCCGATCACCACATCATTAGAGGAGAGCTCCATGAACTCAGGTGTGTCTCTATTCAGTGTTCACTGCTCCCTACTCCCTAAGTACGGGATAGCTGTTGAAGTTCACTTCACTTGACAAAATGTGTTCATTCAGAACATCATGCAACGTAATCAAACACAGATGAAACTCATTAATCGCATATTCATTTAATATTGCCTACATCATATAAATATTAATTAATTATAAATTTCACTTAATCTAATCTGTCAAATTCATAAGGCCTAAACTGAATGATAAATGTTTGTTGTGATGTTTAATATGAAAATGAACATAATTTGGTTCAATTAAATGTCTTTTTATCTTATTTAAATTGTAATTATGATAGTTGAAACTGTCGCATCTCACGCACTTTACACCACGAACAGCTGCATACAAATGGACCTGATTCATATTGGAATCTTAAGATGGCGAAATACCCTTTTAAGTCCACTTCGCAGTAGGCCTAGAATTATTTGGTTGAATGGAACCCACCCCTCAACTGAGCGTGTCAGATAAGAGAGACATACAAAATGTGCAGAGTGGGGAGGTGCGAGGACTGGAATTTGGAACGCTGGTTACTGGTCGTAACCGTGGTTCTATGAATGGTGGAAGACCACCAGAGACGGTCAATACATGGTGGAAGGAGTCACGCCTCGCGCATAACATCAAAAATCTCGTATTATTTCAGTCACATGTGACTTCGACCGATGACATGTCAGAAGCTATATCAGCTTCCGAATATGTCGCGGTCGGTCTCTTAGTCATTCTCAATCCGAGTGACCAGAGACTCTGGTGGTCTTCCACCATTCATAGATCCACGGTACGACCAGTAACTAGCGTTCTATTTCACTGATCCAGACTGCCAGAGATGGTCAATACATGGTGGAAGACAGATGTAGCCAAGTCACGAGGAATGAAGCTCAAGCGTTTTCTGCCAATATAGCAGAACTAAAAGTAGTAGGAGCCACATTAATTTTATAGAACCTTGTGAATGTGCAAGGTGATGCCCATGTGGCTGCTGCACATATCTCTAAGAGGCACACCACGTCATGCTGCCCAAGAAGTGGCCACTGCCAGAGTCGAATGACACGAAACATATGTAGGCAATATATGGCCTGTTGAACGATATGCCTCACCAATAGTGTCTGCTACCCAGTGAGCAAGCCTTTGCTTTGACAAGGGTGCACCTTTTCTTCCGTGCCCAAAGCAGACAAAAAGCTGGTCAGTGGTACGCCATGGGGCAGTCTTTGATACATACTGCCTCAACATACCGACTGGACATAGGGCCACCTTGTCCTCTTGTATAAACACTGGCAGCTGAATGGGTTGGTTTGTGAATTGAGGTGACAATAACTTGGGCTGAAATGCTGGGTTCGGCCAAAGTGTAACTTGATTTCCTTCTGGCCCCCACCTGAGACACTGTGGACTCACTGATCTTTTGGCTGATGTTATGGCTAACAGAAATGCTGTCTTCATAGAAAGGCTTCTAATATCTGCCTGTTCAATAAGTTCGTAAGGTGCTGAACACAAACTGTCCAACACCACCCGCAAATCCCACTGGGTACACACTACCCGTACTGGTGGCTTTAGCCGTACAGCTAGCTTAAGAAAGGCCACCACTAGCCTATTTGCACCAATTGACACCTGCTCCGTAGGATCCTGATAAGCAGACAGGGCAGCCACAAACACTTTAAGTGTGGCTGGAGAACGTCCAGTATCCAACAAGTACTGCAGGAAGTCCAGCACCACACTGATGGGACAACCAACTGGGTTGAGAGCACGATCTGTGCACCAAGAGACAAACAGTTTCACTTACTGGCGTAAGTACGACGTGTTGAAGGTGCTCTAGCACTCATAACTGTATTCCTTACACCCACTGAACACTGAGAAAGCACCCTCTCAACTCCAGGTGCCAGATGCACAGCTTTAGCCTGTCTGGAAAGGGATGCCACAAGAGACTGAACCAAGGCATTGCTGGTCAACAAGGAGTCACTAGAATGAGCCTGTGATGCTTCTCCTGCACTCGTCTCAAGACAGACCAAAGGAGTGGAATTTGTGAAACACAAAATTAAGTAAACACAACCACTACACATAAACGAGACCTAACTAGGTACACTGTTAACCCTTGCTGTAAAAAAAGGCCAAATTCTGACAGTATAATACAATTTTTCCATTAAAACAGTAATATACCATAGAAAACAATGCATTCTGGGTTATATTTGTTGTTTTCGAGAAAGTAGCCTACAGGAATATACTGTGAATTAACAATGCTCAAAGTCGACACTCAGGGACTGTGTTCCAAATCACACCCTATACCCTCATTCACTCTTCCCTACATTAGTTCACTAATATAGTCCACTTGAATGAAAAGAAGAGAGTGAATTCAGACACTGATGAACACCTGACAAGCAGAATCACTGAAAGACAGAGAAACAAGAACAGAAAAAAAGAGAAACACAAGAACTACAACTGACTTCCAGCTACACTGAGTGTGAAACCAATTT